>NC_031495.1:43952621-44029044 GCF_000237925.1 Schistosoma mansoni | reverse complement strand
TCTAGCTTCAATTGACTCATGACCTCTTTCATATGTTTAAAAACCATTTGTTCTTACCTACTCTAGTAATACTGACACACTATCTAGTGGTTTTCACATTGTATTTGTGTACTATATTATTATGTTTGTTTCCCCTTACATTTTAATTTATCTAGTTCACCTTTTATTTCCCATATATTTTGTCTTAACAAGTATATGTGTGATCAGATTGTTCGAAATATATTGCGCAAATATATCACAAAATTCTGATAACCTTCGTCTTCTCACCACAGTATCTAGAAAAATTCTAAACACAATCGTTTTTTTAACTGTTCAGTTGTCTCAATATTTTATTACATTGCTACAATTAGTACATATATATAATTTGTGTGAAATGATCCATTTCGTCGTTTCGCCAGCCATAGTTGGTTTGGTGCAAGAGGTCGCAATGTTTGACGACGTCTCTCCTTATGCTTAAAATTAGCGCTTGCTAAAAATAAACGATTGTCTGAACACAGTTGCAGTAAACGGTCATCATTATTTGTTCGCTGAGCTGGAATGCTAAAATACCCACCTAAATATCTTTCTGTTTGGTTTAAGCTACCTACCTGGACATTAAAGTCACATGCTACGAGTACTATGTCCGAGGGTTTAGCTTTCTAAACTTCTTCAGAAAGCTTTCTGTAAAAGTCACATTTCACTTCAGTCAGTCAGTCAGTCAACGACAACGTAGGACCAGGCACATTTATGCATCGGTCAAAGTTGCCATACCTCGTTAGCACAACAAGATCAACACCGGATTCATAGTAGTTAATTTAGTGGTGGCAGTATATAAAGAAAGGTTGTATATAAGGATATAGTATAGGAAGGAAGACAGATATGAAGCAATTTTAATCTTAAGGTTTAAGGGAAGATAAGGAGTGTATACACCTACGCCATTGTGATCGATTCTGAGCCATGTCACACAGAGTCTCCAACCATTGGTTACGATAGTCACGCGGACCCCAACCAGGTAGTCTGCATCTACCAACATGGCTCAGACTAGAAGTTAGTGACTTCAATGACTGATGCCATGTTTTGGTTTGGCCGCCCCTAACTCTCTTCCAACCATCCCCAATACTAGTCATCATAGAGCGTCGTGGAAATCGGTGTTCAGCCATACGTAACACGTGGCCCAACCATCACAGTCGATGAAGATTCATGACCTCATCAACTGATTTACCATCATTCCCTAATACTCCGTGTCTAACATCACTATTACTTACCCGGTGATCCCAGCAGATGCGAGCAATATTTCTAAGGGATCTGTGGTCAAATACTAGTAACCTACGAGTATCTTCTGCTCTTAATGGCCATGTTTCACAGCCGTAAAGTAGAACATAGCGAACTGCTGCGCAGTATACTCGTCCCTTAATTGATAGACGGATATCTCGTCTTCACCATAGGTGACGTAAGTTGGCAAAAGCCAAACGAGCTTTTTGAATCCGTGCTGAGATTTCGTCAGACACCAACCCATTAGGACTGATCAGACTTCCAAGATAAGTGAAGTTGTCCACGCATTCGACTACTTCACTCCCTATCCTTAGTTCAGGTGTTGACGCAGGCCAGTCCTGGAGTAACAATTTACATAGTCACGCGGACCCCAACCAGGTAGTCTGCATCTACCAACATGGCTCAGACTAGAAGTTAGTGACTTCAATGACTGATGCCATGTTTTGGTTTGGCCGCCCCTAACTCTTTTCCAACCATCCCCTACACTAGTCAGCATTGCGCGTCGTGGTAATCGGTGTTCAGCCATACGTAACACGTGGCCCAACCATCACAGTCGATGAAGATTCATGACCTCATCAACTGATTTACCATCATTCCCTAATACCCTGCGTCTAACCTCACTATTACTTACCCGGTGATCTCAGCAGATGAGAGAAATATTTCTAAGGCATCTGTGGTCAAATACTAGTAACCTACGAGTATCTTCTACTCTTAATGGCCACGTTTCACAGCCGTAAAGTAGAACATAGCGAACTGCTGCGCAGTATACTCGTCCCTTAATTGATAGACTTCACTTCATCTGTGCTGCGGTCAGAGGAAGCGTAGACAGAAACGACGAAAAGGCGACGGCGTGTGTACCTATCCTTCCGAGTTCTTAAGGAGCCCTTTAGTCAAACAGCACTTAGACGACTGTTAACAGGAATCCATTCTAAAAGTGCTTGTTCAATTATCATATTTAGTGATATGCCTACACTCGTCAGTCCACCGGGACTTGTCATCAGGTCGCCAGATAAACGGAGAGTGCATCTTGTCGGCTCCCCGTTTTTGCTAGGTGAGGTCGAGTGAACGACCACACTAGGATCCTGTATGCGTATTTCGAAGACACAGCAAACAACAGTGGTACGAGATTCTAGGGTATTAGCCAAGGAGGTCAGCTGACCGATTTGACGTATGATGTGTACGTTGAAGGCTCCAATGTGTAGTTTGGAGCGGTTTCAGTAAGCCCGGCATAGTATTTTGCGCAATAGAATTGTTGTCTATGGTGACACTTGAGCAGGAAGTTTAGAGTTGACAGTTAAGGTAGGAGGAATAATAGGAATTGAAGAAGGAAACTGATTATGAACACAGTGATCTTGACTGTTTTTAGAGGTATGAGGGCGGTTATCAATTCCCAACTGCCTAAACCGTGGAAGGGTTCTTCTAGAAGTACCTGAAAAAGAAATTGGGTTAGAGGCGGTCTTACTGATCTGAGAGCGTGACCGCAGTGCCCAAGGAACAGCTGCGTGAGGCCAGTCACATAAAACATTTTTCTGTTACCGCCATACTTGTTGGGAACTTGCCACCGGAGACGGAAATCCGTGGGATAAGGTGAGCTGTGGATTTTGAGGGTCGACCTTTTCTGGCCTCACCCTTCCTTTGTGGGAAAGCAGCATCGCTATTATGCTGGTTGTCAGAAGGAGAGTACAAACGTCCTCTTGTGACAATCACAGAGGAATCAGTTTGACTAATATAGAGTCTAAAATGTTAGCTTCAACGCTACTTTGACGCCTAACTAAATCTCGTGAAGTGCAGACTAGAGAAAACCAGGTTGGTTTTCGACCTGGATGTGATTGTATAAACCAGATATTCACTCTACTTCAGGTCCTAGAACATAAACATACATTCAGACGTCCCACAATAGTAGTATTTCTCGACCTTAAGACAGCGTTTCACTCCGTTGGTCGTGAGGTTCTATGGCAGTTTGTCACTGAAAGGAGTACCAAAGAAGTACATTAACCTTATAAAGGCTCTCTACTCGAACACAACTGGTCGAGTTAGAACTTATGGCAAACTGTCACCAGAATTGATTACCTTAAGTGGTGTTCGTCAGGGCTGTCCACTCTCGCCATTCTTGTTTAACTTTATCGTAGACGTGCTTTTAGAAATAACACTTTCATCATCCAAATTTAGAGGGGTTGAACCTCTACCAGGAGACTCACTTGTTGACTTAGAATACGCCGATGACATAGTTTTATTTGGTGAAGACTCTGACAAAATGCAGTCTTCTGACCACTACAAGCAACATTGCAGGCATGTTCGGGATGCGATTCTCTCCCTCGAAGTGCAAAATGTTACTTCAGGACTGGGTTGCATTGACACTTGAACTAATGATAGGGAGTGAAGTAGTTGAGGGTGTTGACCGCTTCACTTATCTTGGGAGTCTCATCAACCCTTCTGGTCTGGTGTGACGAAATCTCAGCGCGGATACCGAAGGCTCGTCTAGCTTTCACCAACTTGAGTCATGTATGGTGCAGGCGAAATATCCGTCAAACAACTAAAGGACGAGTCTACTGCACAGCAGTTCGTTCCGTCCTACTTGATGGCAGTGAAACATGGCCGATAAGAGTAGAGGATATTCGTAGACTACTAGTTTTCGATCATAGGTGTCTTCGAAGCATTGCTCGTATATCTTGGGTCCACCGAGTAAGTAATGCAGTTGTTAGTAAATGGGTGCTGGGTAAAGATGGCAAATCGATTGATGAAGTAGTGAAACTTCATCAATTGAGATGGCTGGTACACGTGTTCGTATGCCCAACCACCGACTGCCCCGACGTGCAATGTTTCATGATGTAGGAGTAGGTTGGAAGAAAACTAGAGGTGGGCAGACCAAAACGTGGCACAAATCCATGAAGTCGCTGACAAGTGGACTGAGCCATGTTGGTAAGTGTAGACTACCTGGTTGGGATCCGCGAGATGATAACAACCGATGGTTAGAGACCTTGAGTGACATGGCTCAAAATCATTTGCCGAGGCGCAGGTGTATCCACTCTTTGTGTTCTCTCAAATTCTAATATTCTGAATCTTTCATGTCCCTTTCTTTTTTCTCTTTCCAGATTTATTTCACTGGATTATACTCCTTCAATAACATCTTCAAACCCTAATCTTACGGATTACTGGCTTTTGCCAACTTACATCACCTATGGCGAAGACGAGATATCAGTCTATCAACTAAGAGACGAGTATACTGCGCAGCAGTTCGTTCTGTTCTACTTTACGGCTGTGAAACGTGGTCACTAAGAGTAGAAAATACTCGTAAGCTACTAGTATTTGACCACAGATCCCTTAGAAATATTTCTCTCATCTGTTGGGATCACCGGGTAAGTAATAGTGAGGTTAGACGCAGGGTATTAGGGAATGATGGTAAATCAGTTGATGAGGTCATGAATCTTCATCGACTGTGATGGTTGGGCCACGTGTTACGTATGGCTGAACACCGATTACCACGACGCACATTTATTTATTTATTTATTTATACACATAAATATCGGTACAAGGGGGTACCAGATACATATGCGCCGCACAAATCTCATTTGATTTGTGTGAGGGCTGTGATACTGCTCAGGTGCCCAAACTGAAGCAGGTGGTTTTCTTAAGGGGCCACACCCGGAGCCTTTGACCTAAAGGTCTGATCCACAAGGCAGTGGAGCATCGTAAGCAGATGCAGTCCCACGGTAGCCGGTGATCAACAATATGTTCGTAAGCCATTCGTTCCATCAGGATACTGGAGCCCATGTGCACCAATAGTTTGGAATCAGGATTTTTCAACTCCCCTAGGTGAACTTTCCGTGTTCACCAGGCCGGTTAAAGCGCCGGACAGTCGCTTTTCGTCCTCTCAATTTCGTGAAAAACCCCCGCCACGAGAAGGCAGTGAGTAGGACTTCCCTGGCAGAGGTTATATACGCACAATGCTGACTAGTATAGGGGATGGTTGGAAAAGAGTTAGGGGCGGCCAAACCAAAACATGGCATCAGTCATTGAAGTCACTAACTTCTAGTCTGAGCCATGTTGGTAGATGCAGACTACCTGGTTGGGGTCCGCGTGACTATCGTAACCAATGGTTGGAGACTCTATGTGACATGGCTGAAAATCGATCACAATGGCACAGGTGTATACATTTTTTATCTTCCCTTAAACCTTAAGATTAAAATTGCTTCGTATCTGTCTTTCTTCCTGTACTATATCCTTATATACAACCTTTCTTTATATACTGCCACCACTAAATTAACTACTATGAATTCGGTGTTTATCTTGTTGTGCTAATGAGGTATAGCAACTTGGATCGATGCATATGTGTGCCTGGTCCTACGTTGTGGCTAGAGTAGAATAGAATATGCTCTTACTACTTCTATCACTATGGGATTTGAATGGACAACTGTATCTCTGTGCTTATGTGGTATGGCAATTCGAACTGATGTACGTACGTACGAAGTTCTAGTTTGTGACTGACTGACAGTTAGAAGCAAACACCTCACTGCCATCACACCACTGTACAATCAGCAGTACGAAGTAGGAATCGCAATAGGGAAAATGTCTCCAAATGCCTTGGTACGGCCGAGAGTGAGGAGGGTTCGCTCTCCCTCTCCAAATGCTCTCACATGGCCACGCGTATACAACCACTGTCAAGGAAGTTCTACTCACTTCCTTCTCGTAGCAGAGTGCTTTTTATGGAATTGAGAGGACGAAAAGCGAATGTCTTGCGCTTTAACCGGGCTGGACACAGAGGGTTCAGCTAGGGGGGTAGGAAAACCCTGACTCCGGACCAACAGTGCACATTGGCTTCAGGATCCTGAGGGAACAAATGACGTATGAACCAATCGTTGGTCACTGGATACCATGAGGCCGCATCTCTTCACATTGTTCCACCGCCTTGCGGATTAAACATTTAGGTCGAAGGCTCCTGGTGTGCCCCTCCCCAAGTAAACCACCTGCTTCAGTTTGGGCACCCTAGCGGTATCACATCCCTCATGCAAATAAATGATAACTGCTACTGGCCTCATTGTTATTTCGTGGCGCATATGTATTCGGTGGCCTCCTGTACCAATGTTTATGTGTTCAAATAAATAAGTCGAACGTTACTATATTTATAACATTTACGTGATATTCTAGTCTTCTCCGCGTATTCGCCAGTGCAGATTGGTTAAGAAATATCTAATCAGCAAGGCGCAGCACAACTTCGCATGGAACATTCTTCAATCCAATCTACAACCAGATAACACAATCACTAGTTGATGGTCTTCATATACGCTCTTTGGGAGTAGTAGACATGTTGGTTTGAAATAGTTGACCATTTACTTCCAAAAGTGCTTAAGAATAGTGGGACCATCAACAAAATATTAGCTTGGGTAAGTTTCAGTCCGTCACCATTAGTGTGAAAGTTGTCGTAGATGTGCATTGATAGAATTTGTGAAGCTACATAGACCGAAGTTAACCGAAACCCTTAATACCTATTCCTAGCCTCTGCATATCCTGACGAACTATGTTGACTTATAAAAGAGCATAATGGAAGAACCAAAGACCGTCAGATTGAAACATGGGATTAACTAATGCAACCGACTTATTTTCAGTCATATCAAGAGATGCAAGTCGGTGAGGTTAGTGTGGTAAGTGGTTTTCCATATCACGATGTGGGTTAGAAATACGTTACAGTGGTAGCAAAGAGTTGTTTTCTTAGTTTTTAGATCTCGGAAATACTTGTCACATACTTTTTAAACACGATTTAGTGACTTCGAGATAACTGCTTGGTAGTTTTCCATTACTTGTTAAACCATTGATTTTCTATGTTTGGATATTTTTTCATTTGATTTCTTTTTGAGGTGATTTGTAATATAGCAGTTTGAGCCTATACGCATGTGTCAGAGCCTACTTATTTGCATGTAGTACATACAAACACTTGTTTTTTGTTAAGGCTAGTTTTAGATACACTTTTTGAATAGTTTAAACATAAAGTCAAGCTGCTAGTAAATGCAGGAAAAAGAGCTGATTCAAGACAGTGAAGAATAAGGACAATGGAGTAGCTAAACAATTTCCCAAGTCAACACATGTGTGGACAGGAAGAAACCATGGGTTGACACGAAGGAACAAAGTTTTAAATTTATTTTGACAGATGGAAAATATAATTCCCATTCAAACATTACATAAATACTAAATTCCTTGAAAAGAGATCTCTTCGCTGAACTTCGTGTTTTTAATTTTAATGTTTAAATGGAAAATAAACCTCATTCCAACCTAAGGCATATCTAGAGTAACTGGAGTTATCTTAAGAGAGACAGGAAGCCAATCCTTCGAGTGTCTTTACTGCCTTGTAACGACCAGATGGCGTCAAAATCTTCAAAAAGTACGCAGTCCTAGTCTTACGCGTAGTACGCAAACTTCCGTTGGTCATTTTATTGAAGCTAGATAACAGTAGGAACAGTAAGAATGATGTGTACAAAAAACAGCCTTAAGACCTAGGTTCACTTCAATAAATAAAAGACTGGACTATGTTACGGCTCGCTGAAAGCCTACATGGATAGGATTTGTAACAAATCAAAACTGGGGGCTTTATAACTAAACATCGCCGCTATGAATCAGTGAAAGTGGCTATTTAAACACAAACTTGAAAGGTTTACTAAAATAGAGCTAAATCAAGGTATTGATTATCTTGCGGTAAAGGCATTTAGTATGCAGAGTCTTTACTAAGTACCTTTGTTAATCCTAAACTTTGGACTATCAAGCTTATAAACTTGATTAAGCTTAATTAAGCTTCATAACAACATTGGAGTTAAATCTGAGTTCCCACCTCTGCCTATGTGATTGTCACTAACTTATTTAGCAATATCGTATGCTGGTGGCGACCTTCCTAAAGGCAAGAGTATTACCTAAAACATTCCAGAAAATAATTGCCTAACCGATATATAACCCGAGTACAAGTACGCAATAATCACGAATCATAAACATGAAAGAATGCCTGGGAGTGATTATAAGATTCGGAGGAAGCCAATTAAACTGGTAAAAACTCTACGTACCCAAAGTTCGACGCCCCAACTGAGCTCATCCATCTCTGTAACGAACAAATTAAAAACACGCGCTTAAGGTAAAATTTAGAAACTGAAATGATATGTCTATGGACCTTAAACTTTGGTACAATCATGGCTTCGGAATAATGGGACATGGTTCTTCGTGATGGAAATGTACAAAATATTCTATCGATTCTTCAGGAGAATTCAGTAGCACAGTATTACTCATTAGCACTGAATGAGACATCACATAAGAAATAATGTAGAGATATTCTCTCTAAAAATAATAATTTTATTTGATGATTCTGGCTAAAACCGCACCGGTGAGCATCTGCACCAGTTCTAAAAGTCTTCCAGTAATATTTGATTCAACTTTTAGATTGTGCTTTCTGCTTCCCCAAGTCTGATATATGGAGTGGTTAACATAAACATATTTTCAGTTTCAGTTTGGAAAGGACAGGAGGCTTGATGGCCTGTGTTAGTCCTGGCAATGATGGTCTCTCAGCTGATCCAACTTTCTTTTGAAAGAGTCGACGGATGGAGCCTCAACCACATGCTGAGGTAATGAATTCAACTCATTGATGATTCGATGGGAAAGTCGATAGTCAGCTGACAAGTAATTTGTTCTGGGGTTGTGAACTTTTTTGGAGTGTCCTCGTAAATTTTCTGTTTTGGGAGACAAGAAAAATGAGGGCATATCAGGTGTAAATTTGTGATTAAGCAATTTGAAAACTGTAATCAAGTCGCCTCTGATTCTTCGATATGACAGCGGGAATAGGTTTAGCTTGGTCAGTCTAGTATTGTACGGGAGCTTCGCTATTCCGGGGATCAGCCTAGTTGCTGTTCTCTGAACCCTCTCCAAGTGTTCACTGTCTTTTTTTAGGCAGGGGCTAGCTGCTTGTATGCAGTACTCAAGTTTAGGGCGTACGAACACTGTATACAAAGTCAGAAACGTTTTAGCGTCGAGATGCCTAAAAGCCCTGCGTATGGACCATAAAGTTCTAAAACCTTTGGCGGCTATTGCACGGCAGTGTGCAGTAGTCTTTTAGTCTTGACTAACGATGACGCCTAAGTCATTGTGTGTCTGGACAATAGGTAACTCAGTGTTATTCATCGTGTATGTATCTGTACCCTGGTGGCCAATATGCATCACAATACACTTGGAAGTGTTTATCGGCAATTGCCAGGTTTGGGACCATTCAGATAATATCTCCAGGTCATTTTGAAGTTCTAAGCTATCGCCCTTGCTTTGTATCGCTCTCCATATCTTGACATCGTCAGCATAGAGTAAGACCGATGACGATGGTAGACGAGGGAGGTCATTTACGTACAGGAGGAATAACACTGGCCCCAAAACTGTACCCTGGGGGACTCCACTAAGCACAGTTTCCCAGCTAGACAACTTGGAGTTCACCCTTACTCTTTGTTGACGCCCAACTAGGAAGTCTTTTATCCACATCAATAGATTGCCTTCAATCCCGACATTCCTTAGCTTATATAACAGCCGGTTATACGGAACTTTGTCGAAAGCTTTGCTGAAATCGATGTAAGCTACGTCTATAGGTAACTTTTGGTCCTTAAGAGCGCATCAGCTTTCACGAGCGACTAATAAGTTTGTGAGACAAGAGTAACCTGTTCTAAAGCCATGCTGCTTTTCCGAGAGGATCCGGTTTTCATCGAGATACTTTAACAGTTCCTTCCGAATAATCTTTTCTAAGATTTTAACAACCACACTAGTTAGGCTAATTGGTCGGTAATTCTCAGGCTTATGTTTTATACCTGTTTTGAAGACTGGACTTACTATGGCGTTCTTCCAGTCTTTTGGTAGACGACCCTGGGTTACGGATAGATTAAAACATACACTTAAAGGGTTCGCAACAAAGTTAGCTAATTCCTTTAGTAACCTAGGATGCAGTTCATCGGGTCCAGTGGATTTACCTATGTCAAGCTTAACTAGCAGACCAAAGACATCAAGTTCTTTAATAGTCACGCTATCCAGTGTTTGTGTGAGGGGATTTTCATGGACTGGTGAGAAGGGTGTTTCTATGGTGTATACATTGCTAAAGTATTTAGAGAATACTTGAGCTTTGCCAAAGTCGTCCTCCACTAGTGATGAGGCAGTACGTTCTCCCCATAATGAAGGAACATTTCCTCTTCTTTTTGCCCTTTGGTTTATATATGAATACAAGCGTTTAGGGCATTCTATGGATTCCTTAACGATTTTCTCTTTGTACAGCTTTCTGGTCTTACGGAGGGTCGAGGCACAAGTATTTCGATCCTTTTGATATTGAGATTTTGCCTCGTCAGTCCCCAGTAACCTAAATCTACCCCACCCTACTGAACCACGGTGGGGAGTTTCTCGGCCCCCTAGGTGTAGTCCAAGGGATGTGGGGGGCGGTAACTTTTAAGTATAAATTCCGGAATACGTCCCAAGCCGTTTCGATTGATGACTCTGGGTTTATCTTCCAATCTACCGATGATGCTGATTTCATGATGTCTGGTATGTTTGCTTTCCAGACGTTAGGTCTGGACTGAGCTGAGGCGTGCTCGTGATCGACAGTTATATGGAGGTCAAAGCTTAAAACTGCATGATCACTTTTGCCTAGGGGTGGCATGTAATCCAGGTTTGCAACGTCATCCTCATAATGAGTCAATATAAGATCTAGTAAGGATGATGCAGAACCCGGGTCGTACCTAGTTGCTTCCTTCACGTGTTGCACTAGGGCACATGTGATTACCGCGTCAACTAGTTCCTGTTCGAAGGAATTTGCTGACGATTCAGTCCGCAGATTTCCCCAGTCCACCATGGGTGCACTAAAGTCCCCTAGGATTAGACATCGATCACTTCGTGATAAAGTGTTGAGACTGCTTAGCAGGACCTCGTTTACCTCACAGCTTGGACTGCGATAGATCAAACTAAGCAGCATTTCTTGTCCCCTGCATTTCAGGCGGCAGCTAACTAATTCATACGTCCCACTCCCATGGGATACACTGTCGATAATGGTGAATGGAATAGCATTCCTAATGAATAGAGCTACTCCCCCTCCTTTACGCGTTTGTATTCTATCGGCCCTTACTAATGTAAAACCCTCGAAATCAAGTTCCCTACTATTTATAGACGGTGTCAGCCATGTTTCTGTGAATGCGATTATGTCTGGCCTAGTTGAGTCAGTCTGTACACCTAGTTCCGGTAGCTTATTGAGTAAGCTCCGGGCATTGGTATAACAGATCCGAAGCCTATTTAGGTGGCCTCGTGCTTCACCCAGAGTGGCTTCGGCATCATCCTCTGTCGAAGCCTCACAACCCGAAAATTTACAATTTTCAGGTCTTTTTCACCAGCGTCTAATCTGAGCTGTAGTTCTTTTTCGGCTTCCCGTCTTTTTACACGGTCTGCCAACGGTAAGTCTTTACGGAGAAAAACTCCTGAACCCTTTAATTTGTGTCCATTTTCTAAGATTAAGTCGCGTTCGTTTGGGGATTTGAAAACGACTTTGAGCAGTCTAGACTGATTTGGCTTCAGATGCGCCAGGTTTCCTAGTCTATACACCTTTAGCAATGTGACTCCGGAGATGTTTTGGGGCATAACTTGGTTGAGTAGCTGTTTTATCAACACAATGTCGTGCTCAAAACGAGCTTTCGGTTCTGAGCTGTCACTCTCCTTGACTCTATGGAAAATGACTGATCTGTCGCTGTGATCAGACTTCGGCTTTTCGACCTTTTTGGTGAGGGTAGGATTCCCTTTTACGTCATTTTGCCGTTTTTTCCTTAATACCCGTACACAATCGTCGACGTTTTGCAAACAGTCTTAATCAGTGTTCCCATTTGTCATAGTTCCACATAATTTGTACATATACTGTTATTGGTTCCGAAAATTTTGTCTAAATTTGACCCTAAACTTTTGTAACCAGTTTTTTATCATATGTTATTCGTGATTTAATAATGCATGAAGTTAATAATAATATAGCGAAAAGCTTAACACAACAAACTGGATCATCTGTCCATGAATGAAGCGAAAACGATAACAAAGGGCACTTACAACAAAATGATGACAATTGGTATGAAGTGAATGTTACTTGTAGGCTCCTACTGAAACAACAACTGCAAATGATTTCACCTGATGAACAAAAGCTTCCCTGCATGTGGTGGCGCCATCAGCGTGTCACGAAATGTAAATCCGATAGCGTTACTGAATATTATTGCCGGCCACATTCGCAATATAATGCAGAACGGCCTAAAAGGATGCCATATCTCTATCACAAGATGTAATCAGTAAAAACGTAATGGTGGATGACTGAGATTACGTTTGTTTGAATAACAAACTATGAGGTGAGTATTCTTAATCCAATCATTTATGTTCACTTTTATTGATAATAATAGACAATAGATAGTGAATTAAAGATGCCATTGGTGTAAGATCCATTTTGAAGGTGGAAATCCCTCCATGCACACATTTGTGATTTCTTCCTTGTGGTTTCTTTATTTGTATATATTGTTGACCTTCTTGATGCTAATTAAGTCTGTAACGTTTAATTCTCTCGGTTTTCCTATCGTTTTTATCGAGTTTCTATGTTCCTTACTGAACTGTATTTAATTTGTTTTAATTGTTATTATTCTAGCGGCTGCCATATTGACTGCTCGCTCTTTGATTGTGCGGTTTAATTTTGACTGGGATCGTGCATTTTTGGTTGTAAATTGTAGCACTTTCCCAGATATTGAAACACTTTGTGTTATAGAACAGCCGCTCAAACGGAATCTTACTTGATCTATCCAGGAAGGATAGAATAACACTCACTTTTTGGTGTTTTCGGTAATTTTCATATATTTCTTACCACTTCGCTATTTATTGTAATTTAGATTGAATATTTTAGTATCAATTGTTGGTTGAATAACTGAGTGGTAATATTTGTTTAGGTAAATTTGTACATTTGTATATATGATGAAATTTGGAACCGTTATTACCCCCATCGCTTTGTTCTGATTTCGATTGTGGTGCGCCTCTCTAATTTTACTCGTCAGTTATTCAACATCCCAAACCTAGTTGGAAACTAGGTTTGGATTTTACAATAGGTATTTGGAGTTTGACAAAGCCTTCACACGTAACACCTTTCTAGTCGAAGGATACCAGCTCAGTCGAATCAGAAGTCAGAAATGGAGAGGTTCTATGATATGTTTCCAAATTCGCCAATATGTTGAGAAGCATTTGGTTTGGGCTGGCTAGTACTTACAGTGGATGCGGCGCGTGGCGTACTCACTGGTGATCTGGTATGGATGCGTGACCGATTGCCTTCAACTAGGATATTTCTAGTAAAGTTAATGAGGTCAGCATAAATGTCGGTGGCATATAGTCATTTATTTTGGTGATCTATTTACCCCTACAGAATGCAAATGTAATTACATATAAAGTGCCACTGGTCAAGAAAAAAGTGATCCGTATTACGTTACAGAAACCATTTAATGTGTGGGAGCTGTCTGAATGCAATAAATAATATTCCATTAATTGAGCATTTACGCAGGGCGAATCTCCTAGTAGTATTATGAATTTGCTCGAGATTATTCAAAAGCCAGAATGCCTGTTATAAAGATGGTTTATTGTTAAAGATTAGCAAAAATCCGCAAGCCTTCAGATAGCTAGTACACAAGGAAAGGAGTGTGTGTCTTTGTGAGTGTCGAAAATTCATAATATTTATGAGTGTTAATCGATTGTCAGTAAATTACTGATTGTCTATGTTTACAACTAATGAGGGGATAGATAAAGACTGATATACAGACATGCGTTCGGTCAGTCTCACACACAATTTTACATGGTGAGTCAAATGTCTGAATTATGGAAAATAAACCAATAAACAGTATTCTATGTGCTTGCTGTTAGCGTTCCTATCGTCTTAGTAAGTTCTGGGCTTTTTGAGAAAGTAGTCATTGGTATGATCTCTTTGTTTGTTTACTGTTACATAACTTCTTTCGACCGAAGTTTTTAATAAGTCTGTTCATAAGCTCTAGTGAATCAAAGGGCGATAGTTTAGGTATTGTAACATTGTCGCCCTAGTCAGAGGTTCCATAATGTCCCAAAACTTTGTCCTTACTCGTTATAAAATAGTGCAACATATTCTTGCCTATGAAAAGATGAGAAATTAGTCATAACAAAAAAGTG
This sequence comes from Schistosoma mansoni, assembly GCF_000237925.1. Taxonomy (NCBI): domain Eukaryota; kingdom Metazoa; phylum Platyhelminthes; class Trematoda; order Strigeidida; family Schistosomatidae; genus Schistosoma; species Schistosoma mansoni. The sequence goes on along the minus strand of NC_031495.1, from coordinate 44,014,611 downwards.
AGGTGTAAATTGTTGATGACTTAATGCTGTACCTACTCCAGCGAGACCACGGGAAGCAGCATCAGGGCTTCCAGATACACGAGGCGTGTATCGAGATGGATCTTTATTTTGATAAGGTGAGGTCAAATGAATGACGCTACTCGGATCTTGTATGCGCGTTTCGGAGACGCAGCACACATCGATGGTGTAAGATTCTAGAGTCCTAGCTAAGGAAGCCTGTTGTCCTATTTGGCACAATGTTCGGACATTAAAAGTTCCTATATGTAGTTTGGAGCGTGGTTTCAGGAGACCAGGAATAACGTTCCGTGTACTTGAATCGTTTGCCCTAGTGGTGCGAGGTGATCAAAGGACGTGGGAAGGGTTAGTCGTGGAGATAAGAGAGTTATTAGGAGGTGTAGGAAGGATTTGAAAGTGACCAACTTGGTCTCGTGTGCAGTTACGGGTATGAGGGCTAATATCACTTCCCGGCTGCCCACACCGTGGAAGGGTATTTCTTGAGGGACCTGAAAAAGAAGTTGGATTAGTGTTGGTCTTAACGACCTGGGAGCGTGACCGCAGTGCCCAAGGGACAACTGCTTGAGGTCGGTCACACACGACCTTTTTGTGGGTAGTTTTTGTGTTAGCTCCGTTCTTCAAAGGACCTTACCGCCGGAGACGGAAATCCGTGGGATAAGGCGAGGTGTGCATTTTTAGGGTCGACCTTTTCTAACCCCACCTCTCCTTGTGGGAAGGCAGCATCGCTGTCATGCTGGTTGTCTGAAGGAAACACTTTACTGCCGCCACACCTCTGTACAGTCGGCAGTACGACTTCACCTTCGGACCTTGGGATTGCTGCTTTTAGTCTTACCGCTCTTCAACCGACCTGTTCGGCATGGTAGGACCTTGAGTAACGATTGTTCCAGCCAGTATAGCTTGATTGGTTCATCACGATAGGCAAGCCCAACCACCACATCAAGGTAGCGGCAACGGTCGGGATATTCAGAACATATTTGCACCACACCATCTCAATACATGGGGGGACTTAACATTCTGAAGATCAAAGGCTGCGCTATCATAAAAGATTGGTCAGTCAATACAGATGGGACGGTAACTTCACTGTACTGTACTGGTCAACACGTAGGCTTGTAGAACTGCAGTCTAGTTCGTTATCAGTACTGCTATGATAATAGACCCAATCCTAAAATTGTGGATTTATCATGATGGGCCCTCTAATCTCTAAGATCTTACGTGGAAGTCTTATCATTGTCTATTCTGACTCGTCATGTCGTAACAATCAGCAATATAATGTTTGGTTTTTGTAAAGAACTTATTTGAGCTGGAGATAGAACAATATATTTAACATGAATAAAAGAGACAAGTTGCACAATAATGACCACACCTGCAAGTCTAAGCCATGTCATCCCATTGATTTGAATGAATATTCCCGCGTTCTCTACTGTTAACCTTCTCTTCGTACCAATTGTTGAACATAAATCTTCCCAGTAACTATATGTTCGGCTTCAAAGGTCGTGTGGTTAGGGTCCAGTGCCACTGCATGCTGTCACATTGCCCTCCATGTTTCGATAAGGAAACCTGAAAGCTGCTGAGGCGTATGAAGCGATTCTGGGACACGTTTTGTCCACAGGCCACCAATCATTTAGATCTGAATACCGAAATATCGGGAATGTATGTAAAAAGACTAAAGCTAGGTGCCCTACCACTTACGTAGGACATTTGGCATATGATAGCCGTACCTACCTGAAACGATCTGCTTTGAACCGTAAATGGAGAATGAAAACTCACGTGCGGACAAGCAATATATTGTTAAATATAAAATTTTAGAATATCTTGTAATATCAGAACTACATATCAACTGCTTCATTTTCAAATCCTCCATCAGTTGTCCTTTAATTTCTCTATGCTTACCCCTATTCACAATCCCTTTCTATTCGCCCTTCTGTTTTCTTCAACTCAGTTTCTTAGCCCTCTGTTCCCACGCATTGCTCTTCTGGTTGGTGCTACATACTAGTTATGTCGACGGACATAAGTAGCATACACCACAAACATTTTCACGGTATTTCATCACTGCTGCACGAGAATTGAGATATATTACCTCAATCAGATCTGGCCAATTCCAAGACCTTATCAAACTAAGTCTACCATGTGGGTATTTTTAACAATATTTGTCATAATCACACCACTAAGATAGCATGTGACTAATGGACCTGTTCTTCATTTGATAATTAACCCCAGGCCCAGTAAGACACCGGGTCCCGATCGCAATCATTTCTTACATACATTATTTCAAGACTAGTCACGATTCTGCTCAACACATTCATTCCCATACCCAACTCCATACGGATTAGGAAGATGTTGTAGTTCGTCCTACATTTAAGTATGGACAGAGACATTGCGATTAACTACCGGCCCGTCAGTCTAATCAGTATAGTAGTCAAGGTACTTTGAAAACATTTTCTGGCCAAGTTACTAAGTCACATAGAATCTTACAATCTGTTGACGCCTGAGCAACATGGGTTTCGGAGTAAGCATTCATACTTAACCAACTTGCTTATTTGGAAAAGAAATTGGACAGCAGCTCAAGTTCACTGTTTGTCTGTCCATGTGATATTTATGGGTTTTAGCAAAGCATTTGATAATGTTTCTCACTCAGGTCTTATGCAGAAGCTCTCGAGCTTTGAAATAACAGATGTCATGCAAGAATCGATAAGAAACGTCCTCTAAGGTCGAAGACGAAGAGCGAGTATAAGTGGGACACTATCTGAATGGAAGCCGGCAAAATGTGATGTATACCAAAGCATTACCATAGGTTCCCTACTTTTCCCTCTGTATGTCAACCAATTACTGCGACTGATGAAGTCATGGACACTATCGTTTGCAGATGGTGTCAAAATCTGTAGGACAGAAAGTAGTGGGGTCGATCATTTTGATCTCCAGCTGACCTGGACGAATTATTCAGATGGTCCTAACATTGGCGCTCAGATGCTGATTCTATAAAAAGTGCGCTGATGCACATCAGACATGGTCATAGTTACCAACGGCACATCGCTTCCATGAGTTGAGGAGCACAAAGTTTTAGAGGTAAAAGTATGTCATGACTTAAGAGCAACTGCGCATTGCAACTCAGCGGCCGCTAAAGGTTTCTGAGCGTTGTGGTCAGTTCACTGAGCATTAAAACGCTTGGATGAGGTGATGCTCCGAATTTTTTATCCTATCTATTTAGGATCAGACCTAGAGTGCCATGTCAAAGCAGTTAGTTGACGTCCTGTTAAAGAAATTAACACACTCGAGTGCGTTCAGCGGGTGGGGACAAAATTATTAAGGGGTCTTTTCAAACCCCGTAGCGACGAGTGCTTAAAACTCATAAACCTTTTTCCTTAATCGTGTCGTAGAAATCGAGGTGACCAGAGATTGGCATACTGTGTCCCTAATAATGATTTGAATGCTAATATTTCTTATCTTTTCGCTCCCTCAAAAAGTAAGGTCACAGCAAGGAGGCTGAAATTCCGCGATCTCATAAACTTAGGGTGGTGTTTAGTTTTTCTAATCGAGTAGTCCATGACTGGAACACTTTAACCACTGGAAAACAAGCTGCAAGGATTAGCAAAGGTCCAACAACCTATCATCCTTATTCATAATACTGAAGACTGAGGACTATAAAATGACTGTGCTACATGTGCTACATGACGGCAAGTGAGTTCCATGTGATGTCGCTTTTTAGCGGTAGAGAATGGATTGACAAGTACCCATTGTCAGTTCTGGAAGTATACATCGTTCTCAGCATTCATCACTTAAATGGTCTACGGGAATAATCTTTGGCCATAAACCTCTTATCACCCCAACAGCACGGTTTCAATAAACATCACTCTCATATAACCAACTTACTGGCTGCAGTGGACGGATATACAACCGTTCTTGATCTTAAGGAGGAGGTCGACATCATATACGTCGATTTCTCAAAAGCTTTTGATAGTGTCAACCATATATGTCTTATCAATAAGCTAAAACGATTGGGTATCAACTCACCTTTGATTGATTGGCTCACTTCACATCTAAATACGACAGTAGATTCCGAGATTGTTAAAGAACTGTGGCTCGAATCATTACCAGCATATATACAACCAAGTATTACGGCTCTGCTCGAGGACACTACTCAATCAGGTGACCCTCATAGCAGATGAAATACTGGCATGGACGAGCACTCGAGACAACTACATAGTTGCCTCAACATCACATGCGAACATTGATCTCGATGCTAGTCGATTTACGGCTCACGGGATAGGGATCACTGTATTCACACACGTCTCAGTTCCCGAGACCGATCCAATGTACCAGAACCCTACGTCTGACGAACCAGGTCACGCTCGCGTAAAGCCGTAGCAACTCTTCCTAAGCGGGCATCTTCCAAGCCACATGAAAAGGCGGTTTCGGAAGCGAGTTCTGGTTGGTGCTGGTTCCACCGTGCCTTCGGCGCCGGTGCCCGCCATTGTCGAGCTCCCTGCTCATACTAGGGAGGAAACTCCCGAACCGGCGAGTAAATGCGGCCGTACTCGCCGGCGCTTCACCTCAGGTTGTCCGTTTATTCTACGTGCACGTTTATCGCACTAACGTTAGGTGCCTAGTGGATACAGGTGTCCAAGTTTCTGTCGTACCCATTGGTGACAGTAAGTCTCAAGCTACAATGCTTCGACTACGCGCTGCGAACGACTCAGTCATTCCTACCTATGGTACACGACAACTTACGGTCAACCTAAGCAACCAACGACAGTATCTGTGGACGTTCATCATCGCCGACGTTCTCACAACCATTCTCGGTATCAATTTCTTACAGAACTATGAATTGCTAGTCGATTCACGTAGGCTGCAACTAATCGATATTTTGTCGAACAGAAAATTCATGGGCTTTAAAGCTCACACAAACGCGTACGGAATCACAGGTGTATTTCATTCGCGTAAAGATTTATTCCACGCTTTATTTCAGAAATTCCTCAAATTAACTACATATCTCGAGGAGATTCCATCGGTGACCAATCGTGTGGTACACCACATAGTCACACGCGGCCCCCCAGTCACGGCAAAACTTCGCCGACTAGCACCGGACAAATTGGCTTTCGCTAAACGTGAGTTTGACAATTTACTAGCTACTGGTGTTATTCGTCCTTCTCATAGTCCCTGGGCCTCGACCCCATCCACAGTACTTTGTGTGTCTGTTCCGTCATCGTGAAATATCAAGTATGAGAATGAACGAGGAAAAATGTCACAATATATAGAAGTTAAAATAAAGCGATGATCTATGAAATTTCAAAAAAGGAACAGACTCACAGTTTATAGGTTGGTGTATCAGATCACGCAGAGCTCACCAATGAAGATACCACAGGTATTGTAGTTTGATAACACTTAACCAGTAACACCTTCTATTATCGAATCGCACCCACCCAGTGAAATCAAAAGTCAGAAGCGAGGAGGTTGGAAGATATACTTGATCGATTATCAATTTATCGAGGAGTGACTGATCTAAACTGACCAGTAATCGCAGACGTTGAGCACGCCGTTCCAACTCACTATCTGGTGCGGATGCATGATCAAGCGCCTTTAGCTAGGTGATTCCATTAAAACTAACATGGTCAGCATTCAATTTCGAACACTTACAAAGCTATTGATTTCGGGGATTTATTTACCGCTATAGTTTCTCACATTCTGAAGTCTTACGCTATCTGCGACACAAATGCCTTGCGAGCAAACCTTGCACTGGTAACGTTGGAGCGCGTTTTCGGACAGTTCGACGGAATAGCTTTCCACGTAATCTCCAACGGTTTTATTTGCTGCCATGCAGAGTACAGAAACATAGTATTTCCCCCTCACTCCAAAAGAATAAGGACACTCTGGAGGGTATCCAACGAAATCAGAATGTGTAGACGCAAAACCGGAGAACAGACTGCAGGTACACCTCTTCTTTAAGAATGGTGAAGTGTCAGAATTTGCTTCAAGATGAGCTAGTCGAAGAGACTTCTCAGAAGTCTTTTAAGAGAAAACGTGACATATTCTTAAGAACTATGGACAGTATATCACACTAATTTGATGATTTTTTCTTTTTTCGTTAAATATACGTAGGATTTTAACTAGAGGCATCGGTGATTCACTGCTACTGGATACGGAAACATGTCAAGCGAAAGCTTTTTTTATTCCGTCTATAACCATTTGAACCATTGGAGTCAATTCGTGAAGTCAGAGAGAGCGGCTGCATCAGATCATACGTTACTTTCTTGTGGCTATGGCGGTTGATGTGCATAAAGAGGTTTCGCGTACAAAATTTATTGATAGAATAGGTACCGCATTTTCTGACTATAATAACCTTGGTAGATGTAAATAATGAAGACTACACTCGAGAATTATTAAGACCTCCAGATATCAAGGAGGATGTGAAACTAATGCAGGAACGTAGTCGCGTTTCACTCATTTTACGTTCTGCATATTTTCGGAAAGAATTGGAAAAGATTGTGGCATCTTCATTAAAATCTGGGTGTCTTAACGCTAATGTTATTGCCCTCAAGCAAATTATTGAGTATCTGACGCCACAAACTCGATTAGGATCTTCTGCTTTCACAAGAGGTACGCCATTGTTTCTATAGTTTTGTTACATGGAAGGTTAGTTCTACACACTGCTCTTGTATGTACCGTACTTGATGTTGTTTCAGACCCCGACTAAATGTTATGCTTGATATGACTCGGAAATTCCATTCAGTCCTATGTTAGACTGTCACTACTTTACTGACTCCTAAATAGATACCGGATTTGACTGTTTAATGTGACAAGATTTTTACCTGAGACTAATGTGTCAGATAAAAGTGAATGTTTGTGATTCAGCAGTTGAACCATTAAGTTTAAATTATCAACTGGCCCTAATTGCGCGAATAACTAAATCTGTTTTTATTATTAGTGTTGTCATTCATGCACGTCTCTTCAAGTCAAGTGATACTGAAATACCTAATAATTATAGAGTCGCGGCAGTGAGTCGTCAGTATTATCTATCCCAACGAGTGTAACGTTTTTCGAGATCCTGCTTGCAAAACGGTATATGTTGGCCTCACTATCTCAATAGAATCAATTTCACATAATCCTATTTTGTATACTGACCAATGTAGGGTTGTGTATGATTTTGTCTGAAGCTTGGTAGGGAAAACCTTTTAATCACTTGGTTAATTGTACACAACGTAGAGTCTGGCACGTATCAGTCCAAGTTTCCATACCGCATAACGAGATAAAGTTATCAAGCAGTAAAAGTATCATCAGTAAAATTAGGCGTAGACGATACAATACGGAAAGAAAGAATAAGTCTGTGGATTCGAAAAAAGTCAAAGGTAGTTTTGAAATTCAGAATCTAAGGGAAGGCAAGTAATAGCTAAATCTGCTCCATTGCTACTGATCCTATGCTATCTTTGATGAAATCTCTCACTTTAGGCTTATAATTATCACAAAACTAGTAAAAATCATGATGGTCCATTACAAGGGTGAACTAGTTGCTTTACTAACCACACTACTACAAAGATCAAAGTATAACCATGGAAATAGTCCCGTTATCCAGTTAACATCAATTCCGACTGTTGCTACCACATTGACGTGGTGGTTGGGCTTGCCTATAGCAATGAACCAATCAAGCTAATTTTTTTTGAAAACGTAGTGAAACTATAGATCAACAGTAGAGTAAATCATCTTAAAAGGTCAGTGTCAGTTGTGAACTATTTGAACCAAGTTCTAGGTGGACTTGAGTTAGCAAATAATCATTTAGAAAATGCCTGACTTTTGCGCCTGTAATCATTATGTTGTATATAAATGTTACTAAGCTGTTTTTTAACATCCAGTCAAGTACTAAAATACATCGTTTATCCTTATTTTAATTGTACTACAGAGGACTGTACACTTAGAAATCGTAACTACCGTATTCTATAAAAGTTAGCCACATTAATAAAGAGATAATCGCTTTTTCATCTAGAATCGGGTGAATTAAACTTACCGATATAATATTTGGTGCATTATTTGTGATTGGTTATTAGTTTTATTGATGTATTCTGGGCATTACATTGCGACAAACTATTGTATTTCATTTATTAATCTTCAGGTGCTACCGTCCCTGTAGTACCGATTAATGATTTACGCACTGCTCAACTTGGCAGCTATGTTAAAGGAGAGCGCCTTATACGATGCAAATTGGCTTCTGTCTACCGATTAGTTGACATCTTTGGTTGGAATACAGGAATCAATAATCATATTACGGTCAGTTATACTGCTTTTCATGATCTTTGTATTGTGAACATTTTATATTTGTGTAAATGTCTGTATTGAAACGAGATGAAATCTAGTCAGAGTCAATATCTTTGGCAGTTACCGTTCTATGTACTGTAGCAATATCAGCTTTCCATAAGCCATCAATTGAACAGTTCTTAAAACAGTTCTTTAGGAACTTAAGTGTAGACACGTAATCATGTAAACAATTTCGTAGACAATAATCAGTCACAATATTAATTTTCAAGGATTTTAATAATGTAAAGTATTAGTAGGTATGTTTATTGTCAACCAGTTTCTCATCAATAGATCTTTCTTTAAAATCAGTTTGCTTGCCAAAATGTCACCGCTTGTAAAGTAATTATGGTTTTAGAAACTAACGATTGAGTTAAATTCCTGCGTTCTTAGTGGGATTCCTGTTCATTCTTCCATTCCGTAGCAAAAGCATTTAGGAAATATGAATATGTAGTTTTGTGTTGTAAACACTAGATTTCCATTTATTGTATCTATGATTCAATCACCCACTAATATTCGAACAGACTGATGTCATAAATCCTTACAATTATTGTGGCTCATTTCTCATACCATAAATTTGTGGGTATCTGTTCAGTCGCGCGGCTTTTTTTATTTCTAAACAGTCTAGTTAATGGTGACAAGCTACAATCCTTAGTTTGTCAATGTACGCTACTTCCGTGACTTTTGATAGTGTTATGCTTGAAACTAAATCGATTCCGCGGTAACGAACGAAAACCAATGACACAATGACACGATAAGCTATTCTAATCGGTTGTCCCAGGCCCCGCTAACTAGATGAAGAAGTCCAAGGCAAGTAGGGGAATATGTATGTATTCCGCAAGCAGCCGAGTACAAGCAATCGAATAAGGGGAAAAGTCAAGCGCATTTATACAGTAACAAATTGTCCTTGAGCATCATTAGTAAATAGCACACATAAAGAAACAACGGACCAATAGCGTTTAGGATAGTTTACAAGTGGGAAAATGACGTGAAGGTAAAAAGAGCGCTTTTGGCGCGAAAACAGCTAAATTCAAATTTTCAAAATAAAATTACAAGATTAAGCCATTTACCAAGTAAGTTCTGGGGATTTGACATCCCCAACAGATAGACAGTGAAAAAAATTGTTCATGAAGTGACTGTAGAAGTTGAACATATATAAGTTAATTGGATTGATATTTAAGGTGTACTTTGAGCCTTGAGATGATGTCGGAAGGTAGTTTTAATATTACTATATTCTATAAATTGAACAGTTTTGAGATATGATATCAAGCTATCTAAAGTTTACATCGAAGATACCTATCGCGAAACATTCTGATCGTTTTGTTCTTTGACTATCGAACTCTTCCTTTTGCTGATATTTGCATCCACTGTAATGTTTGCGAAATGCTTTATTGGGTGTCACCCATACTTTGTATCATTTGATTCCCTTATCAATCACTATTCAGTTTTTTTTGACAGGAACATGTTACTACTAGTAATGCTAACTATAAGATACGTGCAGGTTTGTTTATTAAGCTACTAGATATCGTGTGATAATTGTCTTCAATTTATCGGATGGTAGCGAAAGCCACTTGTCAGTTGATGTCTGATATGTCTAGAATGATTGATTTAGTTTGAATAGCGTTGTATCTGAAATGTTAATATACATAACCATCTGTTGTTTAATCGGAGCTGGTTTTAGACCTGGATGTATGATTCAAACATATTCACTCTTCGGGTTTCGAAATGTAGGGATACTTACCGACACTTGAATACAGTTGTATTTTTTGATTTGCTTTCGACTTTGTTGATCAGGAAGTTTAATCTCGGTATCTGTCTCTAAAAAACCTGTCAGGGAAGTACATAAACCTTTTGAATACTCTCTACTCGAATACTATAGATTAACGCAAGGCTTATGGAGAATTGTCGTTTGAGCTGGCTACGTTAAGTGGCGTTTGTCAAGGTTGCCCATTATCCCACTTTTTGAAAAAATTTCATCCTAGATGTCCCTGAAATCATATACGGTAAGATATGACTCACTATAGATATATGTAGAATACGACTCAAGAAGCCGAACCATAGTAAATTTAGTGTGATTTTGTTTCGTATCTGCTGTAAGGAGATATGAGAGTTAAGCGACCTCGTCTATGACTTTCAAATATTTATTGAACTGTCATTAACGATTGATATTATGTATATTACGAAGAAACATATGAGTTGTGTCTTCATTTACTCTGTTTAGTTATTGGTAGTTGTTCGAGTAATTTGTATAATCGCCAACCAGTCTCCATTGTTTTCTAAGTAAAATATTTATAAACTGAGCTAATAAATGGATTTGTTAGATATTTTCTATAAGATATAAATATCTGATTTCATCAAATTGTCACCTTAAACTTTTATTCTAGGCTCGGGTGTCTCGAGATACTGATGAATACCTGATCAATCCCATTGGTTTATTGTACAACGAACTAACCGCCTCTTCTTTCGTAAAAATTAACCTTGAAGGTAAATAATATGAATAAATTTTAAACTGATCATTAGAGTACTGACGATTTTATAGTCATTTTCCTACCGTATACTGTGATTCGTATATACTTAGCACTTTCAAATTTGTGTTCTATCTTCTACCTGATTTAAATATATATTCAGGAGTTATCATAGCCCCCAAATGCCATTGTATGACCGAGAGTGGGGGGGGCCGCCCTCCCTCTCGAAATGCTCTCACACGGCCACGCGTATACAGTCTTTGCTAGGGAAGCTCTACTTACTACCTTCTCACAGAAAGGGTGTTGTCTACGAAATTGAGAGGATGAAAAGCGAATGTCCAGCGCTTTAACCAGGTTGGTGGACACGGAAAGTTCACCTAGGGGAGTTGGAAAACCCTGATTCCAAACTAATGGTGCACATGGGCTCCAGGATCCTGACGGAACAAATGGCGTATGAACCTATTGTTGATCACCGGCTACCATGGGACTGCATCTGCTTACGATGCTCCACTGCCTTGTGGATCAGACCTCTAGGTTAAAGGTTCCTGGTGTAGCCCCCATAAGAAAACCACCTGCTTCGGTCTGGGCACCATGGCAGTACCGCAGCCCTGCTGCTAGGCTAAGGGATTGGTTTAAGTTGTTAGTTTGAGAAAATCTATAAATACAGGAGGAAATTAGTGTTGGTTTCGTTTTTAGGCAGATGTCTCTAGTTAGCTGTTCTTGGTTTTTAAAGATATGGACTATGAGAACAGAATAGGTTACCCATTGACGATTAATATGTAGAAATATTTTATCGAAATATTACCCTTCCCAAACCATTTCCATTCTTGTTAGGAAACTTGTGGGGTTTTAATGTCAAAGGTTCACATTTCTCTCGGTTGATTTATAACACCTTACCGATCATGCACACAACTTATACTGTAGTGAAAAAGAACACTATTTGGGGACAATCGAATGTATTTAGATACAAATTACAGACTATCTCGCTAAATTCTGATAACCATACAGCGAACAGTTAATTTGCAAAATAATCATCAATTGTCTCAATCTTCACTGTTCCTTCTGTAAATATCAATCCATCTTCTCTAATTCCATTGTTTGTGCATTTTCCTACCAATTGCGCTTCATTTCAGTTCTTTCCTTATCGCTCTTCTGCCAAAATACATTCTATGTCTAACCACCACCATATACTACTTATATGTATATAAGTAGACCACACTACAATACTTGTGTATCATATATTATACCTATAATTTTTAAACTTCATCTGTTCTTTTTTATGCTTGGTTCATTACTACTACTCTTCAACTTCTTTGGACTTAATATCATTAGTTTTCTCCGCTGATATGATGGGTAGCAACTTATACAAACAAGGAACTGTGCAAGGTCTTAAACTGTTGATGGCTAGATAGATTTGGAACTATTCTTACTGCTGGTTACAAACTTAAATTATGCGCTTAACTAGTAAATTTGATTATGTTCTGAACTTGAATATGTTATTGATATATATATATATATATATATATATATATATATAATTCCCCCTATTGTTATTGTCATCGTAATTCAGTAAAATTAGGTCACTTTCAATTGTTTTTAAAGCTGTATGCTATTTAGTGAACGCAATGTTTTGTTACATATATATATAATAAGTTCACCTATTCCTTGGTTTTGTTCGTATTTTTTTTCTATTTGTATCAATAATGTACGCTTCCTAAATAGTACTGATTTTGACTTCATCTGAAACACGGATGTGATTGTGTTGACCTTTAGTTAAATTAAAAACATCAGCTAGATGTGGCTGTAAATAAGAGAGACAGTAAATGATAGACAGGGCATAATTCAAGAGTGGTAAAGCGTATAACAATAGTTCATAGGTCAAAATAAAGCTCATAATAAGGGAAACATGAATATGAACAGTTTAGTTATTTAACAATTATACGATATAATTATACGCATAGTATTGGTTCATAAATGGATCTCAAAGTTACCATTCACTATCCTTATCGGGACACAACGTAAGTCCAAAAGCTGAAGCATCTGCAGCCACAATGATTGGCATAAACTGGTCATAGTGCGCTATTAATAATGCCGAGCTAATAATCGTCTTGAGTTTGCAACAAACAACTTCACGTTCTTTTGTTCAATTCCAAGTGGTGTTCTTATTCAGAAGACAATTCAGTGGGTCTCGAATGTCATGCATCGACGAAACGAATGTCGAGTAATAGCTAATTAATCCTAAAAATGATCATAGGGCGGAGACCGTACTAGGAGTAAGCATCAGTTGTATAGCTTGGGTATTTTTGGGACCTGGTCGGCGGCCTTCGGCATCAAAGATGAGACCCGATTACTTAAGTGACTTTGAAGAACTAATTCTTATTGATGCATTGTAGCACGGCCGTCGTTCTTTGTTGTAGTTCTTCTAACGAAGTGGCAACAATTAAGATATCGTCAAGATAGATTGTGATCCCGGAATACCCGATAGGATGGTATCCATTAGTTGCTGCAAAATAGATGGGACTATTTTAACTCTCAATCGTAGACGATTATACTGAAACAACCAACGGTGGGTATTAATGGTCAGCAGTTCTCTCGATTTTTTAGCAACTTCCACCTGTAAATAAGCATCAGCATGGTCCAACTTTACAAAGATTTTCCCATCAGTTAGCATAATATTTTTGAAAAGTCACTGGGTATCGTTCATCTGCATTCCGCATGACATAGTAAATTGAAGTATTTTATTTTCTCTTTGCAATTAAGATATTTTTAGGTATTTATTTATTGTTTATAAGCCTTATGGTTCTGCCTGAATAAATTATGCCTGAATATAATTTTCGCACATCTATTTCAAAAGGACAAAATTTAGCTAGACCTAGTTATGTCTTATGTACGATACAGAAAGTGTTGTCATCAATATACAGTCATGCTTTCAGATATATCCTCTTGTTTTGGATATTTTATAGTAACACTTTGTTATGTGTATCTGTTCTGAAATTTGTTGCAATAAACCATGTTTTCACATAATTAATTAACTTACTTGCAGTTCTACACTTATCTTTACTAATGATAGTTAAAAGGGAGAAAAATATCCAGTGGTCATCTAAGATAAGTCAAAGTTTACTTAGCAACTAATATGTAAATACTTTTTTTCACTTTAGGGTCTATTTTGGTTCAAGGATCTGTTGATCTAGGCATCGATAGGCAGAGTTGGATGTTGCATGCAGCTGTTCACAGTGCCAGACCAGATGTCAGGTGTATTATTCATCTAAGTACTTCAGCTGCAGTAGCAGTAAGTTCATTTTTGTTCAACAATTGCTAACACTTTACATTTTTATTTCTACGTAACCGTTAACCTTCTAGGAAGTCAATGTACTCAGAAATCGGTTTAGCAGTGGTATATTATGTAGGTTCTTTTTTCATAAGAATGGGAATTTGGAATCCGCTAGGTTCCCATGATAATCCAAATAACCACAAAGCAAACACGAAAATTACTTCTGTTAGTAAAACATTTACAAACTTCAATTATCGGGGCGTTAGATGTTTGCTGTCCAGTCAGGTGTTTTTTTGTTGTCATCACTTATTTCTGCTACTAGTAGTAACCTTTTTTATAAGATGACGAAACGCTACAGGTTCGATTCTATTATCTTTTCCTATTTACGTAGGTAAACTGATTCTTGGTAATTGGGTTTATGGACAGGGCCTTACTGGATCATCATTTTTTTACTTGAGGTTTGGCTATAAAATTTTAAATTAAGTATTAACGTAGTGTTAATTAGAGATATTTATTATGTAGTTGTCAAGGAAAGGTTATGAAAATCGCTATGGTTGTTGATCGAAATAAGATTATTTTATTAAAATCATGGACCGATGTAGGTTAAACTACCACTGACAAACTGTAAGGGCTATTTTGTCCTAGTATAGAACTCAGCGGTGCGCATCCACGATCCTGTAAGCGGGAGTTGTCAAAGCCTAACCTCTAGACCACTGAAACGCAATCGTGGATGCGCACTTGAGTAGTCTAATACTAGGACTAAATGATCGTCCAGTGTTTCCAAGTTTTCAATGTTTGTGTAACTTAGATCGGTTCATGATTTCAATAAAATCCAACATTCTCCTCAATCTCGTACTGGAAATCATGTAATCTAAAATATATGAAGTTCAGTAGATTTAAATCGGTTCATGACATTCACTTAAATTTGATTGGGTTTTGAGTTATATAATCTAATTTACCTAAATTACAACAATTTTCTAAATTTATTTTAATTACTCATTATTATGCTGTCGCGTTGATTTGTTATGTTAGTCAGTCAGTAATGAGCGATGTTGGACCTTGGACAAATACTTATCGGTCCAAGTTGCCACATCACAGCATAACAATATCATATTAACAAGACCGCGGTAATAGTCGTATTCATATTAATAGAAATATGGTTCAATAAAAACGAATGAATTCTCAGAGTAAAAGTATTTAGTAATATTGAAACTGATAGCAAGGATCTAGGGCTAGTGAAAAATCAGTGCATTTACACCGCTGACTGATTGTGATCCACATCTCTAAACAGTGATCACGATTATAACTCCGACCCTCAGGGGGTAGTCCCTCATCTACCTATACAGTTCAGTCTAACAGTTCATGGCTTCATGAACTGATGCTGAGCCTTAGTTTAATTGTCCCTAGTTTTCTTTCAGATTACTCTAGTACCAGCTATGATACATGTTTCAACCATTTCATTCGATAAAAATTCACAGCTTCATCAGTCGGCATCACATATTTACCTTACTTCTTATGTCCGACTTCAGCATTGCTCACTCAGTGTTCCCAACATACCTGCACATTATTTCAAAGACATCTATGATCAAATGCCAATAACCTTTAATTGTCCTCTGCTTTTAAGGGCCTTTTTTCACAGTCATGACGTAAAACAGAGCAAACTACGATCAGTGTGCCCAATCACTTCACTCCCTATCAATAGTTTGGGAATTGACATGGATCACTCTTGAAATAACACTTTGCTTTTAGAAGTGGGTGAAACCCATCTCAAACATGTTTACGTTGTTACTCAAGACATCTAAAATACTCTTCAGGCCTTTTTTTTACTATCATGGTCGATATTTCTACTGGCGT
This sequence comes from Schistosoma mansoni, assembly GCF_000237925.1. Lineage (NCBI taxonomy): Eukaryota > Metazoa > Platyhelminthes > Trematoda > Strigeidida > Schistosomatidae > Schistosoma > Schistosoma mansoni. The sequence continues at coordinate 43,998,729 of NC_031495.1, read as the reverse complement.
AAGCACACTGAATACACCAAATTTAGTCTGTGACTAATATTCAGTATTAAAAAGCTGTTTTTTTGAAGAAAGTTATAAGACTATTATAACCATATCATTACACTGTTTGACAATTTTAACGATGTTAATGTTACTACAACTGTAGTGTATGTTACTTATACCTGTCGACATAATGTTATGACTTGTGGCCGAGTGGATGCCTAGTTAACGTATGATGTGATAAGACCGCCAATCAGAGAACAGCGAATTGTCGATTGGAACAGTGATACACGATAACTGTACGAGCAGTCTAGAGTACGTATCGGTCCTGCTTCTGCCTAGCCCAGCCAGTTAAGTCCAGAACACCAATAACAGCCTCTGTGGTATGAATCGTTGTATTTCAAACACATAAGTAGTATGTAACACCAATCGGAGGTGGAAACCCTAGCAACAGAAGGCTAAGAAGATCAAGTTGAAGAGAATAGAAACGGAAATAGAAGGCTATTGCAGATGGGAAGAATCATAAAGCATGTGAAGGACAGACGATAGAAATTCGCAAATGAAGTGTTCAGTGTATGGTTCTCTTATTTTACCAAGATATTCTGTGATTTTGTATTAAAATACATTGGTTGTCCTCACCTATGTTCTTGTTCACTACACTACTACTACTTCTACAAATAATAATAGTTAATAATAGCAGTAATGACGATAATGGTAGTAATGACTGCTACCACTAATGGTAACAATGGTAATAACAGCAATAATAATGATAATAGTAATAATAATAATCGATTTAAGGTTTTTTGTGTAAAATCTTTTTAGTTGTGAGGTTCTTCCGGTTGCTGTATATATATATATATATATATATATATATATATATATGAATTCTGATCAGGAAACATTTTCTTTATCCTATTGTTTGTTGTGTGGATAACATTCATAGTGTAACGATTTAACTTTAACACCCAATTTTTTTCAGGTATCATGTACAAATGCAGGTCTTTTACCAATCAGCCAAGAAGCCATGATTTTGGGTGAGACAGCTGTTTACGACCCGTTAATTGTTTTGAATAATCTTCAGCAAAATGGAGAAGAAGACTTAGACTCTCGTAAAAAGCGTCATTTTGATGCACAGAAAGCAGAAATATCTCGGATATTTTTGGAAAGATCTCCCAGTTGTATGGTTTTATTGGTTCGTAGTTATGGTCTCTTAGCTTTGGGACAGTCAATTGAGGAAGCATGGTTTATTGCTTTTACATCCATGTTAGCGTGCGAAGCACAGGTTGGTTTGAAATAATATTGAGGAATTGTTAGAATCTCATTGCTCACTCTTTAGTATATATCAACTTTTTTTGAAGTATACATTCACACTTGGATTATATTTTAAAGTGATATTTATTTTACTGTTTATTATTCTTGTCATAAATTGAAAATTACATGACCACATTACTCCACGAGTTACGGTACCATTTTAATTCTTGTTTGTTTATTGATTTATGGGTTTTTCTTGTAATATATTGTTCAGTGTCATGGTATTTTCTTTTTGTTTGCACTGTTTGATGTATGTGCTTATGCTGTTATAGTTACGTTTGGCGAGCATTAGTCTGGATGAATTGGTTATCCCTACCAAAGAAGCTCAAGAAGCCGCCCACTCAGTAGGACGTACTCCTTCTGCTGTTCAACTGCGAGTTGGCGAAGTCACTGGTAGTTCAGGTTGGAGGCGTGGAGAACTTGAATTCGAGGCATTAATGCGTAGATTGGACTCTGCTGGATACCATACAGGTTATGTTTACCGACTAAGTCAAGTGCGTCAGGGTTCAACTGCTGCATCAACTCTCCAGCGTCCGCCAGCAGATTTGCTGGATAATAACTCCACTCAACAATCTCGTGATGCCGCAGCCCATGTCCGTCGTGCAACTAGTCTTGGTCGTGGTCTTCGTGGCCTCAAAGATGTAGAGATACCTCCTACAGTTTCATCTTTTGCAACTTCATACTATGGGGATGAGGAAAGTAGGTAAGTAGGGGAGAGTACTTATTTTCTTCTATACTGTTTGTTCTTGGCCATATCACCGTAAAGATTTGTTGAATTCTTGTTTCAGAGCTACTGCTATTGCTGAGATGAAGGCCAAAACACTCTCGCTTTCACGTGCACACTGGCTGAGCACACCGAATGCGTACCTTCGGGAAGAAATTGAAGAAGTGGGTACTCCGAATCCTAAAAAGATAACCCATTGGACAGAGGGGTCAGATACCAATAAAACACGTACCGGTGGAGTAGCTGTCCCGCTGGTTGATCCCAATCAATTCGCCTTGCAGGGTTCGGATCCACAGGAGTTTAAGAATCAGCAGAAGAAGGTAATATTTCAAGTTAAAAAGTAATAGCAGGTTTATATACATATATTATTCGTGAGCACTCAGAACAAGGTCATCTTGAGTACTGTTAGATGTTATAAGGGCGGTGTCGACGTCCTAATTGCTCTACTATTCAAGGATGTTCCTTCTTAAGGGACCCGAAAAGGAAACTGGATTGAAGGTGATCATAGAAATCCGAAAGCGTGGCCTCAGAGCGTAAGCGGCAACCGCTCGAGTCCGGTCACACGACCAGTTTGTGGTTGGTGTTTGATGTGTTAGCTCCGCCTTTTTTCAGGCCTTACTACCAGCATTGGGAATCACTGATCCCATGTAGGGTGTGCAATTTTAAGCCTCGATATTTTCAAATTCCCTCCCGTTGTGAAGAGAGAGGATCACTCCAGATCCTAGTGGGCTAGTGAAAACACCATATTGTCTTGTCTTTTCACCAGAGTACAGTCGGAAGTACAACTGCACCTTCGGGCCTTAAGTTTTATACTTTTTATTATGCCACTCTCTAATCAACTTGCTTGAAGTGGTAGGACCTAAAGAAGTGAGTATTTTAACCAATCTAGGTCGACTGAGTCATCACTATAGGTGAACCCAACCACCACACCAAGATAGTAGCTACAGTCTGGTCAGGAGGCCCTGAATATCTATGAGGTGAGACAAATCTAGTGGCTTAAACATGCTGTACTCGATGTGCATTGCCAAGCAGAGATGAGCTAAGACGAAATACCTTTACAATACTCCTTGTCTAACGTTGGTTCTCCGATTGGTGTCTTTTCTCAATAAACATTACCTGCAAAATAAATAAAACCACTTCAGTTAATTTACAGTATTGTCACCTTAGTTTTAACAGACACTTAACAAGTTTTTATTTATTTACGTACATGACAGATATGCGTTAGATATGTAGTGATGTTTTAAGTGTTATTCTTGAAATCATTTGTAGAGAACATAAATTTGAAACACTGCATTTAAAGACAACATTATTTTTTACCTGATATCTCGTTGTATTAGCTGTTCAATTCATTTATGGATCCACCGTTTCAGACGTATAAAAGTGTTCAACTTTGCTTTATCATTTAATCTGTTTGAAACCTGAAGTTTACAAATTGTTCATGTTATCCTAGGTGAAAGATAAATATTACAAGGATGTAAGATCTGCTGGACCAAAATCTCGAATTTTGCAAGGTATTGACCTAGAAGATGAGTCAGATGAGACTGATGGAGGGATCGCATCACCTAAGGTTGTCAGTCCGAAAGGCACACTGCTTCGATTGGATCCTTCCAACCCTCCGTCTCTGGAACCTGGACATGTTGTTGTGGTTGGGGCAGCTAGTAAAGGTATCATTAATCGTAATCAGAGACACAATGTTGGAGTTTACCAGTCTGTATACTCGCCAAATCCATTTGATAGGATGACAGACGAAGATCTTGAGCGCTACAAAGAAAATGTTGAGCGTAAAGCCAAAGGCTTACCCTCATTAGAGGAGGAAGAGGCAAGAGCTCGCATAGAGGAAGCTCGGCAGGCTGTGGTGGTGGCACGAGAGGCGATGGAAGCAGCTTCTCGTATGGGTTCAGAACAAAATTGTAAGCTTTTTCATTTGTTGACACTGATGATGTTTCTAAATTTTCTCGTAACTAGTATTAATTCATTTCAAGTATTCTGTATAAAACAACATGTTCAGTAACTCAATCAAAGGTTGACAAACAACCCTTTCATATTACCGCCAACTGTGTTTATAAAATTACGTGTACCTGCCAAAGTAGCTACATTGGCCAAAAAGAAACCAGGCCATATCTTAGATTTTTTAAGCATGTTCCGAAAAGCCTTAGAACAAGAGGAAGAACGACTTTAAACAGTGCAATCATCAAACATCTCTCGGATACGCGACATCAGGTCGATACTTTGCAATCTTTCAAGGTGAGTAATAAATAGCTAAACTCCAGTCTTCTGAAGTTTTGCTGAAGCCGTTGCTATCAGGCGTTAAAAACCTGATCCATGTGTTCAAAAGGAGATGGTTATTAATCTTTCCTTGCATTAGTGACAAATATTCCTTCGTTACATCTAAAAACATTTACTAAAAAACTCTTTCTTGAATTTACTCTATCATTGAGTTTTGTATTTCGACTATGTTCCAGATTAGTAATTTTATTTTATTAACTGAGCCTTACTCATTTTATTCTTATCAACGTTTACTCATTTTGTAATCACTTGTTTCTGACCGTTTGAACTTATGTTATAACCAGTGTTGTAGAATATTCTTCCACATAAGGTATAATTTACAATATTCAGTTTATTAAGTTTATTTACACCCTTACTATACTGTATTAATGTGTTCTCAGCATAACTTCCAACTAAACTCTTTCATGTAAGTAATTCAAATCCACTTTGTAATTACAGTTTTTAAATATCACAGGTTGTAAGCAGCTGGCAAGAACCAACGAAATAAAATGAATTCATGCTATTCTGTTGGAATCTTTGTTCTTGCTCTTTTCAAATATTATGAGTTGTATTTCGTTGGTCTATCTCATTGAAATGGATTAACTGGGAAGAATAGTCATAGGATTATGATCTCATTTGATTTTTTGCTTTTAATACGCTGAACAGAAATCCATTGTAATTTGTGAATTTCTAGCGCCACAAGTCACTTTGGTTGATTTTTATGTGCTCAATATTGAATATTGACTCAGTGTGTCACTGTCAACTTTATAATTCATACGTTCTGATCTCTTGATAAAATTAAATAAACCTAGGAAACTTTAAGCTCGGAAACATTGTTTTATAATACTTTCATCCCTTACAGTTTCCCGAAACATTTGTACTTACAACTGATTAGTCTATTGTGCAGTATAAAAGTACTGTTCATTATTGGCTGTGATCTCATACACTTAGCGCAACTCAATCTCGTTCACTCAGTGAAAATGTTAGTGTTTCCAATATTAGCGTGGCAGATATTGTCATTCGTTTCATCACTCTCAACGAATTGCAATTGTGTGTCATGAGGTGATAGTGTTGATCCTCTTTTTGAATTGAGATTACAGTTATTTTTATTTCGTATAGTTACACCACAAAATCATGGAGTATTTGCTACGTGAAAACAGTAATAACTCATTAGACATACCTGAATATTTATACCAGTAATTCAGTTAAGGTTTATACTGATAATCGTGACTGAATTTGATTTTGAAGCTCTCAATATTCTGAAAATTGGATAAAAGTTTCTCCTTGCTATTTTCATATCTTAGATCATGGAGAACCTAGTTTAGACGTAAGTCGTATTCATGCAGTTCGGTCAGATACCAGTGGAGCTGAAGCTAGCCATGATGATACTGAAAAAGAGGTTAGTTATGTTTATTTATTCTAAGGCGTTCACGATTTTGAGTAATAATTAACAACAGTTAAACTTTGAAAGTATGAATACTAGGTTTATTTCTCGATCAAAATTCAAAAAAACCTAGTGTTTCGTCACAAATACGTATCATTATACACAAAACATACGTCAAACTTCAGAAAAAGGAAACTTGATAAGTTATTAGCGGATTCTGATGATTTATTTTTATTTATTTTCATCATTTTCTATGAGGTAGTTGCACTCCAAATATTGTTCTAAACAATTATTACTAGTATCATTGTAGTATTATTTTACCCATACCCGACTTATTTATAGACCAAAATCGAAATAACAGTCAGTAATTGAATAACTACGTTTTAATAACCCAGAAGTTAGTGTTAAACATTCAAAATTTAAATAAAATTCATAAATCATAATATCGGAAGTCCCTCTAATTCACAATATGTTACAAAACCAGCAAACCAAAGATTTATAAACAAAATGTCCCAGTTAGATCTACGCAATGATCAGTTTACCTCACCACAAGATTGTCGGCTAATTAGAAAGTAGGACATAACGTTTTGGCCAACGACTATGCAGACCTACTTGATATGACTTACTTAAGCTTAACAACAGATTGTATCACATAGATATCCCTTGCAAGTCTATTATCCTCTTTGTCTTAATATTCCCATTCACTAAAGTGCACCGTCTCAGAGACAATAACATTGTTGACCGAAATCCTAAACTCTTAACTTTATTAGAAACCGATTTCAAACGACCACTACTTATGTCCCCGAAGAATATCCACTTTTATTTTTATAGTACGATACACTGTCAAATTGATAGAATAGAAATGAGTCTATAACTACTGCCTTTGCAGATAATTTTATGTCTACATTATTCCTCAAGTCACATATTTGGAGTGTGGTTATAAATTTCACATATTTTTCTCTCTCCTTTTAGACTAGAAAAGATGACAGTATATTAGAAAGGAAAAAGAAACGTCGTTTCAAAATGCCTTCATTTGCTCGAAAATCCAAGATTAAAGAATCAAAAGAAAAGAAATGAATAGAACTCATACGTTGATATTTGGGCTACTTATTTATTTATAAGTAGGCAATATATCAATAGCTTCAACTTTTTTTCAGCATTAGAAGCATGCGCCAAAATGAACTTAGTATGAGATACTTTATGGTTTTTTTCAATTGCTTTCTTCATATCTGTGCGCTCAGCTTTATGTCTGTCTGATTAATAATTTTCAATTGCATACGCCGTTATTATTTGGGCTTACATCGAATATAATTCACCTCACCTAAATTTTCCTGCAATTTCGAATATATAGATAAGACAAATAAAAAGGAACGAATCGAATGTCAAAATGGGAATTTTCACTATATAGATAAGATCTAGATTTAGATCCTTTCATTTCTACGTTTAATCCCTAATCTACTAACTTATGACTTGTTGTGGAATTCCTTGAAATTTATGTTGATCTGTCACAGTGGCTCGTTTGTTTAATTTTGATTTTTCTTGCTTTGTTAAGAATTATGCATTATTTGTTCTTGCGAATGAGTAAATAAAATCCTGGTTTTGTCTATAGTTCGTTGTTACTCCTGTGTAGGTACATTAGATTAAACTGAATTTTAGTTTTTATACTGAATCCACTATGGCTTTATGTATAATCTTTCATTTTCTATATTGATTTATTATTTGCATCTATAAACGCTTTTTTTATTTATAAGCTTCAGTATTGCTACATGAAGATTCTGGTAAATTACATTCTTCAGGATATCCATACCAAAAGTTTGAAAAATATTCGGACACGTTTCTTATCTTGGTTATATTTTGTTTTGCTTCGATCTATTGCTTAGCGGTCAGTGAAACACAAAGTGAAACCTGACACATTTGTATTGGTTCGTGTTACCACACCACATCAGCGTAGTGAAATAAAATTACCGAAAGTAGTTGAGTTAGTTACAGCATCAGTATTAGCAGTAGTAGAAAAGATAGATTATAGAAAGAAAAAAAATTCAAGGAGGTTTCAGGATTCATGATTTAAGTAAAGGTTAAGAGTGGGTGCATCTGCGCTATGTCTATCGATTCTGAGCCATATCATCCGATATCTCCAACCACTGATTGCAGTAATTACGCTAGTCTAATTGATCAATCTGACCAGTTTTTCTGATTTTTGGAAATTTTCCTAGCTCTAATAACTCGGTGGCTAGTTAAATTTCAATGCGAATACAAATAGCTTGTTTAGCGTTTACCAAATTATTCTATAAGTAGCATGTACAAATTGTTTATTTACCTATAGATAGACAGGTATTTCACCAATTATTTGTCTTAGTATAGCTCTACTACCATAAAATGTGACTACTGAAAATATAATATATGCGTTACTTAGATATATTTTATCATACACATGCTCACCATCGTTCATTTGATTGCCAACATTAAAAGTAGGTTGGGAAAAGGTTAAATGTAACTAGATAACAACATCATACTAGTACATAGGAATGATTGACTTTTTGTCTTAACGGTATATCTCGGCACTGGTTTGTGTGGCTAAATTTAGCAAGACGACCACTGTCAATATATTTTGATCATGGAATGTGACTCAAAATCAGTTTCGGCGATGCACATACATTCATTCGTTATTCTAGATCATTCATTGTTCGATCTACTTTGTTGCTTTTCCCTTTATCTTACATTTTTCTCATCCGTGTGGCTATTTCTTTTTAGTAACCGCACTTTACTCCTTTTTCCCATTGCTGACACAATGTATGAAATTTTAGATCGATAGAGATTTGTGCTGATTACTACGTTGATGATCCGTCTAATTTTCACAGTTGTCTCGAGATTGGCACTCACAACTGGCATGTTTTTAGGCTAGTGATACACAGAGGAATTGTTTATCTGGCAGGTCAACTTTCGTTTTTTTCATGCAAATCCATTTATTAACTTGAAAGTACCAAGGACACTTATTAAAGCAGAATCACATGAATTCACTATATTTCGTTATTTTCTCACCGACTGCTTACAACTTGTAATATTTCAAGATAAAGAATCACAATTGGAAATCAGCATATTTATGGAAATAAAGTTTATCAGAAGTTAGTGTACAAATGTATCAGTATGGTGTGGTAAGGATACGTAAGAAATATATAAGAAATAAATCAAAATGTTAGAACTGGAATATCATATGTTAAGATCAGTTCCGAAATATCGTCTAGCTTAGTAACAAAAGACCACAGGGTGGTAAATAAGTGTTTCTGTAATGAAGTACACTGGGTAATCGTAATGGTCTGTCACCGGTTGACCACTTGGATCTCCACTCTCAGTGAAACCTAAAGGTTCCACATTCTGTCCGTGGATTAGATGCAGGCGCACTCTACTTTGTTAGAAGTTAGGCCAAATACTTGTTTATTGGTTCCTGATTTTCACTGGTTTTTCAAAATGAAACTAATCTCTACAGCTAACCAAATGAACATTAGAGTGGTTTGATTAAAAATAAAACAACAAAGAGTGAATTGAGAAATCATTTAGGCAGTATCCGTAGATTCATTTCTATCCTGTCAATTTGACGGTATATCGTATTATAAAAATAAAAGTAGATATTCTTCGGGGACATAAGTAGTGGTCGTTTGAAATCAGTTTCTAATAAAGTTAAGAGTTTAGGATTTCGGTCAACAATGTTATTGTATCAAATAGATCTGCATAGTCGTTGGCCAAAACGTTATGTCCTACTTTCTAATTAGCCGACAATCTTGTGGTGAGGTAAACTGATCATTGCGTAGATCTAACTGGGACATTTTGTTTATAAATCTTTGGTTTGCTGGTTTTGTAACATATTGTGAATTAGAGGGACTCCCAATATTATGATTTATGGATTTTATCTAAGGTTTCAATTTATGTGATTCGAAATTATCAGAGTCATCTCTACAATAAATTTACTAGGACAAGGTATATAAAGCAATATTATTCGCCATTTGAATTTTTTCAAGCTTCATTCTAATGTACAGTGATATTTATATAAGTAAATTATTCAATCAGTCAAGTATAATAATCGCCGTTGTACAACAGATGTGCATGAATTCGGAAGCCATGGAAGATGCGATTGGTAATCTATTTCTATTTTAAATGATTGGAGGTGGTAGTCAGGAAGGCTTAAATCTTAGTTTTTTTGGTGGTTAACACTGATCAACAAAATATATCCTCAATAATGAAGGAAATGATACCTAGTCGGAAATTCTGTATAATAGAGCACGATTATTAAGAGTAGGGGGTATTCATGGATTACTTATGCTTGATCATATGTTTTTGAACCACTGAGTCAGCTAACCTGGAGTTTCGGATAAGCTACCAAGTAAGTGTACTAAATCGGCTGATGTTTTGTCAACCGAGTTGATTGGGACATGTGTTACGTAAGTCCAACGACTGTCTATCTTGATGGGCGATGTTTTTTTATGTAAGAATAGGTTGGAAGAGAATTTGCGGCGGCAAAATCAAGACGTTGTATCAGTTCAAGTAGTCAATGACTATTGGAGTGACCAAATATAGATAGATGAAGACTACGTGATTAGGATCCGAAGATTATCATCAACAATAGTTAGAGAATTTGTGTGACATGACTCGAAAGTATGTGCAGGTGCATTAACTCTTTTGTATTCAAGTCCCGGGATCTCAAAATCTTATATCTTTAATCCTTTATCTATACCTAACCTTTTCTAATATTATTATTACTACGGATACAGTTAGTACTTCTGTTACTACAGGGTTGGCTTTGACAACTTGATCTCACTATGTTAATGTGATATAGGAACTTCGACCAATGAATTTGTGTTAGGTTTTATGTTTCAACATAACTGATCGACTGATTCTACGGTGATAAGTTTCATAACAACTTAATTCACCACGTTCTTATATATTTGTACAGCAATGATACACTGGGCCATCAATTCGTTATTTATTCTCTTTACATTTGTATTAAAAAGGTTTAATAGATTTAAGATTTATGGTTAAAAACGGATAATAAATCGACAACCAAATTCTATTCGTTTCAAATTTTCCAAAGCCATAGCCGTCAAATACCGTAAGCCTTATTTATTTATTGATAAGTCTTGGTTATTGTCGTTTTTCCCCGTCGTCACTAATAAGTCTTGTTGATTGATCGCTATATTCAGATCCTAAGCTAGTCTCGTAACCCCCAAGCTAGAACTACACAGCGACTTGAACACGAGAGAAAAGGCACAAAATATGCGGGAAGCACTTTACTCCAAAGGTTCATTTATGTACAGAAAATATAGGGCTTTTATAGTATTTTAGAAGTCCTTGGGTTTTTCTGAAAATTCTAGAATACTAGTAAACATAGTAGCAGTATAGTAATCAGCCAATCAGAACCTCTACATGTGACTTTTCATTTTCGCGATATTTCTAGCAAAACATCTGATCAAACGTTGATTGGATAAAATGCTTCCTAATGTTTCCTGAGCTTGTCATATCTATCGCGAGAGATTTTCATGATCATCCTGACAGTATCCAAAATAAAACAGATGAAAATCTTTCCTTACCATGATGACTTTATCTTCAGTTCATCACGAAATCCTTTCAGTTTCTTCACTCTATCTTATTTTAACGGTATCATTTCATCCAAATTCATAACTGTATATCTAACTGACAGATCTCAACTCATGGGACATCCGCACAATGCCTGAGGATCAAACAAATAGCAACGGAAATGAGGAGATGGAACTTCACGGTTGTCGAAATTAGTGAAACCCATTAGACTTAAGATGAACAGGAAAGATCACCTTCGGGAGAGGTGTTGTTTACTCCAGCCATAAAGACAAAATTGCTTTGCACACACAAAGAGTCGCACTGATGCTGTGTAAAGAAACACAAAATGAACTTATAGGATGGGAATCTGATAGATCCATTATCATCAAAGCATCCTTCAAAACAAAGGAGGAGGGAATCACAATAAATATTATCCAATGTTATACACCCATCAAGATAGCTCTCAACAACAGGTTTCAAGCCTTACAAGATCTACTCACAGAAGAAGAAACTGTGATGGAGGACAACTGGAAAAGGGATCAAAGAAACACTAATTCAAACGTGTCAGGACATGCTTGGCCGTATGAAGTATCATAAGTATGGATCTGTATAGAGACCTAGTGAAGGATTTGAGAAATGGATAAAAAGAAGACAGCAATTAAAAACAGCCGAACGAAAACAGAGAATATCAAGGCACTGACCGAATACACTAAAGGAAATAAGAGAGTGAAGAGGAGAATTTTAGTCGACGAGCAGAAATATGTTAAAGACCTATCAGTGACAGTGGAAAAAGCTTCAAGAGAAGTAAATATCAGACAACTATATGATACATCTAATAAACTGGAAGGGAGATATAATAAACCGGAGAGACCAGTCAAGGACAAAGAGGGCCAGCTAATTACTGGGATTCAAGAGCAGAGGAAGAGATGGGTGGAACACTTTGAGGAACTCTTAGACAGACCAGCTTCTTTGAATCCACCGAACATCGAAGCAGCACATAAATGCAGTCCCACAGCTTTCACTCCACCAACGATCAAAGAAATTATGATGGATATCAGACAAATCAAGAGTGGGAAATCAGCTGGACCTGATAATATGCCAGCTGAGTCACTGAAGTCAGACATAGAATTAGCTGCAAACATGGAACTCAAATCGACTGTCGACTAATATTAAACTCAGAATCTTCAATAAGAACCTTAAGACAGTTCTACTGTATGGAGCTGAAACTTGAAGAACTACAACCATCGTTAAGAAGTACAATTATTTATAAACAATTGTCTTCGCGAGATAGTACGCACATGTTTATTCAAATGAAGTGTTCGCCGATGAGTTTGACTGTGGCTTTTTTCAGGATGTGATATATTGTGCGTAACTTCGAATACCTCTTGTCGTAATGGTTTCGGAATAAACGGTTTCAGTCAACCTGTTGACTTGTCATATATTGCTTTTACGCAACCGAATTGAACTTCGAAGACCAACGAAGTCGTGTTATCGAACCGTAGCCTGCTTAATTTAACATTCGCCTATAGCCACGTCGCCAGTTTCTGATATTCAATTTTAGCTGGAATGAGTCCGTTTTTCATCGCTCTAGATAGCGCATCCGCTACTTTGTTATCATCGCCTTTAATATTACATATACTAGACGTAAATTGGGAAATAAATTCTAACTGTCGAATTCGCCTCAGAGAATGATTATCTTGTTTGGTACTTTATGCTTTAGTAAGAGATGTTATTCCGTCAACGATTCAATAAATCAACATGATCATCAGACAAGTGGAGTGTGGGAGGGCACCAGTTTAACCTACTGGCTGAAACACTGAAGTCAAATAAAGGTAACTGCAAACATGCTCCACATTCTTACTGGAAAGTTTTGAAAGGTAGAGCAAATGCAGAGGGACTGGGAAGAAGGAAACCTCATCAAGATACTGAAGAAAGGAGATCTGAGCAAATGTGAGAACTACAGAGTCGTCACACTACTATCACTACCGGGAAAAGTTATCAATAAATTGTTGCTGAACTGGATAAAAGATCTAGTGGACACCCAACTTTGAGATCGACAGACTGGATTCCTTAAGGATCGGTCGTGCACAGGCCAAATCGCAGCACAATGATCATCGCTGAACAATCAATTGAATGGAATTCGTCACTGTACATCAACTTCCTTGATTATGAGAAAGCATTCAATAGCGTGGATAGGAGAACATTTTGGAAAATAATTCGACATAATAGTATGAGAAGATTGCCACCACCATTTGGAATTCATACAACTGACTACAGTGCAAAGTGGTGCATGGAGGCCAGCTGACAGACGCATACCAAATGAGAACCGGAGACAGACAAGACTGCCTACTCTCTTCCTTTCTCTTTCTTCTGGTGGTTGACTGTATCATGAAAACCTCAACATCTGAGAGGAATCACGGAATACAATGGACAGCTCAGAATCAATAAGACAATTTGGACTTCGCAGATGACCTGGTTCTCCTATCCCATACACACGAACCAATGTAGATGAAGACAAACAGTGTAGCAGCAGTCTCTGCATCAATAGGCCCAATATACTTAAAGGAAAAAGTAAGATCCTCAAATAGAACACGGTGAACGCCAAGCCAATCATACTTGATGGCGAAACCCTGGAAGGTGTAGAAATGTTCACGTACCTGGAAAGCATCATTGATGAACAAGGAGGATCTGATGAAGAGGTAAAGGCGACGGTTGCCAAAGCAAAGGCCTCATTCCTACAATTGAGGAACATATCGAACTCAACACAACCGTCAACCAATATCAAAATCAGAATCTTCAATACTAGCGTCAAGACAGTTAGTTCTACTGTATAGAGCTGAAATGTAGAGAACTACCACAATCATCATCAAGAAGGTACAAGTATTTATAAACAATTATCTACACAAGATACTCAATATCCGTTGACCGGATACCATGAGCAACAGCCTACTGTGGGAGAGAACAAACCAGCTTCCAGCTGAAGAGGAAATTAGAAAAAGACTCTGGAAGTGGATAGGACATATATTGAGGAAATCACGAATTTGCTTCACGAAGCAGTCCCTAACTTGGAATCGTGAAGGCAAACGGAAAAGAAGAAGACCAAAGAACACACTGAGTCAAGAATGAGAAGCAGATATGAAAAGAATGAATAGCAACTGGAAAGAACTGAACAGGATTTCCGATGATGGAGTTGGATGGAGAATGCTGGTGGGTGGGCTATACTCCTTCACGAGTGTTAACAGGCGTGAATAAGATGTCAAGTCATGCTATTCTTAATCACTATTCATTTATTTGCAGCCACTTTATTGTATAATCAATTCATTATTCTACCTCCGTACTCTCTTGTTACTTTGATGATCCAGAATATCCTCTCAAATATTATATTTATTTATAACACTATATACCCCATTACTCTACCGTGATGATGCATATCCGATTTTTTTGTTGTAAGTATGCAAAAATTTACAATAATTTTAATTTTTTAAAATATTTCAGGTTGTTAGCAGATAATGAGAACCTGACGAAATAAAATGAATCCACTTTATTCTACTCAGTTCTTTGTTCTTGCCTTCTTCAAGATAATAAAGGAAGACAAGTGTACAAAATGACAGTACCTAAATAATACATAATGTTTGTTTGACATTCAATGATAGTAATAATAACAATAATAATAGTTATAATATGTGGACTGATTAGGAACAAGTATCTTTCGTACTCTTAATTATCGATAGACATATTAAAGTTATTGAAGGTAAATAAATTATGCTGACTGAAAATATTTTCAAAGATGACAACTTAAATGTCTATGATCAAAAAAAGGACTTATTTTTTGACTGTTAAGTAAACTGAAAAGTATGTTCATTAAACGTTTGAAGACTAAAAAGAATTTAATCTTCGGGATAATTTTATTTACTATAATGTTTAAAAGGAACAGATGGTTATTAGTCTGTTATCATCAAAATAATATTGTCATTCATCTAAGAAATAGGAATTTAGTTCCATTATTGATAATAATAACTGAAATATAATGATAATTTCGGCTAATTTAGATAACTGTCAAGATGAATTTAATTAAAGATATAAGACAATAGTTTCTGACGTACTAATTAGGTGATAACCCCTGATATTCATTGGACAGGAAGATTTTGATTTTTTTTTCCACATAATAGAGGGTGATCACTGTTTAGAACCTAAAATTCGGTGTTTCCTGGTTTCTAGTGATTAATTAGCTTATACAAGCGTTTCATATATTACCCGGTTTAGGCTTCTACTTGACTTCAAATGAAGTGAATTTAGAAGGAAATATAACGAACGAACTAACTGATTATTTCTGTTGTAAAATGGTATACTTATATTATTGATTGCTAAGTATAGAACTAATAGGGTTCTTGTGTCATTTAACACACAAGGGATTGTTGGATATGAGCCTCTTAGGGTTTTTACTTGCCAATGAAATGAAGTTCTGATTGTTGACCTTAACTCAAAGACATCATATCACTTTTTATACAACAAATTTTTACACGGCCATTCCATAAGTGTTTGTAAACAAGTAAATAACAGTCAGGAAGTAAATCAACGTTTCTTAGTAATATAACTATGAGCCCATACCAGGATGAAAGCTACTATTCTAAGGTTAACGCACTATTGATATTATATCTATATTGTATTGTTTATTGAACATTTTCAAATGATAATCCGTATATCAGTACCGATATATAGTTGAAAAGTATGTGAAACATTAAATATGGCAAATGTACATAACTTTTGGAGAGTGAATGAAAAGTTGATCATCTTATCACGTTTTATGATTAAATAACGTACTAAAATGTACAAGGAACATTTATAGACAAATTATATTTCATTCTTAGCATCAATGAAGACATAAGGTTTGGTCGAAGTAACGTGAATTTTTCAATGGAACTGAGAAAAAACAATAATTTTTTATGGATTAAACTGATTCAAAATAACCTGTTTGTTAAAAATAATATACTCTTGATAAATCAATGCACAAAATATCTAAGATTTATGGTATTTCAAAGATTCATGTGAAAGTAAACTGAACAGATTTATTTTCATTACCTACACGAGAAAATGCAACATCTTGATATTTTGTTTAGATGTTACGCCTGTCATTATTGAACCATAAGTCTGTGACCAAATCTATTAATTCATCAGAAAACTTTATAATGACCTATATTCAAAGTCAGTTAAGTGATGAGAAGTTGGCATTTTGGTTATGTGTCATCGATCGAAGTAATGTTAGTGTGTGGTTACGTATTCATTAAAAACTTTCTCACTGTTTTCAACGTCAAACTGACCAATCAGCGTTTAATTAATAATAAATATAACACGAAGTTCAGAGAAGAAAGCAAACATGGAATGGCCAACTAATCAACTTCTATAGCTGGGTTCCGTTAAGCAGAAAGAGAAACGTTATTCATTCTTTATGTTATCGTATACATCGGATATGTAGTACGGAATGCATTAACGAAGAACTCGCGTTCCTCAAAAAACCTTGATGAAAAATGGCTACCCAGACCGGTTCATAGTTATTCAGCCCCAAAGAAAAACCTTTATATATGTCTGGAATTTAAAGGTGATCAAACATCAGACGTAATTAAAAATCATTTAACAACAATGATTAAAAGGACATTTAATGCTGCTAAACTGCGAATAACCTTCACGAGTAAGAACTTATTTTCTGTATCCATAAAAGATAAGCTTCCGCGTTTGGTCGCCTCTATGTGCATCTACCAGTTCACCTGCTCTTGTGGAGCAAGGTACATCGGTCGTAGCCAGCGCTCGCTTTCAACTCGGATACGAGAACATATCCCAGTTTGGTTCTACAAGGGTGAAAAGAAAGCAGTTAAGAGTTCTATACTTGAACACCTAATCGACCGTAATCATTCTACGGATCCACAGTCTGATTTTTAGGTTGTTTATATGATTCATTCAAATCTACCTAGATTTCTTCGTAACAAACTCCTAAAAACAGCCGAAGCTCTTACCATCCATGAGCTCAAACCAGAACTATGCGTACAAAAGAAGTACGTCTTATCATTATCGTTACCATGGCCTTAATATTATTATTATCATTCTATTATTATTATTATTACTCCATTTCCCCTCTACTTATATCTTATATTCTCATTATTTTATTCATGAGTACTCATCATATCACGTTATTTATTTTTACACCTCTATAACCTTTAATGACCTTTAGTTATTGTAACCAAAACATTTTATTCATTTTAATCATCTTATTACATTCACTAAATCTATTATTATTATTATTCGTATTACGTAATCTAATATTATAATCTTGGTTATTAGTGTTCACATTTCCTCACGGAATTAGTAATTTAACAAAACATTTTCATATATATACGATTGTACAGCTTGATAATAAATTCGTTGAAAAGAGATCCCTTCGCTGAACTCCATGTTTTAATTTTAATGTTAAGTGGGAATTATATACCAATAATAAATATATTTTTATTATATCTCAATGAATAGAAAAGTTGTATTCCTGACGTTTCGTGATTTCATTTAAGCTACTTCTTCAGAGTAAATAAATGACTAAATTAAATTAACAAAAGTTTCAGTAGTACGAAGGAAACAATCACATTATTTCCAATAACAGTTAATTAATTAAATTTGGTGAAATAGAAAATTAGCTATAATTCGTCCAAGATAACAGACATAACAGAGAATGTATAACTAAGTTCTAACTATTCATGTAATGATTTATTACATATTATGCAATTCTTACTTTTGACTTTTGTCAACCACGAATTCGATGACAAACCGTGATTTATAGTAATTTCAAAGGAAATAATTGTAAACTTCATATTTTATCTGAAACTAGGAAGCACCTCAACACGAATAAGTAGATATCAGTGTTAAGATTTGACTGGGTATTTTTAAATAAATCTCCTACTGAGTAGATTATTTATTATGAAAAAACGATATATATGTCATATCTTCATAAGTAACAAAAACTCTACTTCTAGAGTTTCACTATTGGAAGGGATTTATTTATTTATTTTCGGAAAACGTTTCTTATACAAAGTAACGAATTATTAAAAATTCAATTTTTCATATTCATTGAAATGTAATGTGTATAAATTGTTCATCTCATGTGATCAATAATTTTTCAGATGCCGTAGATCATGTAAGAGATTTGGTTGAATCTGATGTAGTTTTTTTATGGGGGGGGGGAAGGTAGGAGGAGAAGAAGGAAAAAGGGAACAGGAATTCATATCTACTATTTTTTTTACATTTTCTAAATTTTAACGAAGATTATTTAACTCTACTTTATAAACGAAATTATTTTTATGAAAAATTATAAAAGTTCTTTTCATAGTCTAAGAAACTTCTATAATCAGTTTAAAATGTAAATGACATAATGGGTAAGAGAATTATTTATTTTATAAGATAATTTAATCATATAAAATTTTGAAAGCATGAGTCAATTGAAGCTAGACCACCATGGAAAACCTGGAAACACTGGACGGCCGTTGACTCATGCTTTCAACTATGAAATATACTAAATCTCCACAAAACTCCTTCTGATATAAAATTTTATTTAATAAGTCAATTTATAAAAAATAAAAATGACTAAAATAAAACAAAATCACTAGTTTTATAATTTAGTTATCTATAGTTGAAATCATGAGTCAATTAAAGCTAGACCACCGACGAAAACCTGAAAGCACTGGACGGCTGTCTCGAGGGACTCCTCAGCAGTGCACATCCATGATCCTGCCTCGCGAGATTCGAACACAGGACCTAAAAGTCTCGCGCGCGAGCGCTTAACCACTAGACCACTGAGCCAGCATCCAACGGAGTTCATGTCTAACTCCAACCAATCCAATCATATGCTTACTAGTGACCGGCTCCATGAGGTATTTCCTGGAGTTCTAGTGAGAAGCAGTAACCAGTGGAGTTCAACCAGATCTGTTGGGAGATATCAACTCGCTGAGGACATTGATGAATGGTTGCTCAATTTCGTGGATTGGTTGAAGTTAGATATTAACACCGTTGGATGTCAGCTCAGTGGTCTAATGGTCAGTGTTCGCGCGCGAGACTGATAGTTCCTGGGTTCGAATCTCGCGAGGCGGGATCGTGGATATGCACTGGTGAGGAGTCCCACAATAGGACAAAACGACCGTCCAGTGCTTTCAGGTTTACCATGATGGTCTAGCTTCAATGGACTCATAATTTCAACTATATAAAATTACTAAGATCTCCACAAAAACCCCTTCTGATAATTTAAATGTCATTAAAATTTACTGAAAATTAGTCAACCAATAGTCAAAAGAAAAAAAAAGAGAATTTATCAAAGTAGATCTTTAATGTAACATAAACTCAATGAATTCTTTACGACAAAACTACGAATATTTGTTAACAAGTTCAAGACTAAACATTGAATGAATCTAAAGGACAACATCTTTGATTGAAATTTAGTTAACCATTCAAATGAGAATGTATGTAATCAGAATAAAGAAAAGAGGTAAAAAGAATATTCAAAGAAGAAGACGTTGAAGTCAATTTCATTTACTAACAGTTAAGCAGGTTAAATATAAAATAAGAAGGGGAATTATGTACTTTGAAATTAATTATAAATAATTGATAATTAAAGATTTAAAATATAATTTGAAAAAAAGAATCAAAATTCCTGGGTTTTAGTTGCGAGAATTGACTAATCCATATAAACTGGAAACTTTTCTGTCTAAAGAAAGGATGGAGAAATTTAGAGTGAATTTCGAAAATCGCATTGTAGGGATACTTGTTCCAGCTATCTAGATATTTCAATAAGTTTTTTATTTTCTTGTGTTTTGACATATCATTATGTCTAATAATAATATAACTTATTCAGGTGCGTTTCTGAAAAGTGTACAATCCTTCGTCGTACAAGTTACAGAAGGCCTAATCAGAAATATCATGGTTGCTGGAAATATGCAGCGGAAAGAATGTACATTATTTAAATGTCAATTGACTGGACTGCTAACTTTTAAATGGCGATCACTCAATATTTATCGTCAGGATCGATGAAGAAGTAAGAAACGGAAATTTGTTCAAATACTTTGTTCTGGGAATTCTATATTGTACCATAAATGTAATACTGAATAAAGTTAATAATAATATAAAAAAGATGGTGATCTGTGATTGTTTATGTAGGATAAAATCTCAAAGTTGTCCGATAACGTTGCTTGTTAATTTTTTCATTTCGTTAGCAATACGGTTAGGACCGTATATAGAAACAATATATATTTAGTTATAAATATTCGTATTTTAAATGCAGTTGTCATTGTGTGGACACAATTTTAGTATCTACTTAATTAATTGAACTGATCTCCAATATAGTAATAACATTACATTTGTTTTATGATTGGTAACAAATATCAAATTATGTTTAATCCTAACCTGTGTTAATTTTTCAACACACAGTTTGTCATCTAGCAAACTTCCTATTCACCTATTCTCTTTTAAATTGGGAATAGTTATTTATCTATATTATATTCGGCGAATTAATGCAAATTGTTTCTTATGCTTAGAACAAAAATCACCGTAATTCCAAAGTGATTCCGTAGTTTTTCCACTAAACTATAATTTGTATCTTTACTATTTGATCAGTGTAATATTTCTGTACTCTTTAGTGCTCAATAAAGCCATCAGATTCAGTCCAGACGATTAGCCATTGTAATACACTTCATTTGTTAGGTAGTTGTAAACAAACAGTAGGAAGGTCTGGATCTAGGACTTTGTGATAAGCGATTTAACTATTCAATGATATCATCAAAAGATCATTAAAAGTTAAAGGAAATTCAGTTAAATATTTCATTTTAGTTTATAAGTCATCAATAACATTCACTCACAAGAGTAAATTCTAAATCTTCAAGTCTCATAATGCACGTATATCAAATCAAAATGAACATTTCAAACCAAATTTCATCTTTTATAAATTGATAGTAGTTTCTATTCATAACATCATATTCATACATCCAGCTGACGAGTCCCAAATAGGACGAAACGCGCATCCTGGATTCCACTGCTAGCCACTATCCATCTTTGTTTACCATGCTTGTGAATTTAGGCTATATCGAGGCAATACTCACAGTATGCACATATGGATGATAAGAGACTGACCAGTTGCAGTCCTAAACATCAATGGGAAGATTCAAACAAACAATACTAAGTTGAATTTATAGTTATTTTTATTTTGAATAATCATTTATATTGAAATGATTGGTTTTATAATATACTGATTCTGGCCTCCAATGAAAAATGTTTTAGGTTTTTTTATAATTTTTAAAATCATTTATTTGGATAGAAATAAATATATAGAAAATCTTAAGCAAACATACTCATTGGTCTGAATTTCTAAGTTTGTTTATCATATTTAATCAGTCACGTTTTTTTTTGCTTCTTTTAATTCTTAGCCCATTCGAATTGTTGATGATATATATACATATATATATCGTCTGTAGACTGTTTACTAGGATTAACGTCTTATCTATATTGAAGAAAGAAAGGAAGAAAAGAATGAAATACAAATAAAAATGAAACAAGATTATTTTCCTGAAAACAAAAAAAACAAGTCCTTTTTTAAGGAACTCCTTTACTCCAATAATTCGGAAAAATTTCCTCCTGGATAATAGATTAAGTTAAAACGATTCTATTCATGTTACAGACTTAACCATTTATTCTGAAGAATTCTATTTATGATAGTTAATTTCGAAAATTTTGTTCATTCTTTGTTAGTATATATGGATTGTATGCAGGTCGCCTTAATGTAGTCATTAAGGCATAAATTTATATAGAATAGACTAAGGCGTTCAATAGTCGAGTCCAGGACTCTCTTTCGTCCTGTTTAGGACTCGTCAACTGCATGCCGTTGTATCCTTGAGGTGACATCCACTTAAATTAGTATGATATAATTCTATATCTAATTGAATTTAATTGCAACAAGTACTCAAAGTAACTGATTGACGCAACTAAAAATATGTGACATGGAATAGGTGGAGTGATCCTAGCACTGGAATCTAGGAAGCCCGTCTAGTCTTATTTGGGATAAAGTAGCTTGATAAACTTCCATTTTAAAACTGCGGTTTGTGGTGTGACTGGAATTTGGAATCTGTCGTTTCAGGTAACAACGAATTATCTACTGAGTTATTGAGTCTATATATTCATTAACGTGTTCAATCGCTGCAATGTTTGTACCATTATTGGTAAGGATTTGGATAGTCTCATTGTAAATATTCTTGGCAGCATCTTAATCAATGAAAAATATTTTGTTATGTTAATATATGTAGATTGAAATGTTAATACTATTAAACATGTTTATGTGCTTTACTTATATGATTTTCATTTCAAATTAATCAGTATTTAATAGTATTGGGACTATGAGTGGGCGCCCTCCCTCTTTTTTCTTTGCTTATAATGCTTGTGAATTAAGGCAATATCGAGGCAATACACACAGTATGTACATATGTCCAATAAGAGACTGACGAGTTACAGTCCTAAGCATCAATGGGAAGATTCAAAAAAACAATAATAAGTGAATTCTAAATCTTTGTTGTTTTTATAGATGGATTTGTATTTGTTAACATTAACATATATCATTATAGTTTAGCAACTGTGTGGTAGAATTCATTTTTATAGATAGTCATATACATCAGAAGTAACCAACCCAGTATTTAGAATAATGGACTAGTATTTTAAATCTACATTAGATAATATACAATAGTGACGCATATAATATTATTAAAATTTTTCTAATTACTTTTATTTAACATTTATTTACGTTGTTACATTTTTACTAACAGAGCGAATGTCTGTTTAAATATGAGTTTAAATAAAAAGTTCCCAAATCATAAAATATGTTTAATAAATTTTAAAATAATTGTACTAATATTTTGCTATTTTGATAAAGTTTTGTTCTTTTAGATGAATGGTTTGGTCGTGGAGCTTTCATCGTTCTTCTGAACGACATCATCACATAGACGTCTAACTGAAGTTTGTGCTGATGATGTCGTTCAGTACTGTTCGCTTCAAACCCCATCGCATTATCTACTTAGCTACTGAGTCCTGTTATCCACTTGCTTGTTGAAAGGGGTGAAGTTTAAATTCACTTGGTATTTTTGGTTTGAATCTTCTCATTGATGTTTAGGATTGCTAGTCACTATTTATGTTTGCTTATAATACTTATCAATTAAGGCAATATCGAGGCAATACTCATAGTATGCACATATGCCAATAAATGATTGATCAATTACATTGCTAAACATCAATACGAATATTCAAGTAAACAACACCAAATAACTTTTCACAGAAAAAAACTGATTCCATGTTAGTTTAAATTTATTTTAGTAAATAAGATTTAAGTAAATGATAACTGTTATTTTACTTTCATTCTATAGTAAATAAATCCAACATGAAAAAAGAAAGAACAAACACACACACACATACACTCACAGATGATAACAGTAGTATGGAATTATTCTGTCTTATATTATTTTTCAAGAAGAAGGAACAAAAAAAGTTTTTTTCCAAAAAAATGAATAAATAAATAAAATTAAAATAATGAAGTGAATCATGATTATTTTAGAAAGATTTTGTCATTAATTAATATTAGTTAAAGAAAGAATAATAAATAATAACAACAGGTGAAGTAGGAGTTAATTGAAAAATAAAATGTATGTCAACATATATTGGTGCCCATCTACTTACATTTATGCATAAGGATATAAATATAGAAACGTACTTTTCAGTTTTATTCTATACCTAGTATGATAGCTGAATTATTTGGAGAATATATGATTTTTTAGGATATTAGAGCTTGTTTTGTACTTTTGTAGTGTGGTCTACTTATATCCACATAAGTAGTATATTGTGATGATCAGACATAGAATGTATTTTGGCAGAAGATCGATAAGGAACGAACGGGAATGAAGCGCGATTGGCACGAAAATGCATGAACAATAAAATCAGAGAAGACGGACTGATATTTGCAGAAGAAACAGTTAAGATTGAGACAATTGATTGTTATTTTGCAAATTAACTGTTTACTGTATGTTTATCAGAATTCACTGAGATTGTAATTTTTGCCTAAGTACATCCTTAGTCCCCACTCATGTTTTTGTTCACTACACTTTTATCTATTGTGTTTTACATATATCCAGTGATGATGATGAAAACTATTCTTAATGCATTCTTTTATAATACTCGTAGATAATAGTAAACATTCTATAATTAAACAAATGTTTGGAGCTTATAGAATACGGAATGTGTAAATCTAAAATAAATTTTTATCTAAATTATTGTGATAGATTATCTCCGTTATCAAATTATTTGCAAAGATCTGAAAATCAAATTGATTATGTCTTCCAAACAGATTTCACAACTTACTTATTACTCTATTTCAGTTATTAAATGTATCATGACTTTCTATGCTATGTGGTGAATGATGAATTAGTTTTATAACGTAAGAAATTTCAAAAAGGCAACAATAAAAGATTTTTCAAAATCAACATTTTTACAACTACAAATATATTGTATAGTGTATGATGGAGAAGATTTATAGCTTAGGTGGATGATTTTGATGGAGTTTTGTTCTCTGAGCTGGATGATTTGGTCATGGAGCTTTGATTGTCCTTCTGAATGACATCATCAGTACCCAAAGTACCCGAAGTTTGTGCTGATAATGTACAGTGTATATACATTCATGTTTAAATACTAGATTGTTATTAATTAGCGAACATTTATCATTTTCTATTTCATTATACTGAAGAATTGTCGGTATAGAATTTTTCCAAGATTATAGAAATAAATGATTATCACATATCTGGTTTTATTGAAGAAAGAAAATGAATACAAGTGAAAAAATCGGAACAAGTATAAATGGAGCAAAATTTGATAATATTTGGTCGTTAAGTTTCATATTTTAAGTCATTTATTTGTGAAATAATGAAAAATGGCTAGCGTTCTCACGATTTTTCATTTTTCATATTAAACTATAGAGTGATATATTATTGTATTTCTATGCTTTCTTAATTGTTTATGAAAGTTTACTTGTTAGTTAGTAAACTAACTGGTTCTTGTTAAAAATCAAAATAATATTAGCTATTCTATCATAAAAGAGATCTAGAAATCTACAGCAGTTACCCTCTGGCAGTATTGAAAGTAACTGGCTTTTTCCTCAAATAAGCCTTCTCCATACAAACTAACACTATTGAATGCGTTCCTGATCGATCATCATATACTTTGTCGAATTGTCTGTTGCAGTTTAAATTAGAAATCACGTTTCTTTATAATTACAGATATTTTACCAACTAAATGAAAATAAAAACATTTTACCTGAATTAGAATACGCAATTTATAAATAATAGAGTTATAAATAGAGTTAGGGATATTGATTAATGAACCTGAAGTTAGAGAATAATTAAACTAATCAGATTGTAGAATAATATTCTCACGAATGTAAAAATATAAACAAAGGAATGTCATGATGGAATCCGAGAATATTTGCTTCTAAAGAATATTCGAAACGATCAACATATTTAGCAAACGATATCATAGCGTCAGTCAGTCAATCAGTCAGCTACAACGTAGAACCAGGCACATATATGCATCGATCCAAGTTGCCATACCTCATTAGCACAACATGATGAAC
The DNA here is from genome assembly GCF_000237925.1 of Schistosoma mansoni. NCBI lineage: Eukaryota > Metazoa > Platyhelminthes > Trematoda > Strigeidida > Schistosomatidae > Schistosoma > Schistosoma mansoni. Next base: position 43,972,824 of record NC_031495.1, on the reverse strand, counting down.
ACCAAATTCATAGAAGTAGTTAATTAAGTAGTGGTAATATATAGAAGAAAGGTTGTATATAGGGATATAGTATAGGAAGGAAGACAGATATGAAGCAATTTTAATCTCAAGGTTTAAGGGAAGATAAAGAGTGTATACACCTACGCCATTGTGATCGATTCTCAGCCACGTCACCTAGAGTCTCCAACCATTGGTTACGATAGTCACGCGGACCCCAACCAAGTAACCTGCATCTGCCAACATGGCTCAGACTAGAAGTTAGTGACTTCAAGCACTGATGCCACGTTTTGGTTTGGCCGCCCCTAACTCTCTTCCAACCATACCCTATACTAGTCAGCATAGCGCGTCGTGGAAATCGGTGTTCAGCCATACGTAACACGTGGCCTAACCATCTCAGTCGATGAAGATTCATGACCTCATCAACTGATTTACCATCATTCCCTAATACCCCGTGTCTAACCTCACTATTACTTACCCGGTGATCCCAGCAGATGAGAAAAATATTTCTAAGGCATCTGTGGTCAAATACTAGTAGCTTACGAGTATCTTCTGCTCTTAATGGCCATGTTTCACAGCCGTAAAGTAGAACAGAACGAACTGCTGCGCAATATACTCGTCCCTTAATTGATAGACGGATATCTCGTCTTTGCCATAGGTGACGTAAATTGGCAAAAGTCAAACGAGCTTTTTGAATCCCTGCGTATGAAACAAAGGATCAAACAATAAGTAAAATAATACATTTGTAATATCTCAGTGAGTAGAAAAGTAGATTTTCTGACGTTTCGTGACTCAATGTAAGCCATTCCGCTTGGAGCTCCTCTGGGGTTACTGCTGGTTCCATGTCCGGATAAAGAAGGAGGGTTGGGTATGGGGTTAGCGACTTCATCTCGTAGAAAACTAAGTGGCTAGAAAAAAAGGCTAACCAGAAAAAATAATTCCAACCATTTAAATTCTGTCCTGAGAGTTAGAAAGTCTTCATTTAGAAGAAAATTAATAACCAAATCAAAATTAATCCAAGTTCAAATAGTACACAGGAACATCACAAGAATATTATGTGCGATCAATCAAACAGTTCTATAAATAGACAATTTTGGGATAACCATAGGACTAAATATTTTAATCAGTCTGGAATCTCGGTTGATAAGTGAAGGTTGATTAGAACGTATTCTCCAAATTAAATGGATGGAAATAGGTGTATTCATTAGTAGAAAAAATTTTATGACTGATATTAAATTACAAAACGAATTCGTAATTCAGGGCGGAACTGAAAATATCTTTAATAGGATTTAACGCAAGAACAATGTTTTTAATGGATTTAAGATTGACTTTGTGTATGATTTCCCATTAATAATTTATTCATGAAATTTTTAAATCAGAAGGGGTTTTTTGTGGAGATTTTAGTAATTTTCTAGTTGAAATCATGAGTCAGTGGTCTAAAGGTTAAGCGCTGGCGCGCGAGACTGGTAGGTCCTGGGTTTGAATCTCGCGAGGCGGGATCGTGGATGAGAAACGGCCGTCCAATGCTTCCAGGTTTTCCATGATGGTCTAGCTTCAATTGACTCATGATTTCAACTATAAAGTTATTTAATCATTTTGTTTCAATTGGAAAACATGTATTAATTCAATGAAAAATTTCATTGTATTGACAGATGATTTTTTATGTGAATTCATTAGAATTCCTTCTTTATGAAAAAAATCTTTTGAAAATCTTTGTATATGGTTTATCAGTTATGGGAATAAAAATGTCTTCTATTAAACATGAAAACAAAAGATACTTCTTATGAAATATATAATGACAGTCATATGAAGAAACAGAATGAATAGCAAGAAAGAAATAATAAGAAATCTAATGAAAATGGTTTACTTGATGATGAAAGCATTTTAAAAAGTATTTATCGGCGATATTTATTTTTAGAAGACAATATGAACAAGGATTAGAATCATCTTGGTTTTAAACATTTAAGGTTATTCATTACAATGTTTTCTAAAGCCCTTTTTATCAAGAATTATTTACCAGTTGATGAATGCTATTTCAACACATTTCGCATAGAAATGAAAGTAGAAAGGCAGTGACTATTAAATATACTGAGTTTATAGGAATAGGCTTTCATCATTGTGTAGAAGAATTGTTTGGAATGAAGTTTCGTTCATCTTTCTCGTAATATGACATGAAAAGGAATATAATTGTCATACTGGGTGGAAGTTTGCACTTGTCGTACTGAAAGAAATTTGCACTTAGTTGGTACAAACATATTGAGCTGAATTGAAGTTTTACTGGAAAATAAAAAACCAATAACGTACTGATTAGAAAACCAATATCAAAATGTCAAACTGGGAAAGAAACTGATTGGTGATTGTCAGTTTCTTCAGAAATAACCATCATTAATGAAACACAATGGTTTCATTTAACAGTTTTCGAGCAAGGCAAACTGATTTCTTTAGATTTTGTTGACAAGTGTTGTCTCTAAAAGTAATTCATACTACAGGTGGGCTCTTAAGAGTCTGTGTTCATACACTTTTCGATCGATGGTTTAATGACTGTATTTCAAGACGCTATTACAGTTTCTCAAAAACTTTATATTTATAAATATTCTACTCCTTTGTGACTTGATTTTAGGACTAAAAAACCAATTGAGTTGATAAGGTTGATAACCAGCTCAACTCAGCTATACGACATCATTATTTTTGTTTATCATTTCGTTAAAATCGATCTATTTATACTCTCTTGGATAAAACAAATATTAGATAATGCATTTCTTGATTGTTTTCTTTACAAAGTAAACAGTAGACAAATATGAAGCGAATTTGAAAAACAAAATTACGTCATACATTGTTTTGAAGCTGATTATTTCTCTAGGAGGATAGGTTTTATGAATGAGGGTTCTAGAAGTAATCTTTAAAGAAACGTCGAAAAAGTTTCATAAACTTAAAAAGTGGAAAGCAAAAGTTTACAAAATGTTAGCTTTAACAGGTAAAGACATTTCATTTAGTCAGTAATTGAATACCTCGTTAAAAGATTATATGAGTGTTTTACTTGTTTAAAGGAAGAACCTGTAATATAGTGATTCAAGTCTAAATAAATAACCATCAACTACTTTTTCGAGTGTTTCCATGGTACTAGTGTTTAACTATTTGATAAAATCAAGTTCAACTGTTTGATAGTAAGGAGGAAAGTACAAAGGTTGACAGATTGACAGGACAAGCTGTGAATAATATGTGAAGAAATTCGAACACTTTGCTTCTACTTGAAGTTTGTGCTGATGCTGTCGTTCACAAGAACGATGAAAACTTCACGACTAAATTATCCAGCTCAGAGAACAAAACTCCACTAAAAAACATTAATTCTTAATTCCCACTGGCTACATGAGAATTGATGGTCTTTTAGTTTTTAATAATTCAACTGTTCTATAATGATCAATATGGAAGGATGTTTTCAGAATTCGACGCATTTGGAATACCTCTAACTTAAGTTTCTGTCATTGCTTGCCATCTACACTGAAACTACTTCTTGTACACCGATTCTGTTTGTTGATCAAATGATGTAGATAAATTGAACAGATCTAAATTGTGAACGTTAACTTTTGTTATGGCTTATAATGAAAACCTAGTTACATTACAGACAATCAATTCAATTTTACTAAGTGATATTACTATGGAAATAATTTCTCGGAAACAAACACTGGATAAGTATAGGGTCAAATTATTCGTTTATTTAACTGGCAAATATCGGTATTGAAGACTTACTTATTATTTCATTAGTGACAAAAAGTTTTCTTAATAACAATGGGCAGCATCAATATATGACTTTATAAATAGATTTGTGGTATATGCTAGATATGTTGACAGATATAAGTAGTATGTAACACAAAGCAGAAGGGGAATGTCTGACAGCAGAGGGTTGAGAAGACAGAATTGAAGAGAACAGGAATATAAACAAAGAGTAATTGTAATAATAAAATAATTTAAAGAATCATGAAGCATGTAGAGGACAACTGAAGGAAGATATGCAAATAATGTATTTAATGTTTAGTTTTCATGTTTTAAGAAGCCAACCATTTGATCTTCCCCAACTGAGTTCTTCCTTCACTACAGACTGTGACGAAAAAATCACGACTAGTACTGTAAATTCTTGTACATTACCGTCTACTGTAGTATGTTTGACAAAGCATTTAAGTATGAGTTTTTATCATTAGTTAAAGCCTATGTTCTAAAAGAATATCGTAGAGAGCATATTTACTATATGGATAGTGTTATTTTTCAGTCTGACAAAGTATCTTTAACTCAAAAAGGCGTTTGTAAGCATCGTTTTACGCTTCTATAACTTTTATATTTAGCATTGACAAAGGCGGTCAATTTAGACGGTACAATAATTGATTCTAAATAAACGTTATCGTCTATTATGAACTATCTGTTTGAAGACTTATTATAAAGAAAGAAATTCGGATTTGTGTATGATAAAGAAAATTTATTCTGATAGCTTATTGTGAAATTCTGTTTAGTTTTCTTACTTGGCTTCAATATAGTTCTTACCTGAACTAAATAAGTTAACAAAATTTGATACATAATGAATAAAATATATATTGTTTGGGATGATTATATCGATTTCTTAACCATCCGTGTTTCGATATTCACAAAAAATGTTTTAGCAACCATTCTACAATCAATTTCGATTATAGCCAATTTTGGTTAAGCCCTTTTTATAACTTACTTAACAGACATCGTTATTAGGATAGTAACAATTTGCATATTCTTTGCACTGCTATACTACTAGAGCACATGACACTCTATCCGAAATGTTGACTGCTTAAATATCATTCAATGACTCATACTCCTCCCCATATGTGTACGCACGCAAATATTATTATCAGCCTTTGTTTTGCTTTGCTGTGCCCTCATTAAATTTGACTATAAATTGCCTATGTAATTGCTTGCTCCTCGTTCGCTTCCTTCGCTTATTCGCCTGTTCGCTCGTTCGCTCGCTCGTTAATATTCGCTCAGGTGTTGTTAACTTTCTGACCTGAGTTATTCAACAATAAACTGTAGTTGCTGCTATCCTTTGTCTTCTGATTTTACGCGCCGTTAAGATTAGCATTATACGGTTATCGAAGTAAACGATTAACGAATCGCAGCACTACAATGTCATATCTAAGATTTTGAGGCATCTTTCCATTTATTCAATGTACAAATACTGAAAATAAGAGTACTGTTTTCACCAGGAATGTTATTTTAAGAGATCAAAGTTTTCCACACTAGTCTTCTATAAACATGTCAGTATAGTTCATCCAAACATATCCGTTGATGTGTAAAACTCTGTGAAAGTTAGGTCTTAAAATGAAATTCGCAGTAAAAATTACACAACTTGGTCGATAGGACTTGATCTGCACTAAGAAGTGTTAGGATGGCTCGTTGGCAAACTCAAGGAAGCCTTGAGAAGCCCAGAAAGAGCCGAAGAGATTCCATTCACTCACCGCTAGGGGAATGTTCTGGATTGTCGACGTGTAGCTCTCCTACTGGTTGAATATGAAGGACCCCCTATGTGCCTATTGGCTATCTGAAATGATGATTTACTTTCAGCCAAAAACTATAAATACATGAGATTTTTGTACTATATTTGACATTCCTACTTACTAGTCTTCTGTCTCCTCATTCTGCGACTTGGGAGGGTTCTAGCGTTTGAGCGCTCAAGTATTACGCGACATACTAAGAATCTAAATTCGAGATATAACAAGAAGGACCTGACATACATGATATTGATCACCACCCAGTGATCAATCAATTGTAATTACACTTTTATATACAGCACTCACACACTAAGTAAACGAAAAAGTACTGTACAATAATCGAACACTAAAAAAACTTATGGAAGAACTTACATGATTCTTTTCTAACTCAAGATTGAATAAAGAGCTAAATTACCGAAATAACAGCAATCTGTTCTTGACAATATTCTTTCTCATGTAAAGAACAGTTTGTATGTCGATGTTTGAACAAAGTTTGTAAAATGAATGTCGATAATCAACAAAACTCTAATGGATTATAATTACTTGACCAGAGAGTCTGTTTTTTCACAAGATTACTTAACTACTAAAAAGATACTAGATTTTAAATAATATAAGTAGTTAACTGAGTGAAAGGCTGCTGTTTTATATCTTTTGAAATAAAAATATTACAAGATGGATCAATATTTTATCCTGAAAGCAGAAAATATCGCTGTTTGAGACGGATTGGAAGTAGGTGCAGTGTGAACGCAAAACAAACCAACTTAATATAAATTATGTCTGACAAGCATGAATGATCACACTATGGTTATTGAAGAAGGATATAATATCTTAAAACAAAATGAATGTCATACTGAGATGGTGAGAAAGATTTGTAGATCAGCTGGATGATTTTAGTGGAGTTTTGTTCTCTGAGCTTGACGGTATGGTGGTGGTGCTTTCATAGGTTGTGCTAATGATGTCGTTTAGAAAAAACAGTGAAAGCCCCACGACCAAATCATCCAGATCAGAGAAAAAAACTCCCACAAAATGAGTATTATGTGAAAAAAGATAGATATTTGATAGTACTGATCATTATGACTGGCCAATAACCCATGAAGGAAGTTAGATAGGAATAATCAGAATTTTCATACATCCTGATTCCTTGATAAGTTTGAACAAAGTGTGGTAAAGCTCTTATTTCCATGGTACATAATTATATTGGTGTAACGATTGGTTGTGATATGATCTCTCGATTTTATATTAGATTTGTGAACATTCCACTAATATTCTCGAACGATATTGATTTTAATTTTACACTCACTAGGTAGCGTGATGATATGATCACTCATTTGTTAGAAATTTGTTTTTCCTTTTATCTTTGAATTAATATTAAGGACACCACACCTATCTTCATATGACTGTATTCTTAATTTATAAATACTGATTACTACAAAGGAATTTCTGAAAATTTTGGATTGGGAGATCCTTAAAACTATGCTTCAATTTAACCTTATTTGTCTTCAACCTGACATTATAGAAACAAATAAACGGAGTGGCACTGGGATCCCTGGGTTCCTTATTGTAGTTAACTTGTTTGTGTCACCAGTAAAATTAAAAATGTGGTTAGTAACCATTTTAAAACCGCTCCACAAACATCCAGTGAAACATAGTAAAATGATTGTATTTCAGTTCGTCGACAAGATCAAAAACATGGACACTAGAGGTCAAACGGTGATGTTTTTTGACGTAAAGTCATTGTTTACAAATGTCCCACTCAAAGAGACTGTAAAATATGTATGTAAACAACTTAAAGAACAAGAAGTAAAGACTACAATCCTTTCGGAGATCATCAAGGAATTATTACTAAAATGTACTGTGAACGTACATTTTAAATTCAATAGTGAAGTGCATAGACAAATAGATGGTGTCGCGATGGGTTCACCCGTAGGTCTCTTAATGTCTGAAATGTTTCTCACTATATTAGAAAACGGTCCACTGATACAATAAATTGACAAATTTTCATTTTACTGCAGATATATGGACGATATCTTTATCCTTTGTAACGACCATAGTGCCTTGATAAAAACATTCGAGCGATTTATAAAGCTCATCCTTCCATAAAATTCATATGTGATGAAGAAAATAGAGGTAGAATATGTCACTAAGAAGAAATATAAACAAAAAAACCACTTGGACGAACCAATGTACAATATTTCATAGTTTTATTCCTCTACATTACAAAATGAACATGATTAATACACTTCACCATAGAATCCAGACCATATGCTCTCTAGATGTGGTTGAAGACGAAACGAAAGCATTATGTACAACCCTCAAAGAAAACGAATATCCGGGGATATTTATAAATAAACGTATCACCAATAGGAGATGGCATGAGGAATGTCTAACCGTGAGCAGAAAGCCTCTGTACATACGCTTACAATTCAGAGGCGGTGCACCTAGTCAAATGCCAAGACTAAAATTACTCAGATCAATCTAAAGAACTTTTATTACAGGTAAACTACACTTAATGTTTTCTACAAATCCAATGATCAGTTCGAGGCTGAAAGATAAATTGCTTAGACCTACCACTTTCTGTATCTATCAATTCAACTGCTCCTGTGAAACAAGTTATAGTAGCAGATGTTTTAGGAATTTGTATATTCGGGCTCGTGAGCAACTCCCTGTGTGGTTAAGCAAAGGTGTAGTTGAAACTGTTGACAGCTCCATTCTGTAGTTGAAATCATGAGTCAATTGAAGCTAGACCACCATGGAAAACCTGGAAGCACTTGACGGCCGTTTCACCCTATTGTGGGACTCCTCCATTTTAGCTCATTTATTTCAAACGGGACATACAGACAACATAGAGCAAGTTTTCACAATAATATACCGTGTTACCGGTAGTCTATATAATTCTGTCAGATTGAGAATTCTGCAGACGGCTGAAACAATTGCCATTCGGGTCAAAAAGCCAGAGCTTTACATCCAAAAGAAATATGTTCAGCCGCTCCTTTTACCCTGGACAACTTTGGGCCCAACTAGTTTATAATCGATTTCATGATATGGTGACGTGATTTGATTAGTGTTCATTTTTTATATCCTAAACATATCCACACATCTTGTCATTGTCATTATTATTATTACACTTGTTAACCTTTTTGAGAAATTTATTCAACGTCCACACCTATCTGCTAATTTTCGCTTAATTCGTATTATTCCACACATTACATAATTTTCGATTTGTAATTCTATTATTCTCTTTCACCCCATGTTGACCATATTTATTCTGATCATTTATCTCACTATTCCATTTCACTTATAAACTGATTCAAGTTAGTCATCCCAACATTAACGATTTGATTTTATATGACAAACGATCTTTGATTCACATGTTATGATTTTAAATAATGTAATATGCCTTAAACCTGGTCAATTTTATGGATTATTAACTTGGATATATAATTGTAGAACCTGAGGAGAAATTATTGAAAAGAATATTTTTCGTTCATGTAATTGTGTTTTAAATATTTTCGCCAGTGATATTGAACCATGAATTTGGCCCAGATATGTGAATGATACTTTTGTCGTAATGACAAAGACTCTCCTTAGAACTTTTTCCAAATTGATTAATACACACCCAAACCTTGTTAAATTTACTTACGATGATGAAATATGTCGAAGACCCATCAATGACAGTGGAAAAAGCTTCAAGAGAAGTAAATATCAGACAACTATATGATACATCGGAGAAACTGGAAGGGAGATAAAAATAAACTGGAGAGACCAGTCAAGGACAAAGAAGGAAAGTTTATCACTGAGTTTCAAGAAGAGTGGAATAGGTGAGTAGAGCACTTTGAATAACATTTGAATATACCAGCACAACTGAACTCACCGGACATCAAAGAGGCACTTACGGATTTTTCTCTAGATGTCACTCCGTCAACGATTCGAGAAATCAACATGATCATCAGGCGAGTAGAGTGTGGGAGAGCACCAGTTAACCTACTGGCTGAAACACTGAAGTCAAATAAAGGTAACTGCAAACATGCTTCACATTCTTACCGGAAAATTTTGAAAGGCAGAGCATATGTAGAGAGACTGGAAAGAAGGACACCTCATCAAGATACCGAAGAAAGGAGATCTGAGCAAATGTGCGAACTACAGATTCATCACACAAGTATCATTGCCGGGAAATTTTTCAAAATAGGGTTATGGAACCAAGTAGAAGATTCGGTAGACACTAAACTTTGAGATCAACAGACTGGGTTCCTTAAAGATCAGTCATGTACAGACCAAATTACAACAACGCGGATCATCGTTGAACAATCATTTGAATGGGATTTGTCACTGTACACCAAATTCCTTGATTATGAGAAAGCGTTTAACAGTGTGAATTGCAGAACCTTGTGGATTATTCATGGACACTACGGTGTATGTGAGAAGATCGCCAACATCATATGGAATTCATAAGATAGACTGTACCGCAAAGTTGTGCGTGGAGGATAGCTGACACATACATTCCAATTGAAGGCTGGTGTCAAACAAGGTTGTTTGTTTTCACCATTTTTCTTTCTACTGGTCGACGATTGGATTATGACGATATCCACATCTTAGGAGAAGATACTCAATGCCTTTTTGGCCGGATACCATCAGCAGCGACTTACTGTGATAGGGAACAAACAAACCTCTAGCTGAAGAGGAAATCAGGAAAAGATGCTGGAGGTGGGTAGGAAACATTGCAAAAATCATCGAAGTGCATCACAAGGCAAGCCCTAACTTGGAGTCCTGAGGGGAAAAGGAAAAGTGGAAGACCAAAGGGCATATCGAGTCAGGAACCAGAGACAGACATCGAAATGATGAATGGAAATTAGAAACAACTAGAAAGAAGAGCCTAGGATAGAGTTGGCTGGAGAATCATGGTGGGCAGCTGATGATCTTCCGCGAGGGGTAACAGGTATCAGCAAGTGAGCAAGGGATATTAAAAACACACTATTTCTATTATTATATATATTATTTTAAATTTGGACAGTTTAGAGATGAAGCGAGGCCTCGAATTAAAAATCATTTCACTTACCAATTTCGTTAAACTTGTCTTATTCAATAATCAGTAAATCTGTTCATATCTCATTTAGTTATCCAAGATGCAAATAGTCTGAAAAGTGGTTTACATATTATGTCGCAATAATTCATTTTATCATAATAATTATGAAAACTAAGGGCAATAGCTGTGATGGATACATATTAATTGTTTCTAGGTGTTTGAAACGGTTTCTAATATCAACAATTTAAAGCGATTTTATCCACAACTGAATAAGAGTTATCTAATAAACACTATTTTATACTTCATTTAGCCTTTCTTTTAGTTTTTTTAACACTACTTTATGTTCGATAGAATTCAGAAATGTACAAAATTAAGGAACAGCTGACTGACAACGTTCATCTACCTCTAGTAATATTCAATTGAATTGCAAATACATAAAGATGAAATTGTTGATTTTCTAAAGTCATTTATATGACTACTTAACTTATTTAAAAGTTTTCGTAGTTTCACATAGAGGAAATGAGACATATACTGAAGAAATTATTCATTAGTTACTACATTAAAGGACAAAATAACCCGAACAAAGGAACTGAACATTATCACCAAAGAGTTCATGGAGGAGCTTGAAAATTCTGCATTATATATATATATATATGTCTTAGAGATGAATGGATCATTCTATTATTATCTTAATTTAAGATAGTTTGTTGAGAATGATTTTTTTAAGAAGCAAAATATGGTTAAATTAATCTTTTGACAGTTTAGTTAACAAAAAGCATTTTTGCAATTTTTGACATCCATATCATCAGTATACTTATTCAATATTCGCTACTGAATAAATGTCAAAAAATCGTCAGCTATATGTAACATTTTACTTTTGATGTAGATCATTTTTGATTATACAAAATTCTGAGGTTATGGTATGTGCTGCTGATGTCTACAGATATAAGTAGTATGTATCATCAATCGAAAGTGAAATGACTGGAGGTAGAAGGTTAAGAAGATCGAAGAAAAAAGAACGAGGACAGAGAATGATAAATGTGGAAATGAAGGAACAATAAAGTCTGAGGCGATTAATTGATATTTTGCAAATGAAGTATTTATTGTATGGTTCTCAGATTTTACTGACATTCTGTAATTTGTGTGTGCATATACGTTCGATTGTCCCTATTTCTGTTGTCCTTCATTACACCATAGCGTATAGCAAAAGTTAGGATTTATGTTAAAATATACTGATAATTCAACATTTGAGTTTATTCAACGTTGATAGGATTCAAAATATGAATTCATTGTTTAAAATGTCTCATCATTTTATAATCTGTGACTAGTTAGAAATAACCACTGATTCAAACAACAGATCATGACATTGGAAAATGTTTTTATTTGAGTTGTGTTTTAATCAAAAGTGATTCATGATCTCAACTATTAAAAATTACTATAATATCCACAAAGCCCCTTCTGAAAATAATCAACATATGCTCACTAGTGACTGGCTCCATGAGGTATTTTCTGGAAGTCTAGTGAGAAGCAGTGACCAGTGGAGTTCAACCAGGTCTGTTGTGAGACACTAACTCACTGAAGACATTGGTGGATGTGTCGCTCAATTTCGTGGATTGGTTGAAGTTAGATATTAACACCGTTGGTTGTCGGCTCAGTGGTCTAGTGATTAAGCGCTTGCGCGCGAGACTGGTGGGTCCTTGTTTCGAATCTCGCGAGGCGGAATCGTGGATACGCACCGCTGCGGAGTCCCACACTAGGACGAAACGGCCGTCTAGTGCTTCCAGGGTCTCCATGGTGGTCTAGATTCAAGTGATTTATGATCTCAACTATTAAAAAATGTGTAGCTGTTCATGAACTATGGTCATTGTTTTAATAGTTATGTTAGAATGTGAACCAGTAGAATGTTCTTATAGAATAGAAATACATAATAGTTATGAAAGCATAGTTATCTAGTGATATATTGATACAGATAAGAAAACATTGACTGTCAGGCTCTACAGTTAACAGACAACATTATTTTCTGAATACACAAAGGCTTTACTGAATATGCTGGTGTTAGTATATTTGATTGCAGAGTAGTTATTATTTAAAGCAATTTACATATGTAACAAATTCAAAACCATTTACTAGCCAATGTCCAATATACAAAATTTGAAATACTATTAGCATTCAAGGGATAAGCTGTGGGTCTACAATAATATAAAAAACACAAGGCAAAGAAATGAAATCCTATTGGCAAATAAAACCAGTGAATATTGTTGGATTGACGTGAAACTGTAAAATTACTTTCTATTTGTTTCAATAAAAGGCTGTTCATTATTCCTCGTTTAATTGTACTATGAATTTCTAATCTTTCATTGATACTTTAATTTCTGATGGGAGTTTTGTTCTCTGAGATGGATGACCATTGAAAACAGAAGACAAAATATCTACAAAAAAAAAATTAAAATCGAATCATTATACCTACCATCTACTATAAAAATAGGATTTCGAAAAAAAAGTATTTAAAATAGAAAGTAGATACTTTTTGATTTATTTTTTTATAACTAAAAAAGATCTGTGGTACAATTGAGTAGTACGTTAAAAGAAAGTAAAAACAATCAGTGCTGTATAGTTGTATCAATTCTACATGCTTGGAGTATAACAAACACTTATTCACATTCGTATTCATATCATAAATTGACATGATAGAGTGATACAAACTCTTGAGTGAAATGATATTAAACGTGACTGTTGCACATATCATTGTAACCTTTTGGATATATTGTATGCTTTCAGATGTCACAAATAGTCACATTAAATTAGTCTGCATTTTCAATATATGTGTGCACCTAAATGTCCCTTGAGCTACATAAACCCCTTGTTTATTTGATAAGGGAAATAGACCTGAGTGGAACCCTTAAAACCATAAATTCATTGAAAAACTTTGGCCTTTGTACATTTTCTTGATCCCGATGGAGCTGGGTTAAACCTTTCCAATATCTCCCATATTTAAACCTATTGGATTTGGTTTTTTTTAGTGCCATGGGTTTTTAAAGAATAAATCCGAAAAAAAAAACAAAAAGGGATTTCCGAAAAAAAAAAAAAAAATTTTTTTTTTTTAAAAAAAAAAATTTTTCCTTTTTTTCCGGGGGTTTCTTCCCAAAATTTTTTTTTTTTTTTCCCCAAAAATTTTTTTTTTAAAACCCCCCCAAAAAAAAAAAAGGGGTGGGACCCCCCCCCCCCCTACAGGCATCCACACCCCGTATCTCCCATTTAGTAGCTGATCAAGTGCTACAGCAAACTCCATCAAAAATCATCCACGTGAGCTATAAATCTTCTCCATAATCTCAAAAAGAAACAAAATTAGTAGATAGTCATATGTTTAACCATTGATTGTTACATTTCTAATAAAGAAAATGTATCTGAATTGTTTTAACTAATTCATTTTTAAAAGGTGATCATAAAAATAACATTCAATTAATATAAGAATTTTAACTAAATATATTCAAACGAGAAATTAGGATAATCTGCTTCAGTAATCAAAGAAAAATTTTAAAAAAGAAGCCTTGCAAGGAGATTTTATGTTTGTAGGTTGTTAATTATAATTGTTCAAAAGTTTATACTATTACTCTAATTCACCATTATAAATGATATAAAGTATATCATTACCAGCAAAGATGGATGGTGGCTAGTAGTGGAATCCAGGGCGCGCGTTTCATCTCATCAGCTGGATGTATCTGCACCACAGAGTTGATATTCACTCCGGGATGAAACCTACGTACTGAATCCAAGCTATTTGGCAAACATCTAACTACGTGATAAACTGAGTAGAATACTTCATTTAGTCATATTTAGTAATAACTTTTTTACTGTCTAGCTCCTGAGGTTGATCGAGTTCGATTGGTTATACTCTTGTACTGATAAACTATTTTAATTCTCAGTTGGCTCTAGACTGAGAGCCTATCTTGAAGATTTTAACACTTTCATTCGAAACACTGAAGGTATACAAGCTTTCCATTTAAATTAATTTCACAAGGTTGATGAAAAATAGATTGTATAGATAAATAATTATTTTAAATCAAATTGATTTGAACATATAAGACAACGAAAATAAATTGTATAGTTCATGCAAATCACTGTTATCTTGATGGACATATCAAGATAATGAAGTGTTAAACCAAGGCCATCATGTTACAGCTAATCAATCAAGATATTTTTCTACTTAGTTTTAAACAGTAAGTTTCTTGTTTGTTTTTTCATGATCGATTACTATTAGAGTTTTTCAATGATTTCAAGTTGACCGATTCTAGGTCATGTTGAAAACTATTTATTAGTGTGTCGAATTTCTTTTTTCTTGATTTAAATAATAATTTTTTTGACATGTTTTTCTATTATTTCACTGCTACTAATCATTAATCTATTATATTCATTATTTTATATAGTTGAGATCATGAGTCAATTGAAGCTAGATCACCATGAAAAACCTGGAAGCACTGGACGGCCGTTTCTTCTTATTGTGGGACTACTCAGCAGTGCGCATCCACGATCACGTCTCGTAAGATTCGAACCCAGGACCTACATGTCTCGCACCAGAGCACTTAACCGATAGAACACTGAGCCGGCATCCAACGGTGTTAATGTCTAACTTCAATTAACTCATGATCTCAACTATATAAAATTATTAAAATCTCCACAAAACCCCCTTCTGATATATTTATTACTATCAATGTAATTTATAAAGTTTGTTTCTTAGTAGTTTTAGTTCTCAATGATGGAAGTAATAACTAAAAGTAAAATTTACTTTTCTTTTTTCTTTTTCTTTTTTTTGAGTTTCGGATAATCAACGAATTTCTAAACGAAAGAAAAACCATTACAAATTATTGATTGAAGAGAAAAAGTTGAGACATGCATATCTAGTTATATACTTTTGAAATATGTTTTGTCGTTTATTTGACAAGGTTTTTTACGTTGCCTTTTTTCAAACAGTATTGTTCCCTAAGTGTTTTATTGTAAATAATAAATTGTAAAAGTATGTAGTATACGTTTAATATAAGTTTAATATGTTTGAACTATTTTCAAAACTTTATAAGCGAAAATGGATAGTGGCTAGCAGTGGAATTCAGGAGGCACATTTCGTCCTATTACACACTCGTCAGCTGGATGTACCTGCATCTCACAGTCGATGTTCACTCTGGAACTCGAACCCAGTACCGTTCGCCTCAAACCCCATCGAATTATCCAATTAGTTACTGAGTCCTGATAGCCACTTACTTGTGCAATGGAGAGAAGTTATATTCACTTGCTGTTGTTTTACTTGTATCTTCCCATTGTTATATTGGACTGCGATTGATCAGTCTCTTGTTAGCATATGTGCATCCTATGCGGACTGACTCGATATTCCACATGTGCCAACAAGAGACTGATCAATCGCGGTTCAATATAGCAATGGGAAGATACAAGTAAAACAACAACAAGTGAATATTTTCAAAACTGTTCTTATGAGAATAAATTAACGGCAATAGTACTATTTTGTACAGAACTACTGAATTGGTGTAGTGAAATGTTAGCATTTTTAAGTATTAATTAACATTATTGTCTGAAATGGATTATATATACATACGGTTTGTAAATAGATCCTTTTAGTTAATTAAAATTAGAAATAATTCATATATGCTTAAAAGAAACGAAACTCCTTGTTAAGGGAATTTAAAATTACTAGTACAGAGTTGTGAAGATTTCTGAGCTTTGATTGAGATCATGACATTAACATCGTTGGATAGCGGCTCAGTGACATAGAGGTTAAGAGTTCGGGCTCGATACTGAAGGTTCTGGGTTGGAATCCGGCGTGCGGAGTCATGGGTGTGCACTGATGATGACCGTTGCTGCTACCTTGACGTGGTGGTAGGGCTTGCCTATCGTGATGAATCAATCGAGCTATACTGGCTGGAACATACGTTCCTCAAGGTCCTACCATGCCAGACAGGTCGGTTGAAGAGCGGTAAGACTAAAAGCAGCAATCCCAAGGTCCGAAGGCGAAGTCGTACTGCCGACTGTACAGAGGTGTGATGGCAGTAAGGTGTTTCCTTCAGACAGCCAGCATGACAGCGATGCTGCCTTCCCACAAGGAGGGGTGGGGTTAGAAAAGGTCGACCCTAAATATGCACACCTCGCCTTATCCCACGGATATCCGTCTCCGGCGGTAAGGTCCTTTGAAGAACGGAGCTAACACAAAAACTACCCACAAAAAGGCCGTGTGTGACCGACCTCAAGCAGTTGTCCCTTGGGCACTGCGGTCACGCTCTCAAGTCATTAAGACCACTTATAACCCAATTTCCTTTTCAGGTACCCCTAGAAGAACCCTTCCACGGTGTGGGCAACCGAGAAGTGATAACTGCTCTCATACCTCTAACAGCACTCAAGACCACTGTATTCATAATCAATCTCCTTCTTCACTTCCTACTATTCCTTCTACCTTGACTTTCAACACTAAACTTCCTCTCTCGGTTTCCTCCTCAAGTGTCACCATGGCCAACGATTCTAGTGCGCGAAAAGCTGTCCCAGGTCTACTAAAACCTCGCTCCAAACTACACATTGGAGCTTTCAACGTACGTACCCTAAGTCAAATCGGTCAACAGGCCTCCATAGCTAAAACCCTAGAATCTCGTACCATTGATGTATGCTGTGTCTCCGAAACACTCATACAGGATCTTAGTGTGGTCATTCACTTGACCTCACCTCGCCAAAATGGATAGCCAACGAAATACACCCTCCGTGTATCTGGCGACCCGTTGGCTAGTTCTCGTGGACTTGCAGGTGTAGGCATAGCACTAAGTGCAAGGGCAGAACAGGCACTACTAGAATGGATCCCCGTTGACAGTCGCCTGCGTGCTGTCCGGCTAAATGGCTCCGTAAGAACTCGGAAGGATAGGGACACACGTCGTTGCCTTTTCGTCATCTTTGCCTACGCTCCCACTGACTGCAGCCATGATGAAGTGAAAGATGACTTTTACAGAAAACTCTCTGAGCTTCTTCAGAAAGCTAAGCGCTCAGACATAGTAGTCGTAGCGGATGACTTTAATGTCCAGGTAGGCAGCTTAATTCAAACAGAAAGACATTTAGGTGGGTGTTTTAGTATTCCAGCTCAACGAACTGATAATGGTGATCGTTTGTTGCAACTATGCTCAGACAATCGTTTATTTTTAGTAAGCATTAATTTTAAGCATAAGGAGAGACATCGTTTAACATGGCGACCACCTTCACCAAACCAACGATGGACTCGAATAGACCATATTGTCATCAGTCATCGTTGGAGAGGCTCAATAGAAGATTGTCGATCGTATTGGAATACTTGTTTAGACTCTGATCACGCTTTAATACGAGCGCGCATTTGTCTGCGCCTCAATGGACGCAGGAAAAGTACACTAAGAAGACCCATTAGGATTGAACTGGAGGACGAGAAAGCCAAATGCGAATTCCAGAAACAACTGAGTTCACATCTAGGCAGTTCTGTAAACGAGACTGACCCAGATGCTGCTTGGAAAGACATACGAACAGCTGTGGAAACAGCAGTAACATCTATTAGTCATTTAAACCATAGGGCTCCAAAAAACCAGTGGATTTCCTCTAAGTCTATTTCACTGATGGATTCGCGTAAACTCATCCCATCAGGCTCTGAACACGACGAAGAGCGTAAACAAATTAGGTTGACTGAAAGTCTAAGGAACGATAGTGAGTAGTGGTGGGCAACGAAAGCAAAAGAGATGGAAAAGGCAGCGGCTGTAGGCAACACCAGGCAACTATTCAGACTAATAAAAGAAACCGGAATTAAGGAGTCAAGTGTAAGTGAGACGATCTCGAAAAAAGATGGAACCCTTATCTGCTCTCGACCCAAACGTTTAGAACGATGGGCGGAACACTTTAAGGAGCAGTTTAGCTGGCCTTCAGCTACTGCACAACTACCCACTATTCCCAGAAAACCTGAATGGAACATTGAAGTAGGCCCCCCGACCCTACTTGAAGTTCAAAAGGTTATAAGTAATCTGAAACGAGGAAGAGCAGCTGGTCCAGATGGATTGGCTCCAGAGGTCTTTAAATATGGTGGTTCAATTTTAGCGACTAGGTTGACTAATATTCTGGCTAAAATCTGGGAGACGGATGTAATCCCATCCGACTGGTCACAATCTCTGATTGTCCCAATATATAAGAAGGGGTCAAAATCATCCTGTGATAACCATAGAGGGATTAGTCTGACTAACATAGTATCTAAAATACTAGCCTCAATAATTATCGGGCGCCTAACTAAGACTCGTGAACTGCAAACACGAGAAAATCAAGCTGGCTTCAGACCTGGTCGTGGCTGTATCGACCACATATTCACCATTCGTCAAGTTTTAGAGCACAGACATGCTTATCGGCGTCCGACAATGATAGTTTTTCTTGACTTGAAAGCAGCATTTGACTCTGTAGACCGAGAGGTTCTGTGGCAGTGTCTGTCATTGAAAGGTGTACCTCAGAAGTACATAAACCCTGTGAAGGCTCTTTACTCGAACACTATCAGTCGAGTGAGAGCTTATGGCGAACTGTCATCTGATTTTACAACCTCAAGTGGTGTCCGTCAAGGCTGTCCACTATCCCCATTTTTGTTTAACATCATTATAGACCTATTGCTGGAAATAACACTCTCTTCGACTGAATTTTCAGGAATTGATCTCCTACCAGGGGGTCCACTAAGCGACTTAGAATACGCAGATGACATAGTCCTGTTTGGTGAAGACGCTGGCAAAATGCAGAGTCTTCTGTTAGAACTGAGTAATAATGCCAGGATGTTTAGGATGCGTTTCTCCCCATCCAAATGTAAATTGTTACTCCAGGACTGGCCTGCGTCAACACCTGAACTAAGGATAGGGAGTGAAGTAGTCGAATGCGTGGACAACTTCACTTATCTTGGAAGTCTGATCAGTCCTAATGGGTTGGTGTCTGACGAAATCTCAGAACGGATTCAAAAAGCTCGTTTGGCTTTTGCTAACTTACGTCACCTATGGTGAAGACGAGATATCCGTCTATCAATTAAGGGACGAGTATATTGCGCAGCAGTTCGTTCTGTTCTACTTTACGGCTGTGGAACATGGCCATTAAGAGCAGAAGATACTCGTAGGTTACTAGTATTTGACCACAGATCCCTTAGAAATATTTTTCTCATCTGCTGGGATAACCGGGTAAGTAATAGTGATGTTAGACGCAGGGTATTAGGGAATGATGGTAAATCAGTTGATGAGGTCATGAATCTTCATCGACTGAGATGGTTAGGCCACGTGTTACGTATGGCTGAACACCGATTACCACGACGCGCTATGCTGACTAGTATAGGGTATGGTTGGAAGAGAGTTAGGGGCGGCCAAACCAAAACGTGGCATCAGTGCTTGAAGTCACTAACTTCTAGTCTGAGCCATGTTGGCAGATGCAGGTTACTTGGTTGGGGTCCGCGTGACTATCGTAACCAATGGTTGGAGACTCTAGGTGACGTGGCTGAGAATCGATCACAATGGCGTAGGTGTATACACTCTTTATCTTCCCTTAAACCTTGAGATTAAAATTGCTTCATATCTGTCTTCCTTCCTATACTATATCCCTATATACAACCTTTCTTCTATATATTACCACTACTTAATTAACTACTTCTATGAATTTGGTGTTCATCATG
>NC_031495.1:43930181-43952421 GCF_000237925.1 Schistosoma mansoni | reverse complement strand
AGAGTGGATACACCTACGCCATTGCAAACGATTTCGAGCCATGTCATTCAAGGTCTCTAACCATCGGTTGCTATCATCTCGCGAATCCCAACCAGGTAGTCTACACCTACCAACATGGCTCAGTCCACTTGTCAGTGACTTCATGGATTTATGCCATGTTTTGGTCTGGCCGCCCCTAGCTTTCTTCCAACCTACTCCTACACTATAAAGCATTGCACGTCGGGGCAGTCGGTGGTTGGGCATACGTAACACATGTCCCAACCATCTCAACTGATGAAGTTTCACTACTTCATCAATCGATTTGCCATCCTTACCTAGTACCCGTTTCCTAACATCTGCATTACTTCCCCGGTGGTCCCAGGATATACGAGCAATCCTTCGAAGACATCTATGATCGAAAACTAGTAGCCTACGAATATCCTCTACTCTTATCGGCCATGTTTCACTGCCATAAAGTAGGACGGAACGGACTGCTGCACAGTAAACCCGTCCTTTTGTTGCTAGACGGATATCTCGCCTACGCCATAAATGACACAAGTTGGTGAAAGCTAGACGAGCCTTCTGTATCCGTGCTGAGATTTCGTCATACACCAGACTACAAGGGCTGATGAGACTACCAAGATAAGTGAAGCGGTCAACACACTCAACTACTTCACTCCCTATCATTAGTTCAGGTGTCAATGCAACCCAATCCTGAAGTAACATTTTGCACTTCGAGGGAGAGAATCGCATCCCGAACATGCCTGCAATGTTGCTTGTAGTGGTCAGAAGACTGCATTTTGTCAGCATCTTCACCAAATAAAACTATGTCATCGGCGTATTCTAAGTCAACAAGTGAGCCTCCCGGTAAAAGTTCAACTCCAGGAGATTGAGATGATGAAAGTGATATCTCTAAAATCATGTCGACGACAAAGTTAAACAGGAATGGGGAGAGTGGACAGCCCTGACGAACACCACTTGAGGTAACCAATTCTGATGACAGTTCGCCATAGGCTCTAACTCGACCAGTTGTGTTCGAGTAGAGAGCCTTTATGAGGTTAATGTACTTCTTTGGTACTCCTTTCACTGACAAACACTACCATAGAACCTCACGATCAACGGAGTCAAATGCCGCCTTAAGGTCAAGAGATACTACTATTGTGGGACGTCTGAATGCATGTCTATGTTCTAGGACCTGACGTAGAGTGAATATCTGGTCTATGCAACCACGTCCAGGTCGGAAACCAGCCTGGTTTTCTCTAGTCTGCTCTTCGCGAGCTTTGGTTAGGCGTCCAAGTATTATTGAAGCTAATATTTTAGACACTATATTAGTCAAACTGATTCCTCTGTGATTGTCACAGGAGGACTTTTGTCCTTTCTTATAGACTGGCACAATCAGTGATTGGGACCAGTCAGATGGAATTACGTCCAGTTCCCAGATTCTACCTAAGATCTCAGTCAATCTCGTTGTAGTACTGGACCACCATCCTTAAAAATCTCAGGGGTAAACCTGTCAGGGCCTGCGGCTCTCCCTCGCTTTAGATTTCCTATAACTTTTTCAACCTCGTAGAGAGTTGGAGGACTTACCTCAATTTGCCATTCAGGACGACTGGGGATCGTGGGTAACTGAAGTGTGGCTGAAGGCCAGTTGAACTGATCCCTAAAGTGTTCTGCCCATCGATCCAATCTCCTGGATTGAGAATGAATGATATGCCCATCTTTGTCTGAGATAGTTTCGCTAATAGTTGGGTTCCTAATACCGGTTTCTTTAATAAGTCTGAATACTTGTCTGCTGTTACCTATTGCCGCTGCCTTTTCCATCTCTCTTGCTTTCGCTACTCACCACTGTTCACGATCATTGCGTAGGCTTCTTATTAGCCTTCGCTTAAGCTGACTCCGCTCTTCGTTATGTTCAAAGCCAGGTGGGATGAGTTTTCGAGCATCTGTCAGTGAGGTAGATGCTGCCGAGATCCAGTGTTTCTCCCTAACCTTATGGTTTACCTTACTAGCGGATATCACTGCTGTTTCCACAGCTTTTCGGATGTCATTCCACACTGCCTCGGGGTGGGCACAACTTACATGGCTGCCTAACTGTTTTTCCAGTTGTTCCCGAAATATATTCTTAGTTTGCCTACTATTAAGCAGAACCCTAAGAGGCTTCCTTTCAGCGTCTTTCCTATGTCCAGTAAGACGCAGACAGATACGTGCTCGCACTAGAGCATGATCTGAGTCTAAACATGTGCCCCAGAATGATCGACAGTCTTCTATCGAGCCCCTCCATCGGTGGCTGATAGCGATGTGATCTAATTGGGTCCAACGTTGGGACGAATTCGGGGGTCGCCATGTCAAAAGATGTTTTTCCTTATGCTTAAAGTTAGTATTTGCAAGAAATGGGCGGTTATCTGAGCACAGCTGCAACAGACGGTCGTCATTATCTGTTCTTTTAGCCACGACACCATAAGATCCACTCAGGTGTCTTTCCCTTTCACTTAGTTTACCTAATTGAGCATTAAAGTCACCAGCCACTATTACTACATCAGAACGCCTAGCTTTTCGGAGAAGGCCAGAAAGTTTCCTGTAAAACTCATCTTTTATATCGTCTGGGCTGCAGTCAGTGGGAGAGTAGGCAGAGACGACAAAGAGGCAACGACGAGTTTCCCTATCTTTCCGAGTCCTTACTGATCCGTTTAGTCGGACAGCGCATAGACGACTGTCTACTGGGATCCAGTCTAAAAGAGCTAGTTCTGTCCTACGACTTAATGCTATACCTACTCCAGCGAGGCCACGGGAAGCAGTACCAGGGCTTCCAGATACATACAGCGTGTATCGAGATGGTTCTTTATTTTGATAAGGTGAGGTCAAATGAATGACGCTACTCGGATCTTGTATGCGCGTTTCGGTGACGCAACACACATCGATGGTGTAAGATTCTAGAGTCCTAGCTAAGGAAGCCTGTTGTCCTATTTGGCACAATGTTCGGACATTAAAAGTTCCTACATGTAGTTTAGAGCGTGGTTTCAGGAGACCAGGAATAACGTTCCGTGTACTTGAACCGTTTGCCCTAGCGGTGCGAGGTGATAAAAGGACGTGGGAAGGGTTAGTCGTGGAGATAAGAGAGTTATTAGGAGGTGTAGGAAGGATTTGAAAGTGACCAACTTGGTCTCGTGTGCAGTTACGGGTATGAGGGCTAATATCACTTCCCGGCTGCCCACACCGTGGAAGGGTTCTTCTAGGGGTACCTGAAAAGGAAGTTGGGTTATAAGTGGTCTTAATGACCTGGGAGCGTGACCGCAGTGCCCAAGGGACAACTGCTTGAGGTCGGTCACACACGACCTTTTTGTGGGTAGTTTTTGTGTTAGCTCCGTTCTTCAAAGGACCTTACCGCCGGAGACAGATATCCGTGGGATAAGGCGAGGTGTGCATATTTAGGGTCGACCTTTTCTAACCCCACCCCTCCTTGTGGGAAGGCAGCATCGCTGTCATGCTGGCTGTCTGAAGGAAACACCTTACTGCCATCACACCTCTGTACAGTCGGCAGTACGACTTCGCCTTCGGACCTTGGGATTGCTGCTTTTAGTCTTACCGCTCTTCAACCGACCTGTCTGGCATGGTAGGACCTTGAGGAACGTATGTTCCAGCCAGTATAGCTCGATTGATTCATCACGATAGGCAAGCCCTACCACCACGTCAAAATAGCAGCAACGGTCGGGACATTAGCCCATTAATTTAGTATTTACCGTAACACTATAGGGTCTTTTTCTGATCACTGTGATGGTCGTCTTTATAAAAGCGTGAAAAGTCACTATTTAGTAATCGTAAATGTTTCAACGAAATATGTAGTTCCTTTACGTTTTTATTTTCCAAACTCTGTAAGTTAATTCACTTAGTATTGTTTGTTCGAATCTTCCCTTTGATGTTTTGGACTGCAACTGGTCGGTCTGTTATTGGTATATGTGCATACTGTGCGTATTGCCTCGATATAGCCTAAATTCACAAGCCTTATCAGCAAAGATGGATAGTAGACTCAGTAGCTGAATGGATAACGCGATGGCGTGTGAAGCAAATGGTACTAGGTTAGAGTCCCAGAGTGAACATCAACTCTGAGATGCAGGTACATACAGCTGGCGAGTCCCACATAGAACGAAACGCGCGTCCTGGATTCCACTGCTAGCCACTATCAATCTTTGTCTATAAGTTAATATTATAAATCCTCATACAACGATCGATCAGTACTTGATAGAAAAAAGATTTTGCAAAGCATTTACAACACTTATGAAATAGCTAATATAGATATTTAACTCTATATAGGTAAGATTTCAAAATGTGAAATTTAGCTTCATACTTCTGTAGCTCAATCTAGTCAATTAAAATAAGAATTATGTAGGTAGAATGAATATTAATTGACTACTATATAATTAAAAAATTGTTCTGTTTTGTTTTTATAGTTGTTAATCC
The DNA here is from genome assembly GCF_000237925.1 of Schistosoma mansoni. NCBI lineage: Eukaryota > Metazoa > Platyhelminthes > Trematoda > Strigeidida > Schistosomatidae > Schistosoma > Schistosoma mansoni. The sequence goes on along the minus strand of NC_031495.1, from coordinate 43,947,987 downwards.
AGGAATTTGTTCAATGGAACAAATGCCATTATCTTTTCAAATTCATTCATCAAAATATATGTATCCTTGATTGTTATTAGCTAAATTGTATATATTTTTTTCAGTAGTATGTCCAAAAATCAGATCTTTATGCATAATGTCTTACGAGATATATTGTGAACAAATCTAATATGTTTACTAATATGTTTCATTATTTGACTGAATGCTATTTTCATTAAACATTGTAAACTGTCGTCAAGTTAGATATTTATACAGTAGGGAAATGTATGCAACCGTACCTTAATGCCTCAAATGCCCTAGTACGGCCGAGAGTGAGGAGAGTCCTCTCTCCCTCTCCAATTGCTCTTACCTGACCTCGTGTATATAGCCTCTGCCAGGGAAGTCCTACTCATTGCCTTCTCGTGGCGAGGGTGTTCTTTACGAAATTGAGAGGACGAAAAGTGAATGCCCAGTGCTTTAACCGGGTTGGTGGACACGGTGCTCTCACCTAGGGGAGTTGGAAAACCCTGATTCCAAACCAACGGTGCACATGAGCTTCAGGATCCTGAGGGAACAAATCAATCGTCGGTCACCGGCCACCATGGGACTGCATCTGCTTACGATGCTCCACTGCCTTGTGGATCAGAGTGTGCCTCATTGTACCAATATTTATGTGTTTAAATAAATAAATGAAACTTTCTGACTGGTTCACTCAGATATTTTATATATAAGCAAATGGTTACTTTCAATAATTACTTGAAATTTTTAACTGTCTACTAAAGTTTAACTAGCCTACATTGTTACTTTCGAAATCTTTTTTATAGATGATCAATAATTTTTACAATAATGATTTCGTATGATAATAAAATCAATTCCGGATTAACTAACTAACGTTTTTTTGACAAAGTTGATCAGCGTTTACATCAAAGGATAAGTCAAAAGATTCAGGTATCTGAGACATTTAAAATAAAATATAAGAAACAGATCCATGGATTACAATACTACAGGAATTGGATTGTTTTGTGTCATGTTCCAACGTTGCCAAGTGGTTTATTCAAAGATTCCCAGAAATAACCTTAATACAATGCAGCTTTACTCATATTTTATTCAAACACACTTTGAAGAAAGGATGGAGTTGAGATTATTTTCAGATTGGTATCATAAAATGGAGTTTGAAAAATAACCTCATATCAACAATTGGCTAGAACGTTTTGTCAAATTATTATCAATGTGATGAAAAATAATCACTTATAAACCATAAATTTAAACTGATTTCATTAAGGGGCTTTCAAGGACGTTGAAAATATTGGTGGATGAATGTGAACTGTATTACTAATTAAATACTCTATTTCTAAATGACGTTAGTTTCAAACTTGACTTTGAAGCAATGACAGTAACGTGAAAATGCTTGTTACTTATTCATTTAGATTTCCGGGACACAACAGCTTAGTTGGCATAGTACATGAATTAGTGAAAATGCCACTATGTGAACATTATCAAACAAAAGAAAATAATGATGCGTTTATGGTAAAGTGACCATTGATAAAGTAATTATTACGCTCTGGTTCCAGTCATAATAAAATATGTACTTGATATTTATGTAATCATGATTTGTAAAACATGAAGTCTTTTTATGAACTTTTAAAAGTGAAAACCTTAGTTTTGGTGATAGCACACAACTGTTTCAGATTGTTTCACAAATGACATTGATTTGATAAAACTAAATGTGTGGAAAACTATTTGTTAGAATAATAAGGCGTCTAGGATATTAAAACCTTTGTTTTTGCTTCTCATGGTGTTTTATGGGAAAAATCTATATTTCAGTGCAAAACCGCTTATACAGCAAAATGCTAAGTAAAAAGAAAGTTCAGAATTCAGTTTACTGATATTCATAACTGAAAAAAAATCCCACATAATTGTCAGTATTTTGAATACGGCAACAATGTGAACAGTTACCAATTTAAAAAGGATTAATGTTTGTAGTTGCTATTTTATGGCACAAAGTAATGCTCGAACAAATATGAATGATAAAATTGAAATGTGTAAACTTCACTTACGAATAAGACATATGAGAATAATTGTCAAATACAGATTAACTAACACAGATTGCATGCCTTTATAGGCGATGTGTCGACGATATCATAGTCATATACGACGAAACGGAAGATGTGAGCTGTTTGTCAAATAAATTTATTATTCTTGAATATCATGTGTGAGGTGATAAATAGTCAGCCTTCATTACTCGATATATCAATAGATAGAAAAGAGTATATTGCAATAGAACTCCTCTTCTACAGAAAGGGTGTATAGACAGAGCACAATCTCAAGTTTAATGATGATTACTGAATTCAGTATAAAGGGGGTCCGGTAAAAGGCATATTCAGCTGAATTGACCTTGACCATTAAAATAATGCTAGTGTACACGAGGTGGAGTTGAAAGACGAAATGGTCATTGAGAATGGTAATCCGCTAAAATCCATATACTCAATGGAAGGCCATATTATATTGAAAAATACTATACTTCTGCCATCTTAAATGAATTGCTACGTCAGCCTTCTATTCAATGGTCAGATAGCCATATTTATAAACCGGTTATTAATAGAACATGCAATGCAACAAAGGTCATTATTATTGTAAAGGAGCGTCCATTCTGAACTAAGATCTAAAGAACCTGGAAATGATTGAGCTACATTACATAGTGTTCATCAAAATTAGCATGTGCATAGACACATACAAATATGGTGAGGTAGTCGTGATTTCCAAGTTATGATGATTGAACTTGTGCCAACATGACTCTGAAAACAAAAATCCATCTTCTTCCATTTGACGAACACAGTTGAAAAATGTCATCTGATTGATCTTAGCTCAGTTTTTATAGTCTGTATCAACGTCTTGGGCTAACATTTAAGTATGTTGAAGCTTTAAGCATCCAAAAGCTCCAACCTCTTGCATGTTAAAAAATAATTTATACTTTCACCATATCTTGTAGTATCAACTTCGGTTTTATCAATTAATCTAACTATTTAACAAAATGATGAATTTTCCAAGTCCATCTACTTCGTAGATGAATATTCATGAAAACTATGTATTTATCGTCTGTTTCCATCTTTCAATTCATCTGAATGGGGTTTTGCGGAGATTTCAATGCATCTGTTAAGTTTTGTTCATTTTCTTTTCCATCATTTTTCTCATAGAATCGTACAATTGGTTATGAATCCGTATTTCATTCACATCCAATAAAATGCTGTAATGATTAAAGTTACAGCAGAACAGTGATTTCATTTCTTTGTAATAGTACAGCCCACCTACTTTGCATATATTTTGTTAAAAAAAATAAGTTAATTTTATAAATTATTCAAATGATGTTGCATACATTCACTTTTATTCTCAATTTGTTGTTATGCAGTAGAAAAGCATGTTTTCACTTGAAAAAATTCCGTAGCTTGGATCATTAATCAAATTTTGTTTGTTTTTTTCTTTTTGAATGATGCATTGTCTTGGGAATTGTCGTTAAAAAGTCCAGTTAGGACATACAATTTAACATATGATCAGTACATTTGTTTTTATCTTAAACAAAAATGATAGATATACAAATACTTCATATTGAAGTGTTAATTTATGTACATATATTTTCATTTTAGCATACATACACACAGTCAATCGTCTAAAATTGTTATATATCAAAGTATTAAAGGCACACATCATGATATTCAATTGGTATCGATTAAATGTAATTCTATCAAGAACTGGTCTAGAGTTATTACCGCTCCTAAACCCAGGTAAACGAAGAGGGTTAGGTGTGCAGTTAGCAACGCTACTTCGTCAGAATAAACGTCACTGACAAAAATTTGACCAGAAAGAAATATTTATATAATTTAAAATCGGCCCAAGGACTTAAAGGTTGTGATTATCCGGAAGCTACGAAGTCGATATCTCTTCTTGCAACCAGGGTGACAAGTAATACAGTAGCAACAAATGTTCGAGCAATGTGAAATACTCAGTAGGCTATTTGAATAACCACGGAAATTAAAAGATATAGCCTGACTCTGCTTGGAGTAATTAAAAGTAATAGGATGTAAGCTAATTTCAAGAGAGCTTCTGTTGTTATATTTTGTTCATGAAGAAAAAAATCCCCACACCACGGCTGTCTAAAGAAACAAGGAAAGCTCTTACTAGACGAAAAAGTCATGGTTTCAATTAGTAAAGGATTAAAGAATAAGCAACTTCATTGTATGTGAAGGTGCCGAGTCCAAATAAGCACCAGAATAAAAAGTGGATATCTGTAAATAGCCTAAGCAAGATTCCAGATAGGCAATTAAGAGTACGGTGGCGAAGAAGAGGCAAATTGGGGCAAAGAGACCCGTGGGACAGGCTCAGCATACAGAAGCAAACAACCACGTCAAGAAGAGTAATAGAACTGGAAAATAAAAATATCTAAGACGTGACAATTGTTGTAGAACAATCAGTAAGGAAAGAAAATATGAACTATCTGAGACAATCCAAAAACCAACAAAAAAATTGGAGCAACCATTCAGAAACAAACAAGGAAGACCAATCACTGTTGAAAATCAAGAGCGGCATACCGGGTTGTTAAAGTACTTTGAAGTCTCCTTGATTACACTAATAATAATAAACCAGGTTGTTGTATCCGCGTCACCTATAATGTGTACTGGTAAACACGGAACCATGACAACCTTCACAACACAGAAGACTGGTACAAATAAAGATGTATTCACCCTAAAAAGACAACGATCTTAATCGGTAATATATATATAATGATAATGTATTTATGGAATTTAAACCGTCAATAATCGTCAAGTTAGGGTGATATAGATGCTTCTCTGAATAAAGTTCAATTATAGACTGGTCTTATTATATCATTTGAATTATATGGTTACGTAGTGAACGAACATTTAGGAAAAGAAGACCAATTCACTATTTAGTGCATAGTCACACAGTGGTTTATTAAAATGTGAAAATCATACATAAAATATATTATTGTGTATCATTTTTTTAGTTGTATAATACATGCTTCGTTGCTATTTCATTCCTGTTGTTATACAGATTTTCCATCTCTCTTCTCTTCATTTCAATGTTCTTAACCACCTAGTCTCAAGCATTCCACTTCCGAGTGGTGTTACATACTACTTATATCTGCAAACACAAGTAACATACATCACAGTTATCCTGAAAATTATATTACATCATTTAGGCAGTAATTTTTGTAACAAATAAAACTACACTATAGCATTTTATTTAGAAAATAATACCTTAAGGATAAAATAATTTTTAAATTCCTTTAAGAAAAACAACTAAATAAAATTAGTTGAAAGCTATTTTCAAAACTCTATCGTATTTACATCACCGCTTTGTTAAAATGAATAAGTCACCTTCTCAATATATCTAAATGATATATAGGATTATCAAATAAAAGATGTACATTTTAAGTGTATATCAAAATTTTTTTCTTATAAACTCTTTCAGGTATTTTATTTAAAACAATATCAACAAAAATAAAATAATATTTTTCATTAACTTCATTTAAAGGTATAATACATGAAAATATGTGAATAAAAAACACTAGCTGACGAGTCCCGACTAGAACGAAACTCGCGTCCTGGATTCCACTGCTACCCGGTATCCATCTTTGCTTATAAAGCTTGTAATAAACAATATAGTTTTTCTGCATACAATTTACATGTCAATAAAACGCGAGGCGGGATCGTGGATGTGCACAGTTGAGGAGTCCCACATTAAGACGAAACGGCCGTCCAGTAGTTCTAGGTTTTCCATGTTGGTTTAGCTTCAATTGATTCAGGATTTTAACTATAAAACAATATATATATATATATGTATATGTGACTAGTTTTGCAATGAATTTTCTTAAATATTAGTATTATTCAAGTTGAAATAAGTAATACATAATACCTTTTATGTTGTTCTATACAAAGTTTTTTTCTTCTCTTTTTTTAATGCAAAGTAATTGATTATAAATAATTATACAAAATGTTACAATTATTTAAAGTATATATAAAAGATATTATTCAATTAACAAGAATATAATTTATCGATTTAAAGGGATAATTCAATATTATTATTGATCAATGATTAGTTGATATGACAAGTGTTAAATAACTATTGGTTAATATTGATTAGATTTAACTATTAAAACTAAATGTACAAAAGGGGGTTTTGTGGAAATTTTAGTAATTTCATAGTTGAATTCATTAGTCAATTAAAACTAAACCACTATGCAAAATCTGAAAGGACTAAACAGGCGTTTCGTTCTAGTCTGGGACTCCTACGCAGTATACATCAACGATCTCGTAGGCAGGACTTGAAACCAGAAATTTTCGGTCTCGTGCATGAATGCTTAACATCTAGACCACTGGGTTGGGATACAACGGTGTTAATGTTTTAATTCAACTTAATGGATTTGTTGAACGGCCGTTAAGTACTTTCAAGTTTAATATGCAAGTCTAGCTTTAATCGATTCATGAATTCAACTATTAAATGTGCATAAATGAGTTTTTTTTTGAATATTTTTATCAAATAAATAATTAGTAATATTGTTACAAGTTGTTCATAATTCTATCAATACATTTGAACAGTTAAACAACAATAATATATGAAATATTCAATGCTGTTGTCTTGACAAAAATTTGTCGATTTTTTGAAAAAATTTTTATTCATTCATTGCCTCATTATTGTAATAATGTAACAATGCATTGAGTTTACCAATAGAATATTTTATTTTCATGTAGGCAGATGATAATATTTATGAGTATTTCACAATTTAAAATAGTCATAAATAGAAGTGTTCATTTGAATTTATGTCACATTTATAATAGATATTGTTATATGCGAAGACGATTAAAGAACAGATAACTGCCAGGAACTATTAGTAGACTGTTTTTTTACCTGTATCTTCCCACTGTTATATTGGACTGCACTTGATTGGTCTCTTGTTGGCATATGTAAATCCTGTGTGAACTGCTTCGATTTTGCTTAAATTCACAAGTCAGAGAGTGAACATCAATTCTGAGATGCAGGTATATCCAGCTGATCAGTTCCGAAAAGGACGAAATGCGCGTCCTGGATTCCACTGCTAGCCACTATCCATCTTATTCTATAACATTTTGTGACTTCAGGTAATATCGAGGCAGTCCGCGCAGGATGCACATATGGCAATAAGAGACTGATCAATTTCAGTCCAACATAACAATGGGAAGATACAAGTTAACAACACCAAGTGAATTTAAACTTCACCCCGTTGCACAAGCATGTGACTATCAGGACTCAGTAGCTGAGTGGATAAAGCGATGACTTTTGAAGCGAACGGTACTGGGTTCGAGTCCCAGAGTGAACATCAACTGTGAGATGCAGGTACATCCAGCTGACGAGCGTGAAATAGGACGAAACTCGTGTTAGGTAATTAGATTATGTATATATTTATATTTCTTGTAATGTAAGCTTTTGTTTGACCTATCGACTATTTTTATACGGTTAAATATCCCTTAGTTATTTCAAATTTATTAATTGCAGTCTCTCACAATCACAGCCACCTTTTGGTTTGATCCTGTATAATTGTTGTTTCCTATTTTATGGAACGATGCGGCCTGATATGCTTGTATATAAACTACGTATGTCAGAAAATACATTGTTCATACAGTGGAAACCGATATTGGTGTTCTGGACTCAACAGACAGAGCTATGCGAGAAGGATCAATAAATACTCTAGACTGCTCGATCTAGTCAACATGTCATTGGTTTGCACAGTGTTAGAATTTTATAACTAGTGTTCTAATTGGTGATTTAGTCATGTGACAGTTAACAGACCAAAAGTCAAAACAGGTATGATTTCAAACTCATATTTACCAGGATTGTTTACAAAGCTTGCATGTTCTCCTTTCTTTGTTTTTCTTTTCTAAAATCACCTTGTGAATAGAGCAATAAAAGCGTACACTAATATTTAACGAATTTCATACTCTTGTTAACGCTTATATAAACAAGTTTTGAGAAGAAGAAGAAGAAGTAGAAGAAGAAGAATTAATGAATGGCCTAAGGTGGAGAAAATATATATTTAATAATTTCAAAAGCTTTTCATATGATGAAAGACTATAGATTAGTTGATAGAAAAACAATCGATGATAACCAGAATATAGATACCACTTTAAGAAACAAAACATCTTATCATACAGGATCATTTAATTCTTTTGTGGTTCATTCATCATCAATAGTAAATAAGAAATAGTTTTGAATGAGAAAGATTTTTAGTCAACATTTCAAATAAAGTTGTCTCTATGTATGTATATACATTTATTTATTTATTTACATTTCATTTTATTTCTATGGTGAACAAAAATACAAAGGATACATAATTCAATCCGATAGACTTTTAAATGAATTGAATACATCATACTGACTATAGCGATATTTTATTGTTTTACCAAATTATTTATATTGATGAACAAATTAAACAAAAGGGAATTACTTTAATGTATACGTTTATTGATGTTCTATCATCATAGTCACTTTGTAGTGATTTAATTTGTCAATACTTTAGTAGATTTGTTTTAATGTTTTAGTCTAGTTTGTAATTGGGTAACTCTACAGAAAAGGCTGTGTTCAAATGATCAGATTTATGTGTAAACTCCGATATGACTTAATACATGGCTAAATGTCTTTCAAATATGTTATTTTGAAGAATAGATGAGAACGGTATGTTGTGCTCACTGGAAACAAAGTGTTATCGCAATGTTGAACTGATCAAGTGAAGGGTATTTAGGATTATTTTCAAATATACCTTTCACTATTATCTCACACGTACTGAAGAATAGGTAACCATAGAAATCTATCGGATGGATATGATTTCATAAAAAAATATTCTATGAAAATTTTGAGAGAAATACAAGTCATAATAATTTTAGTAAATGTAATATTAAACAAGGGATCTGTATTTGAAACTCACAGGGTTTGCTTCAGGAACAAACGAGACTTGCTGTAAATATTTTGACAAAATTTCGATCAAATTTATCTATGTAACTGAATTATAAACAAGAAAATGTTTTTTTTCTGATTATTCAAGTGCGTCTATTTAATTAACTAAAACGTTTGTCTGAAAAACTGTAAAAGTCAAATTATTTGTGAATCTTTAGGTTTAGTTGAATTTTGTTATGATTAGTTTTGAATGAAGAATTTTCAATGGAATCATTACAGTCACTAATAAGCTTTTCGTGTTTCATAGTAAACGTTTATATCTACTATCATTAGTAAGGTCATTAATTAAGAACGATATTTCTTCTTCTGAAGGAAACGCTTAAGCGTAGATTTTATAAGGTTTTAAAACAAATTTCTACTGATATAATTAGTTTCATAACAAAATATTGGTTTGTTGAAGATGACTGGTTATTCTATGGATATACGTATTTTTGGGTGATTGTAATTATCAAACAACATGTGACGTAAGAAAATAAAGATGTGAATTTTTATTTTTATTTTTTGAAAAATGTTTTCTCCATACTAAGCTACTTTAACCAGACGAAAATATTTTTTGGTTACGTTTAAAAGAGATCAATACTATGATGCTTAGTGGCAAAACTCTGGAAGAGGTGGAAACATTCACGTACCTGGGAAGAATCACTGATAAACAAGGAGGATCTGATGAAGACGTAAGGGCAACGGTTGGTAAATCAAAGGCCTCATTCCTACAATTGAAGAACATATGGAACTCAAAACAACTGTTAACTAACTTCAAAGTGAGAATCTTCAATACGAACGTCAAGACAGTTAAATCTACTGTACGGAGCTGAAACGTGGAGAACTACTATGACCATCATCAGGAAGGTACAAGTATTTATAAACAATTGTTTACGCAAAATACTCAACATTCATTGGCCGGATACTATCAGCAACAGCGTTTTATGGGAGAGGACAAACCAGCTCCCAGCTGAAGAGGAAATTAAGAAAAGACGTTGGAAGTGGATCGGACATACATTGAGGAAATCACCAAACTACATCAAGAGACAATCGCTAACTTGGAATCCGAAAGGGAAGCGGAAAAGAGGAAGGCCAAAGAACTCACTACGCCGGGAAATAGAAGCAGATATGAAAAGGCTGAATAGCAATTGGAAAGAACTGGAAAGGAAGGCTCAGGACAAAGTTGGATGGAGAATGCTGGTGAGCGGCCTATGCTCCTCGACGAGGGGTAACAGGCGTAAGTAAGTAAGTAAGTAAGTGCTATGATGCTTAGTTTCAACTATATTTAGGACATCAGATCAAAGTTTTTCATCACTACATAGTTAAAATTATCCAAATAGAAGTAATTAAGTTTCAATGACCTATAAAAAATATAAAAAATCATTTATTTCATTAGTTAGCCATTTGAAATAATTTCTTTCGTCATTTGAGTATGACAGATTGAGCTTAATAGAACAAAAGGCAAAAGAAAATCTGTAAATAAATATAGACCTTAAGTAGTTAATTACTTAAAACTTTCCATTGCATTCATTTTTACGTAAGATACTTAACAATCATCTGTTTTGAAATAATTGTTTATCTTAATTTGAGGAATCTTATTGTTTGGAATCTTTATAAATACGAACTGTTTAGATGAATGACATTAAATAGGAATGAATATAGTTGTAAAATCTCAGTGAATAAATTTGAAGTAAATCTAACGTTTCGCCTGGCAATCTGGTCCAAACGCTTTCCTTGAAAACGTTCAGTTGTATTTTGTTATGATTAGTTTTAAATGAAGGATTTTCAATGGAATGATTACAGTCACTAATCAGCTTTTTACGTTTCATAGTAAACTAATAGGTTATTACACAGGTTTATTTGATTCGATTGTGTACCATATTATGATTTAAATAAGTTATATTAGTACATATACAAGTTGATAAAATCAAGTTTGCATTTTGATTGAGACCATGAGCCAGTTGACGCTAGACCACCATGGAAAACCTGGAAGCACTGGACGGCCGTTTCGTCGTAGTGTGGAACTTCGCAGCAGTGAGGGTTCAGGATCCCGCCTGCGAGATTCGAATCCCGGACTTATTAGTCTCACTTGCGAACGTTTAACCTCTAGGCCACCGAGTCGGCACCCAACAGAGTAAATGTCTCACACCAGGACGAAACGGCCGTCCAGGTTTTCCATGATGGTCTAGCTTTGATTGACCCATGAATTCAACTGTTAAATTACTATAATATCCACAAAACCCTTTTCTGATAATTAAAGTTCTACATGTCGATTAGTAGTGAAGTGGATTTTTTAAACATATCCAAATTTCAATTGATTTTGTTTGTTGAGTTGAATAAAATAATGAATAATTACTTCTTTAAACAAATATATTATTCCTATTTTATGCCTTACATCAACTTGGCGCCCAAATACTGTGAAACTATTCGCTCTAATTTAGACGAAAGTTCTTATGTTTAAATGAATGTATTTAAATAAAAGAAATGAAAGATTCATTGAAAAAATAGACAATTTCTCAAGTTTATTTAGTTTTAAATGAGTAATTGTTAAATATTGGAATAATGCATACAATACTGACAGTTGGTCATTATCAAAACAGCTTTTCAAATAACTTTTAAGACTTTATTTAAAGCTCAGAAGCTGCAATCTAAAATGTATATAGTGACTTATAATGAGTAGTAAATTAGGTAGGTCCTGGGTTTGAATCTCGCGAGGTGGGATCGTGGATGTGCACTGCTGATTTCGTCCCACAATAGGACGAAACGGCTGTCCAGTGCTTGCAGGTTTTCCATGGTGGTCTAGCTTCAATTGACTCATGATCTCAACTATATAAAATAACTTTTTCTTCTAAAAATGCAGATAAGACATCAGATAGAGATTTACTTAACGAAAACACATAGATCGAAATATATGTTTCAATTTACTAATTTTTTACAAGTATTATTTACATTGGTAAGTCATCAGATTTCAAACAAAACTCTAGCTGAAAAGCATACAGTACGGATTACTCAGCTTAATGTAATCAATGTTTTGATTTTTGGAAGAATAGAAATGTCACAGTGACGAGAAATAACTTAAAGGAAAAGTGATGGCAGGAAAATTTTCCCTTAGGTATCATTGCCAAGGTTTGACTTGATAAGTTCGAATAAATTGAGCATTGTGTAGATTGTTACAAATAAAATAATATATTTATATTATCTCAATGAGTAGAAAAATTAGATTTTCTGACATTTTGTAACTTAGCGTATGCCACATTTTCTATGAAGAAGTTGCTTACAAATATATTATTCTATTTATTAAATAAGTTTTATTTCACTATGCTTTGGTATTCAAAGAAACATCGGTCTAGTCTCAAAAGCTATAAGGATAACTAAACTTACATTATACTTTGAAACGGAATAGAGCAAGACCGAAGAACACACTGCGTCGGAGATCGGAAGAAAAACATTGATAGAATGAATAGCTATTAGAAACAACTGAAAAGGATTGTTCAGGACAGATTTCGATGGAGAATGCTGGTGAGTCGCCTATGCTTCTCCATAAGAGGTAACTGGCATAAGTAAGTAAATACGTATTTTGAAAATTATGCTCAGTTACATACTTGTCTCATAAGGTTACGGTGAATTACGCTTCACCTTTACAAGTGGTTTTAATATCAGTCAGGTTTAGTATGACACTATGGGATTATTAATATAAAATGAAGGTAAATATAACGTATTGATTTAGGGTGATTAGATGTTGGGTATTCGTTAGTATTTGGTATGTGTATTGGAATGAGAGGATTTCTAAGGTCTCATAAATGTGAATAAAAAATAAGTTAGGTTAAAGCATCTGAAATAAAAACGCACTGAATTAATTCTAGCAGTGTTTTGTAGCGTTGGTTTCAGCGCGCAGATGATTTGGTCAATAAGGTTTGAAATTGACACTATGTCCACTAACAACTTGCCACATGTGTGATAAGGTTGTTGTCGTGTTTAGATTATTCAGGACACTACGAATGAGATTTCAGAAGTTGATTGTTGTTACTAGGTTGAAGCGGCCATTATATTTCGTCAATAAATTTATAATGATTAGTGTTAATTTCTGCCTCAGGTCATTTCATTAACACAGAAAGCTGAAATTCCTCTTTTATAAAAAATTGTTTCAAGAATTATTTCTAATGTTGCTTCAGGTAAAAAATGAAGAAGGCAGTTAAATGTATTGGGAAGTTCATTTATATTGAAAACGATATCATTTGGAATTGATTAGTAACTAATTAAACATAGATATGAACGAAAAGCTTTGAAATTGCTAAACTGTGCAATATATTTCTTAGAGTAGATATTCTGTCTTTTAAATTAAGACACAATTATCGGATATCAATTCTTGCTGGAGTATTGCAAGACTTTACAGTACAATCATTGATATTAGAGGGCAAGCATTTAATTAGAAATAGTTTTAAAATATGATGAATCTAGTGATCTAGTGTCGAAAAGTATTTACTCCAATTTTTTAATTTTTCTCCACTTATATCATACTTACTTTTACTTGCTTGTAAAATCACCGTTTGAACAAAGAAGAAATGTTGCAGTCTAATACCGCAGACGGTCTTATGGTGGTGTGTGTTACTGATATCCACATAAGTAGTATATGGTGATGGTCGGGCACTGAATGTATTTCAGTAGAAGATCGATAAAGAGAGAACGGGAACGGCACGCAATTGGTACGAAAATGCATGAACATTTGTGATCGGAGACTATGGACGGATATTTGCAGAAGAAAGAGTCAAATTGAGATAGTTGATTGTTATTTTGCAAATTAACTAATCACTACATGATTCTCATATTTTAATAAGATATTTTGCAATGTTATGTTAATAAACATTCGATTGTCCTCACTCGTGTTTTTGTTCACTACATTATGAGGTTCAGTATATATTCCTTCTTCTTTGATTGATTAAACTCATTGCATCCGTATTTGATATAGTTATGTTGTGTATTTATTCAGTAACCAGTTCAGTTGTATAAAGTACTTACATTTCATTAAGGTGACATAAAGTCACATCATTCTTACTAATTATATTAAAAGTGGAGACATACTTCATTAATTAAAATTCCATATTTGGCTAAAAATTATTAGACAGTTGCTATACGAATTTTAATCCATTTGAACTCTACTAGCTACAGTATGTTATGCAAATCTGCATTGATGATTTACTAATTAAAATAGAAATGAGTGATCATTCTGAAGAATAATGCTCCATAATATTATGCTTTTACTCATTAAATTTAGGGAAAAACTGATATACGAAAATTGAGCATAGCTTAAAATGTTTTCTACGAATTAAAATAAATACCTTTCTTCATTAAATCACCAATAAACAATGAAGCAGTGAACTCATGAACTAGATCATTTGTTGAGTCTTGTAAGAAATTATTATGGAAAATGAAATGTTTATAAGCGAATGTTAGAATTTACTTAGTGTTGTTCGCTTGTATCTTCCCATTGTTGTTTAGGACTGTAATTGATCAATCTCTTATTGGCATATGTGCATCCTGTGCGGATTGCCTCGATATTGCCTTCAGTAACAAACTTTATAAGCAAAGATGGATAGTGGCTAGCAGTGGAATCCAGGAAGCGCATTTCTTCCTATTTGGGACTCGCAATTGGATGTCCCTGCATCTCGGAGTTGAGTTTTACTCCGAGACTCGAACCCACTACCGTTCGCTTTAAAACCCATTGCATTATCCAATTACCTACTGAGTCCTGATAGCCACCAGCTTGTGCAATGAAGTGAAGTTATATTCACTTGGTGTTTTTTACTAGTATCTTCCCATTGTTGTTTAGGACTGCAATTGATCAGTCTCTTTATTGGCATATAATAGTATTGTTATCCTGAATTGTTATAAGTAAAAACCGGTGTTTCGAACAATACACAAATTAAAGGGAGTTCATCATGTTTATATTATCTCAGGTATGGTTAATAACGTTTCAACGAAAACATGGGAAGTTCATGAGTAAAGAGAGACTAATAAATGTCTTTGTTAAGACGGTTTTGATTAAAAAAATCAAACTTCATTATGTTGGGATTAGTTTAAAGTGAAAAAAATTTCATATAAGAAGTGAGAAATTTATCCCAAATTCTATGTCTATTATTTCCTAATAAGGCTAAATGATTAAAGTTGGAAATTGAACTCACTAAATGGAAACATGGTGGCCTAAACGTAACATGTTGTCTACGTAATCCACAGGTTCATGGTGTTATTCTTGGTAAAATACTTGTTGGGAATTATCAAAATGTTTCATCAAAGGACGAAAAGACTACTGCCAGTTTTTTTTAAATGACGACTTCCTAAACTCGCTCTTTTCTTCAAAATAATACTCAGATTTTGTATATGGACAATATATATTTCAGAATTTCTAAATTTATTATTTTGAAAATGTATTGTTATCCATTCCGATAGTAAGATTCCTTTCAGAAAACTGATTTACAGTCTCTGCTAGTAAACATTATTTGACATTTTATTCAAGCATTTGATGAAAACTAAAATGAGGAATTGTTTCTAGATGTTATGACACATTTGCAACAGGAAAGTATTTCAAATGTAGATTAGTCTATATATATATATACAAGAGTTGTCAGTTATACTAAGGTTCAAAAGGGTAGTGGTGACCGTAATTTTTGTTACCATAGTTATGTGTAATCCGAACATATTAAGTCTCATTTCATAGAAACCACTTTCTCTCTCTGTGCTGAGTTGACCTCAATGTGTTTTTTTTATTTATTTAAAATGTTACAAATCACATTATCCTGTTGAATGTTTCAAAATAGTTATAAATCATCCAAGATGTGACCTGAAATTAAGAATGTCTAAATATATATAAAGGAAATGAAACACCAGATTTGACTAAATGTCACTATGCTTTAATTATAATTTATTGACTTAATATTTCAATTATTTTGTTTGTTTGATTTTTTTTTTTATAAAATCTTAAATAAAAAAAACAGATCTTGTTTTCTCTCATTAGTCATATGATTAAATAAGGGGAACAATTTGATTAAACTAAACAAACATTCATGGTCAATGTAAACTTGACCATAAATGTCATTATAAACAATAAACATATATGTATATATATTAATTGTTTATTAAACTTTTCACCAACTGTTTATATTTGTGAAAAAGGAAATCACCTTATAATGTTTTAAATTTTTTTTTTAAAGCTTAAAGAAAATAATTTCCGTTTTGATATTGTAAAAATTAGGCACTAAGTTGTTGCATTCAATGACGACTATCAATGATGATTGTTGAACTTTGTTTAAATTTTTTATTATTATTATTTTTCAATTTAATAGTAGCAAAATTATCTTATTCACTATTTATTTATATTCAATTCAAATCAGCCTATAGAAAGATTATAATTTGTATACTAATAATATAGTTAAATTCACTTGGTATTGTTTGGTTGAATCTTCCAATTGACGTTTAGGGTTGCAATTGATCAGTCTCTTATTAGCCATTTGTGCATATTGTGGGTATTGCCTTGATATAGCTTAACCACTATACCACTGAGCCGACATCCAACGGTGTTAATGTCTAACTTCAACCAATCCACGAAATTGAACAACCTCCCCTGATTGTCACTACCTATTTATTCTCAACAGCTATATACCATTCGTCACTATGGGGTATCGGAGACAGTGAGGAAAGAGATGCTCACCATGGGATTCGAACTCACACTATTCAATGATGCACAGATTTTACTAAAGAGCTATTCAGGGGAACACTATTTTCCTCAATATCTCAGGTACGCTTTCCTAACAGTTGGCAGCTAGGATAAAAACTCAGTCAGCTAGTGTCTCCAACCGTCTCGCCAAAGTTATTTCCGAATCCTTCGGAAATGATATTTTTTCGCTAACATAAAATATAATGAATAATAAATAACTATTTAGGTGGAAATATGTATATACACAAAAATAAAATTCAATTATCCCCCTTTTCAGAAGGGTGAGTGTAGTTCTTAAAATAAAAACTGTCATTTCTTACCATTTCCCTAAGTGTTTTTTCTGTGTCTTTTCTTACGTTAATCAATCGACATGGATCACATGGGCAATTTCTAAATGGACAAGTTTTCTTATGTCCTTTCTTATAGTTAGGCCATACATAAGATAGTACACTAACTGAGAGTTTTCATAAGTAAAATGAGAAAGAGATGGTTTGAATTTTCGTATGGCTAAGGCTTCAATAAACCTTAGTATACTCCCTTTTACACTTTTATGCAACACCAAAAAAGCCGAGTTAAGATCAATCTTATGACCTGTTTCAGCGTATACTAAGGTCTATTGAAGCCTTAACGATACGAAAATTTAAACCCCCTTTGTGTATTCAAAAACAGTTTGTTCTCACCTTAAACCTACCCTGGTAATATTGGTTTATTATTCAGAGTGATTAGGTTTCAAATTGTTTTCACATTATTATTATTATTATCATTATTATTATAGTTGAAAGCGTGAGTCAATTAAAGCTAGACCACCAGGGAAAACCTGGAAGCACTGAACAGCCATTTCGTCCTGTTAAGGGACTCCTTAGCAGTGCGCATCCACGATCCCGCTTCGCGAGCGAGATTCGGATCCAGGACCTACCAGTCTCGCTCCAGAGCACTTAACCGATAGACCACTGAGCCGGCATCCGATGGTGTTAATGTCTAACTCCAACCAATTCACGAAGTTGAGTGACCGTTCACCAATTGTCTTCAGTGAGTTCCTATCTCAAAACAGACCTGGTTTGAACTCCACTGGTCACTGCTTCTCGCTAGAACTTCTGGATTTATCTTGTCTACTCTTACCCCCCCCATTTCCAGTCTAGT
>NC_031495.1:43924669-43929981 GCF_000237925.1 Schistosoma mansoni | reverse complement strand
ATCCACGAAATTGAACAACCTTTCACCTATTGTCTTCGGTGAGTTACTATCTCACAACAGACGTGGTTAAAACTCCACCGGTCACTGCTTCTCACTAAGACTCCAGGAATTATCTCTTGAAGTCAGTCGCTAGTGAGAATATGATAAGGGGGTTGTTTGTGAAAATTTTTAGTAATTTTTATATGTATTTTTTAAATGGTGATCTAGCTTCAATTGACTAATGATTTCAACTATATATATAAATATTAGATGATAATTTAAGGTTATATTGTGGTGAGGGTGACTTATATCCACATAAGTAGTATATGATGAAGGTCAGGCATAGAATGTATTTTGGCAGAAGATTGATAAGGAAACAAAAGGAACGAAGCGCAATAGGTATGAAAATGCATGAACAATGAAATCAGAGAAGATGGACCGATATATGCAGAAGGAACTGTCAAGATTGAGATAATTGATTGTTATGTTGCAAATTAACTGTTTACTGTATGGTTATCAGATTTTAGTGAGATAGTTTGTAATTTGTGCTTAAATAAATTTGATTGTCCCCAGTCGTGTTCTCATTCGCTACAATATGTTTAAGAGTAATCTGGTCTCATCATAAAGTTAAAATAACTATAATCCAAAGTTCGTATGAGCGTATTTTGTAAATCGTGAACATAGAGAAGACATGATATATAAAATTTATTAGCTAATGACATGATAGTTTGCTGTAACTTTACTACTAAGGATTTAATGTAGAAAATCTAGCGAAGTTAGACCTATGGAACTTAATGGATTGAAGTAAACAAACGTTTGCCACATAAAATGCTTGAGATATTTAGTAAGCTCATGACGTGAATAAGAAAATACAAATGAATTACTGGTGTCTAACAGGTATTGTCATTATGAATTAAAGTATACCTGCCTGTTGTTTGCACCGGAGAAGAACAAGTTTATCCATTGGTATTTAAAGTCCATTTGAAGACCAAGATTTTATATTGCTATGATTCGTTAAACTGAATGGTAATTATTAATACGACGGAATTATAAAGATTGTAGAATTTTCAAGGTTTCAATCACGAACTGATTTTAGCTAAACTCTCACGGATGACCTGGAAGCATTGGACGGCCGTTTCATCTTATTAAGGGATTCCCCGTAGGTGTGCAACCGCAGCTTCTCAAGAGAGAATCGAACCCAGGACCTTTGGTCTCGCAAAATTGCTCGACTTACAAGTGTTTAGAAATATATTCTTAAAAAGTTAAGTGGATTTAAGGACATCTTTCGGAAATGCCTATGACGAGAGGTATTCACTTCTAGAAACATGTTTAAGTTAAATCAAAATTAAAGGTTCAACAAGCTTAAATTCTGAATATCTTTGAGAAATTAGCTTTATGTGATAAGTCGATTGACTTAAGGGTTAGATGTAGATATCTGGCTAAGAATATCATTAAGTAAAAATTACTCATAACATGAAGTCATGCGTAGCTACGTAGCATTACATATATCGTTACCGCTCAACTATCTATAGTCTTGTATTAATCCTGTGAGTACTGAAGCTGTTTTTTCTCTGCTTTTATTTATCAAGTGTTTTCTTAATTTTAAGTGTTTCACCATTTCCAGCTAAACTCAATAAAATCTACTCATTTTTTTACTAACCAACCTTTATATATCTGATTGAAAAATCATGTCACGATCTTTGACTGTCTGGTTGTATGTCTGACATATGATCTTCAACCTGACAATTCGTTTCGTAATTTATTGTATACATTTAAATTACCTTAACTGGGTGAATAGTGCCTAACAAACTTATTTTCATACTGATTATTTCATGAATATATGATTAAGTTGTTTTTGTAAATAATGTCTTCATAAAAGAAAATTTCCCCCCATAGAAGAAGTTTTCCGTCTTATTGTGAATAACGAATGTAATTAAACATCTCTCTTTTCTTCTGAATTTTTTTTGTTTATTCGGTTTAAATCAAGTTAACTACTGAAGTGATAGAACACTGCAACGAAGGAATGTAATTAGTCACCAAATTAGTTGTTACAAAACGGAAACACTAAAATGACTTTATAATTAGAATTTCTGATTGACAAGAAGATTCAATACTGAAGAGGCCATAGTTAGTTATCACAACCGAAATGATATTATATTACTTAACTTTATTTAGATAAGACTTACAATTATACTACTGATTAGGAGTGTTTTGTTATTTAGTCCACTATGTTTGTTAAGCTAAAATTGGTTTTGTCTCATAAAATGAGGTGTATTGCTTATATACTATTTAGTAATAAGAAAAACTTAGATTACATTATCATTTTGAGGTGTTTGCTTGAAATATCCTATTAGTAGCATTCAACGTAATAATTTTTCGTAGTTGAATATTTACTTGAGAACTTCAATTAATTACGCATCCTTAAATATGAAGTTTGTTTATTACTAGTTAGTTACAAAACATTTCTGGTGTTTTTTTAAAACAATTTTATAATATTAATCTGCTTACTTCATTAGAATAGATTGGAATTAATTACCTTTTATAGAAAGTGAAATGTATTTATAAAGATGTTTCCATCTACCTTAGTTATTTTATCTTTATGTACTGAAATATAAATATAAATTTCTCCAACAAGAAAAGTTGTATAATGTTTAGCATTGACACGCGTTTCGTGCTATTTCAGACTCAGCAGATAAATGTACCTGGAACTCAAAGTTCATGTTCATTCCGGTCTTTGAAGTCAGCACCGTTTTCATCAAACGCCATCACGTTATCTACTTACCTACTGAGTTCAGCTCTGACATCAATTCTGGGATGAAGGTACATCTAGCTGACTAATCTCAAAAAGGAACTTAGCGCCCGTACAGTATCCCACTGATAGTCAACATCCAACTGTACAGTAATTCTCATACCCTGAAGACATCATCAATACAATCTGCACGAGATGCACGCATGCCTAAAAGAGACTGATCATTTTCAGTTTTAAGCAACAACAGGAAGATCACAACAACCAATACAGATGAATCAAACTTCTCTTAGTTTGTATATACATAAATACATATGGCCATATCACTATCATCATGCAGCGATATTTTGGCATATCAAAATTTAAATATTAAAAATAAAGTACTTTTTCTCAATGTTTAATGATTGAAAAAGAAAAATATATGTAGCTAGTCACTCAAAATCGCTTATTTGAGGATGATTGCTTAATAAGTCGCCTAGTATTCAACTATGTTAACAGACACTGTAAATATAACTCGTTTCACGTCTCATCACATGTTCCTATTTTAAATATACATTCATCTATCCCATTTGGAAAAATATAAAAAAAGCCACAAGAAAAAAAATTTGCAGAATTTCATAAATTCACCATAATTATTAGCTTATCATTAGTTGAAAACGGTCTAAATTTACATTTTTATTAACACTTTAAAAATTTTACTCGCCATGATCAGTGGAATTTATTTCGAAACAACATAGTGAAGTAGTCGACTTCGTTCGTGAAAATTAAGGAAAGTGATAAATTGTACAATGCCTCCGGTATTCATCGCCGTTCATTTACAGAATCAATACATTCAGGTGTTTTTTATTTGTTGTCATTAATTTTACCTAATAGGTAATTATAAAATATTTGAAGAATATATGCTCCAGATCGGATGCCAAACGCTGTTGAATGTAGTTATCTTTCAGGCCTTTGGCCACTTACACGGTACAGTATAATTACTCGGTAAACCTCTTGCGTCTGCACGAGGGATGATGGTTACTATCTACCCTATACGAGTATCCTCGAGACATGTTTTGGAATGTCCAAGAGACACCTCAATCTCTCAAACAACACGATTGAATGTCACATTGTATTTTAGTAAACTATTAATTATTCACGAACATTCGTGGCTGAAAGTTGACTCAGTATTACATATTTTGTCTAGTTTCAGGCATGTGCTTTCCTATTTATTTTGGTATACTGTCCTTATCCTTTAGTGGCCCTACATCTGACTCCGGGTAAATCGTGTGGTGATAGTTATTGATATATACATCCCGCCAACCATTATACATTTTTATCGATTTGAACCGCATTAGTGAATAACGGAACTAAATAAGTCAAATACGAGAATAAATTTTGAATAAACATATTTGGTACAGTCATTGTTCTGAACAGGCAATCAGAGAAACGACATGTAGAAAGCTGAGTGAAGCAAAACGAGACGAAATGATGCTCAGCGGAGAAGGGAAGTGGGACAAATTGCTTTGAACAAGCGTGACTCAATGTTTGTATTCAGACAAAATCAAGTTACCGACACGTAATGAATAGGGTGAGCAATTAATACACATACGATCTTACGAAAACAGTCGGGATTAATAATCAAGTGAGTGATAAGATCAAAATGTGGCCTGAGGAGAATGAATAAATCAGTATGCTCAGAAGTTAGATTAGCCAGTATGGGCTTGAGATAGTACCAGAACACTACAATCCCATTAAAGTAATGAGCCACCCGTACCGTCAGAACTTCGTCGTACGTACGGCTGAAGATCAAGGAATAACATAAAAAAGAGACATAGATGTTTTAGTTTTCAACAGTGGCAGTGATCTTATCAACATCTTTTATGACCGTAACTAAATCAATAATGCATTTTGTCAGGGTTTAAGACTTACTTGACGTGAAATCCACGCTGCACTAAATAATACTACCAGAATGCACAACTAAAAATCACGTCTGACTTCATACAATAACTATAGATGAATAACTGTTTGCAAACTCGGTGGTCGGTTGAGTCGGTTCTAAATCTGATTTGATTTTCTCCACATAAGCATTTCAACTGATAAATCAATATAAAAAGGGAAATATCAGCAAATTATTTTTATTTCTAGTTATTAGTACTAGATGATTATAGAATGAGATGTGAACTAATTCTATAATAAACAGATATTTTTACACATTAAGTGACTGTTTTACAGGCAATTTCAACGTTTTGAATCTTTCGTCTGATAATAAAATGGGTAGATCAAAAGATGTCTAGGGCACACGTTTGGTGTTCTAAGAGTTAAAGTATCTGATATAATCAATGAATGATTTATCACGAAATTAATAAATATATGTTGGTATATTCATCCAACTACGAAACAATAAAACACACGCACCGATATGACAGTTTCATCGAACGACCTACTTACACCTATCATTATTCTTACTATTATCAAATAAATGATAAATAGTTGAAAGCGTTAGTCAATTGAAGCTAGACCACCAAGGAAAAACTGGAAGCACTGGATGGTCGTTTCGTCCTATTGTGGGACGTGGATGTGCACTGCTGAGGAGTCCCACAATAGG
>NC_031495.1:43922136-43924469 GCF_000237925.1 Schistosoma mansoni | reverse complement strand
TAGCTTCAATTGACTAACGCTTTCAACTATGAAAATACTACATCTCCACAAAACCCCTTCTGATAAAAATAATAAATAAATAATAAACGGTAATGAAATCTAATTTCCGTAGCAAATTCTCAAATCATATTCATCGATTGAATACCATATTAACTATAAGTCAATTTGAGAAAAAGATTTCACAATCAAGTTTGTTTTCTTTTTTCTAGTCAATCAAAATAAGAAAAATAATTAGATTGTTCTCTATTAATCAACATTTATTTTCGCTTTTTCTTTTTTTTTATTATATAAACATTCATTATTCTACTATCAAAAAAAACGTTTACTTAGTAATATGAATTGTTTATTTGAATTTCTCATCGACTTGTTTATGCTTATTTCTTTCTTTGTTCAATATTCAATTATGTAAAGATATTATGTGATAAGATTAATGGATTCTTATAATAAGACAAAGTGAATTAGTTGTTATTGTGTCCCGTGGAGAATTATGAATGGTAACTTTGAGGACTATTTATAGACCAATATGATATGTATATTTCCTATTGTATAATTGTTAAGTAACTAAACTATTCATATTCGTGTTCCTCTTATCGAAAGCTTTATATTGACTTATGAACTATTATTATACGATTTAGCACTCTTGAGTTATCCCCAGTTTATTAATTTCTGTTCCTCCTATTCACAGCCGCATTTGGCTAAATCTTGTACAAATATTATTTTCTACTTTATGGTACGTTGTGATCAGTTTGTTTGGTATATAAACCCAGTATGTTTGAGAATAATGTTTCATATTGCAGAGGCTGTTATTGGTGTTCTGGACTTAACTAGCTGGGCTAGGCAGAAAGCACGACTGACAAGTAATCAAGACTATTCATACGGCTTTTGTGTATCAGTGTCTTACTTTTAAAATGAGTTACACATAAAAACACCATGTTTGAATTTCTAGTAGCATATAATAATGTTTTGGGTAACTGAAATTCATTCCATCTAATGTGTTCATTCTAACTGTCAGTTATTATGTATTTGGTGAAGGAAGGATTTTAGTTTGCAAAAAAATATTTTCGTCTGCAGGGGGTGCTATAATCAAAATCAATTTACTGAAACATACACAAAAAATCAAACTTCATTCTACTAGGAAGAATCAAAAGAATAACTACACATGATAAATCAAGAAGAAGAAATAGTTCGATGTCTACAGTATGAACAAAGTGAAAGTTAGTCGTTAGTTGACATGTCAATTAAAATAACGTTTTTTTTCTTTTTAAAGAAACATACGTCTTAAAACTAGACAGAAATATGTGGTAAAATCATATTCAAAGTGGATGTGTACTTTTTGTTGGTCTTGAATTTCGCAACTTTTATTAAAGATTTTATGGGATAAATATATTACACCTTAGTTGCTTTTGGTTATTTTCATTGTTATATTATTTGTAGACATTTGAAAAGTTGGAAAAACGTTACTTCCTATTATTAAGTAAAAAAGTAAAAGTAATGTTTTCAGTTTTATCGTTTTATGAATTATATAAATCGATTGAAGTGAGACATTAACAACGTTGGATGCCGGATCAGTGGTCTAGTGGTTAAGCGCTCACGCGCGAGACTGATAGGTACTGGGTTAGAATCTCTCGAGGCGGGATCGTGGATGCACACTTCTGAGGAGGCCCACAATAGGACGAAACGGCCGCCCAGTCCTTCAAGGTTTTCCATGTTGGTCTAGCTTCAATTGATTCATGATCTCAACTAACAAAATCGATTTATACCAATTTGATAACTTGTGATAAACCAGTTAACTTTTAACAAAATATCAGGTTATGTTGTACATTTCAGTGATACTGTGGTATGTATATGAACTAATGATTCATTTTTACTTGGTTGTGATGGTGGAGATTGTATTCGGATTACCAATTTCAAATATAATACATTCATTTATGTACATCTAGTTCTATTTGACTTAAATTGTTCTATTTCAGAAATTATTAGTTAGCACGTTATTTCGAACATTTCCAAGTGTCACAGATCTCATACAAAAATTTCCTTTGGAAACTTAGAAACCTAAATGTTTGTCTAATTTAAACAGGAATTCATTCGATATTGTTTGCTTGAATCTTCCCATTGATGTTAAGGACTGCAGTTGATCAATCTCTTATTGGCATATGTGCATCCTTTACGGACTGCCTCGACAGCGCCTTCAGTCACAAGTATTATAAGCGTAGATGGATAGTGGCTAGAAGTGGAATCCAGGACGCGCGTTTTGTCCTATTTGGGATTAGTCAGCTGGATGTGTCTGCATCTCAGAGTTGATGTTCATTCTGGTACTTCACCGCATTTCACAA
>NC_031495.1:43808549-43921936 GCF_000237925.1 Schistosoma mansoni | reverse complement strand
CAGACAGTTTTTCTTTGAATTCTCTTCTACAAAACTAGTAAGCAATATATGGATAATGAAAATCTAAGAGAGGGTTATGAAGAAATAGATAAACTACTTAAAAAAATGATTATTGTCAAATTGTTATACAACAATATAAATATGATATAAACAATAAAAGTGAGTGAATTTAGTAGAAGGATGTATTCATTTAACCAACTTTCTACGGTAATCAAATAAGAATAAAAATGAACTAAAGGTTAGAAGTTTGATTAATTGGTATTTTTTTCCATCAACGAGATTAGTTTCACTCTATACAACAATATTTTCAATAAGTTATGTGCAAA
Organism: Schistosoma mansoni; assembly: GCF_000237925.1. Taxonomy (NCBI): domain Eukaryota; kingdom Metazoa; phylum Platyhelminthes; class Trematoda; order Strigeidida; family Schistosomatidae; genus Schistosoma; species Schistosoma mansoni. Next base: position 43,921,610 of record NC_031495.1, on the reverse strand, counting down.
TAAACTTTGATCTAAGTGTATGATCCAATTTAAATCTGCTCACAAAAACAGATAATCAGTGAATTGATAATTATCGGCTGACCAATCAGTGTTACTTATTTACTTACGGCTGTTACCCCTCCAGCATTCTCCAACCCACTCTGTCCTGGGCCTTCCTTTCTAGTTCTATCCAACTTTTGTTCATTATTCTCATGTCTGTTTCCATTTCTCGGCGTAATGTGTTCTTTGATCTTCCTCATTTCTTTTGGCCTTCAGGATTCCATGTGAGGGCTTGTCTTATGACGCAGTTGTGTGATTTCCTAAATTAAACATACAATATGTATGACTCATATCATCTATAAAAATTGTCTGTTTTTTTCTCTTGAAAACTTTACCGATCAAAGTCGATATATAATCAATGAAATTTCTTCTCATACCTCTGAACTACTTACAAATACATACAATCTGTTATCTTAACAATTTTCGTTTCACACCACATGTCTCTTACACACAAAAGCAAATAACTAATTTAAACAATGTTAACATTCATTGAATGACCTATTCAGTAAACAGTGAATCGGAGAACCATGTACCTATTTATATTCGATAATTTTGATATTTGATTTAATTACGTTAAAAGTAATCAAAGTGTGTGAAAATAATTATACCACTAGAGTTAGTCACGGAATTTTAACTTAGCAGATTACTATTTGTATCATATCATTTAAATAGTGTCGTATAGTTTGAGTTTAAAAATATTCCTGTACAAACTAAAGGATTTCTATTGACTGAAGTCGGTCTCAAATGTAAATTTCAGAGTTGAAGCATTGAAAAAAGTGCATGTCATAACTGATTGCCGTAAATTAGGAAGCTTTTGAAAGAGTTTCGGTAAGCACGGATTTCTCTGGTTTAGTATAAATACATAAATTACATCTCTCTAATGTGCATTTTTCTCATAGCAAGATCTGTCTGCAACGTCCCATTGTTAATACAAAGTATACTTAAGATGTTTAGTTTTTAATTCGTTAAGACTTTTGAACAGTTGTGCTAGCTGAGAACGACAGGGTAACTATATAGAGAAGATTAAGTGTGGCTAGCAATGGAATTCAGGACGCGCGGTGTGTCCAATTTAGACTTGTCAGCCGGAAGTACCAGCCAAGGGTGATCAAAATTCAATCAAAATACCAAGAAAGAGATAATCTAAGCCATTACAAATTGAAATAAGATAATTAATATTTTTGTAACTCACAACTTGAAGTTGACAGCTGCGATATCTCTGGTGCTTAGAAATGGACTGTTATGATAGTCCATTCATCATGAATTTTTAAAATTCGTCACTGGAAGTCAGGTTACATCTATGAATTATAAGAGTTCATGTATGTGACTTATATGAATGAATTCCGAATAATATGGTATTACCATTAAAACAAAAAAGGGAGTTAAACATTTAAAAATTATGAAATTAAATTTTTTAACCAATTATGGGCCATTACTAACTATTCTTTAGAGAACTCAAGTTTGTTTCACTGAACATAATCTATCCAAACTACTTTCCAATGGAATCTTGACGTTTGTGACCTATGAGGTTAAGGTTTGTTAATCAAGACTTATCTCCTACGATAAAGCTTAGGAATGTGATTCAGCTGTACTTTTGGTTAGTGGAAATACTGATTTTGATATGCGTGATATATCATAACATTTTGTAAATAGCAGTTTTAAAAGTTGTTCCATAGCTCGCTGCTCTGTGCCCTAGCAGATACATTTTTAGTTATAGATAGTTGTTTACATGCAATTTTCCCACTAAGTATATATGATGTTTTATATGAAAAACTTAAGAAGCTTAAATAGTGTGTAATGAACTTCAAATTACATTACTATGCTACCAGGACTTTATTTGTCACATTATATAATGATATATGAGAACAAAGATTAAGTCACTTAAAATTACATATCAAAGTTACAATCAGTTGTCCGCTCAAGAATTACATATGATCAAATATTAGAACATAAATGTTTGAAAGATCTTCACAACATTCTATCAATTAGACAGACATATTTTCGAGTAACGCTAATTAATCGTTCATCATGCCTTCATTACGTCAGTGAAATGTGATCGTCGTCTATCAAACATATGTAGTACTTTAAAAAAATTTGTTCTCATAAGTCACGTTACTATACATAACGGTCTATATAAAATATTATTTAACATATAAAAATATATAAATTTTTATAACTCAGACGACATATTTAAATAATGTTAGCGTAAATGTTCTAACTTTCGTCACGCTATCTGTTTTCGAAACGTAAATTATCAATATGAATAACTGGATCCATTCACTTACTATCAGTTTCTTTTTAAGAACCTAAATTAATTCATTTATTCTCATTTACTTAATGTAGCACAAATAATTTTAAACAGTCATTTTGAAGGTTTTCGGAGATTGTTGAATGCTTCTGAGTTCACGAGCTGACCTACTTTAGGCAACCACTGAAAGTCAGGAAGCACTGTTTCCTCTCAGTACAGGGCTCCACGCGAGTACACGTCAACGACGCCATTGCACATTATAATCAAAACCTTCAATTGTGATCTTAGGTGCTTCACCTATAGATCACTAAACCGTTATTCAAAGGGTAAAATGAATGATTCCGATCAGTCGATGGAAGATAATAATTAATCATCAGGCCAATTTCGAAAGTAGTATCCTTAGCTTAATAATATATAATAAACAATACTATGCAAATGAAGTTTATTCATTCATTTGAAAAATGAACAAACTAAATGAATTTCAATGATTCAATCCATTGAAGAAAATCAGAAAATTTTTTCATTGTTTGTAGGAATAATTGGACTTTTTCATTTATCTTGGAATCAGTGAACACTGAAAAAGTTACTCTTTATTTCGACCAAGGTTAGAAGTATCAACCTCTGTAGTTGAGTTTATTGGACCAACATTCATTCTCCTCTTCGAGTAGATGAATCACTTTAGATATATAATACACAAGATTATAAAACATAAGGTATCATAACGATTCTTTTGATAAAGATTTATGAAAAGAAGAAACTGACGTAAATGAACAATGTAACTTCATTTCATAGCCCACGCTCTATCTTGCATACACGTAATGTTATCACAAGTCAAATGTAAGTTTATAAGCTCAGATTATGCGAAATGTGTGGAAATTTATATAACGACAATAAAGATTTGTTGTTATCCTGTAATGTTGTTGACTGTAAAACTGAACAAAACGGTGACACCAGTTACTAGGAGCATGTGAAGAACGTATGCAAAAGAATTTTGTTTGATTGATTGGAATCAACATGTCAGATATCGAAATATTACTATATTGTGATTTTATAAAGCAAATGAAATGCATAACGTTTACTCACTGTAAGAAGATCTTTCAAACTTTAGAGAAATTACAATAAAATTCACTTTAGCATACAAGTACTGACCGGGCCCAACGTTACTTAACTGCGATGATCGGACGAGAACTGGTGCTTTTAAAGTGGTATGGTCGCCGGCTTCACTTCAGCATAAAATTTCTGAAACAATAATGTTACCAAAATGTCACTAGATAAAGTTTTAACGTTTAGTATCGAAATGATTTTGCATGGTTACATGTTCGACTAATCTATTCACTTTATATATTTTCTAATACTTGTATTTGTTTAAAAAATAATCCATTTCATTACAAATGAACTTTACTTTCTACAGTATGAAATTATTTATTTAACTAAGCGGACATCTTGGAAATAATGATTTTTACAAAACTAACCTTATAATTTTGTTCTGTTATCTTTAAAATAATTGAACTGTTTTGTATACCATTATGATTAATAATGTGCTTTGCTTCCATAAGACAAGATCTAGATGAATTTAAGTATTCCTTTAGAGAATGTTACAAATAATTAATGTATTAGATGATATTTCAAAAATTTTCGATTCTTGTTACTATGTGGTATGTTTTCGGAACAAGATTAATCTATTACCGAATGAATGAATCTATTTTATAAATGTAAATAACTCATATTTTGTTGTCATGAACAAAATGAACATAAATCATTGCAAAGTCTACTATTGTCATACTAATCTAATATATTGCCTGGAACAATAAATGAAAATTTTCTATTCATACTGGAATTATCATTACCATGATCACATTTATCAGCATGTGTGAACCTTTATTATTTACTTACTTGCGCCTGTTACCCCTCGTGGAGGAGCATAGGTCGCTCACCAGCATTCTCCATCCAACTCTGTCCTGGGCTATCCTTTCCAGTTCGTTCCAATTGTTATTCATCCTTTTCATATCTGCTTCTATTTCCCGACGTAATGTGTTCTTTGGCTTTCCTCTTTTCCGCTTCCCTTCCGGGTTCCAAGTTAGGGATTGCCTTGTAATGCACATTAGGGATTTCCTTAATGTATGTCCTATCCAAAATTTAATAATACAACCTTAATTTGAGTAGAGTAATATAATATGTTGAATTTTAAATTGTGGCTCATTATATACCATTAGGAATGACAGCTTGTTTTTAATTCACTGAACTATTTATCATATCATAAAGAATATGTTTCATTTAAATTTTAATCTAGGTAAGATTATATAATTGATATACATGTTATTGAATGTTTGTATACAATTGTGAATAAACATTTTATGGGAAAATAATTCAGTTCATCTGTTTCCATCAACTAGTGTTATAATGGTTATACGAATAAACTAGCTATGAGACATAGTATAATGGGATTCAAAATAAAACAGTAAACTTACTTACACCTGTTACCTTTTGTGGAGGAGCATAGGCCACTCACCAGCATTCCCCATCCAACATTGTCCCAATCAATCCTTTCCAGTTCTTTCTAGTTGCTAGTCATCCTTTTCATATCTGCCTCCATTTCTCGATATAGTGTGTTCTTTGGCCTTAGTCTTTCCCGTTTCCATTCAGGATTCGACGTTAGTGCTTGCTTCGAGTTGCAGTTTGGGGATTTTCTCATTGTATATTCTATCCATTACCAACACTATGTTGTCAACAAACAGTGCTTAAAAGCTTAATATTTTGTACCATATAACTGTATGAACAAGAAAGGTGCATAGCTTACAGAGTTTTGTATTTTGTAAAAGATATTAGTAATATTGTTTGCAATAATGCTGTAAATAATATTAAGCTGATGTCATCTCTATAAGACAAATTTTAACAAGAGATAATGAGCTAATTGTGAAAGATTTGACACTTTATCTGTATGTGAATTGCTTTGAAATAAGTAGAAAATAAGGTCTAAACAAGATTCACACCAAAATTATTTATGGAATTCATCAGTTTCAAGTTAAGGTAATTGAGTAAGAAACTAAATTATAACAGAGTAGAAGTACCTTGATGTCTGGTTGTTATTGACTTTTCAGCTCCAGTAAATTTCTTATAAATAATATCTTGAATTTAATATACATACAAAGGCATTTATTCAAATAATTATTAAATAGCTGCTAGTGATTGACTTCAAGATTATAGTGAATACAGTCACTTGAGAAAGCAAACAGTAGATAGTAAGCCTGTTTCAAAATTATTCTTTTTTTCCCTTAAGTGAGTGTTTAAATATCATAAAAATTTCAAACGGTTCTGATAAGAATAAAAATATAATCCGAGTTTTCCATTTAATTTTTCTTTACTAAGCCTCAGTAAAATTAGTTTGGACTTGTGATTTTTGTTTTTCAGACTCTGAAATGATATCAGTCCAAATGATATTTGGCTGGCATAAGAAATAAGCAGTTTTTCGACTTTGACATTCCTTTCTTATTTAAAGGTAGCCTTTGTATGTTGGTATTTCTATTTTTACTTATACATATATTTTGTTCAGTTCAATAAAATATTCATCTTCATTTGACAAATCTGGTTGCCTATCACTTTCAATAGGGTGCAGAAAAGATGAACAAACAATAGCGATATATGACTAACAAATACGATGTACCCTATTAATGTTAACATAATCCATACACAATAATTACTCTTAATGTTTGATATAATGATAAACTATATTATCTTAAAACAATCTCTCATTAACAGCATAATGCTTAGAGTAAGGAAATTAGTTTTAAGAATCATTATAATGTATTCTTAATTGTACTACGCTTATTGATTTCATGACAATGAAATTTGTTTACCATGGGGATTACAAAAAGCAAGTATTAATTTACGGAACGTTGCTCCGATATGTTTTATAGGAATAGACAATTCGCAAAAAAAATGTTTTTAAATTGTCAGGATCATAAATCAATATTTTGGAGATTATAGAAATTTACATTACTTTAAAGTGAAAATAACTTATAGTCCATTTTGGTGAAGCGCTGACATTGAGATTTTCAATAACGTGAGATTCAACATTTTGATTTGAGACCTTTTGTGTTAAACTATGGTTCTTTTCATTTATTTGAATATATATCATTTGGCCATTTTGTTGTTTATAGGTGTAACTAAATATTTATTTAAGATCTTGTAAAATGACTGAAATCGACGGGTTAATATGAGTAGTTGAATGACCTTAATATGCTTTAGTGAGTACTATCGATTTTTAAAATCTTTTTATTTTGACGATTCATCAATCAGTGACATTAGTTGAGAGCTGTCTTGCACTTGTTTTATACTTCTCAGTGATGTTTAAAATCCTTATCACTCGGGATCAAGTTCAAGACTTTGTGGCATTCACGGTACATATTTCACATTTCAGTTAACTCTCGTTGTAGCACCACTACGATTGTACGGCGTCGTTGAGTGAATGCCACAATCTTAACGCAGACAAACTTTGTAAATCAAGGTATTGGATGGAAAGTTAAAATACCCAACATAAACCTTGTCACTTGTAACTATACAATTATAATTGTGTTGGATTGAGTGTGATCCATACTTTTGATTTGTACTTATCCTACCTAATGAATTATTAGTTATCAAAGGAATTTGGATAGTTTTTTCTATAAGCTCTAGATAATATTTTTAGTTCTCATAATAAACGAAGTTGGTGTTTGATGTTAACTACTTCGTTTAAAAATGTCACTGATATCTCATCTAGCTATTTCTGAAGAAAACAAGCACAATTTGTTTCAGTTTTTAAAGATTGTTTCACAGGGATTCAGCAAGTGTTACACTTTAAAGTTGAGACAATTTCAATGTCAATAAATTAATTAGAATATCAATCGAAAGCTGAAATTATACCATGAAAACACAGTTTTAAAACCTTTATTAACTTATCATTGTCCTATAACAAATATCATAATTTAGCCTATCATCTGATTAATATTAGACAGCTGTTTACATCACTAAATCGTTATCAATGTTAGCATCAGTTTACCTGGAAGGTAATCTGATCACTGTAATCTAATCTGATGATAGTTAATTCACTCTTGGTCGATTCCAATACAATCCAACTTCAAAGTGATGTGAATTTAGAGTCAACTTATTTCATTCTACAAATTGAATTCCATTGATAATAATATGGAAATAAATAATATTGATGGCATTTAAGTATCATTTTACTTTTCTCATTTACATACAGTATGAATAATTAAAGCAATCTTGTTAAGTTATCAAATAAGGAACTAGATTTAGGTCTTGAAAAAACTAAATATACACTAAAGCGATAATGAATAATGGTTGATTAATTTTCCATTGACCTTGTTTTAGTGTTGTAGTCACGTGTAAGACTGATATAATTACAATGAATCCTAAATTGATCCTTGTTTATCTAGAATGCAATCTAATTCACAGTCTAATGTAATAATTCCTTATCATTCTTTTCACTGGGTTGTTGTGCTAAATAATTTCCCCTTTCGTGATGATGATGTATTTATTGCGAAATATTCTTTGTAATCTCTGTCTTCCACAAAGATATTCAACTATATGAAAATCAAACTTATAAAAGTCTGATTAAACAGTTGATTGCTCATGGTATCTTATTTGGGAATCTAACACATTTTCACGTTCAATTAACTTAGATTGAAACAATGTTCACAAAACCATGAAAATACTTTAAATATCAAGTAACAAGATTGTAAGTTAAAGTGAAAGGTAATAGGCACTAATATAAAAAATGGGTACAGAATATGTAGCTTTCAACTCATATAATATTTGTTTTATGTTAGTCACTAAATGTTTGTTAGAAAGTTGTCTAGAAGACTTATGTTAGTCGTCTAAAAACGACAGTCCAATTGATCTTACCTTTCTAGTCATCTTAGTAGAACGAGCCGTCAAAATAGATTGGGTTACTTTATATTCATTTGACTATGGTTAATCAACTGATGGGTAGTTTGTTCCGGCATGATTTACAATTTTTTTACCATTCGAATTTCCCTCCTTGAATAATAGTTAATTTATATTGGAATCTGATGCAAATTGAATTCAATCAGTTAGACTTACGAGTGTCAGAATTTATAAGTATGCGTGCTGATAGACTTTGATATATCTACTTTCTATTCCTTTGTATTGTATAAAAACAAATTATACTAAATCGGTCGTGTGAATTTAATTATGCGAAATAATTAATATTACACTGTAAATCATTATTTTTCACTTTGATGAAAAAAATCCCTCAAAAATATTATGTTTTGATGTATCATGGTGAATGTTTTGCAACTATTGAAACTGGAGTCTATACGGAAAATTTCACACTAATTACACTGAATCATAGTTGTTTAACTGAATAAATGTGTAGCCGTTCAACATTTTTAGTTTATATGATAAATTCATTTGGTATTATCAGAAAGAAGTTTTGTAGATATTGTAGTAATTTAAAAGTTGAATTCTGGTATTATTTGAAGCTAAATAACTATGGAAAACGTGAAAGAACTGAAAGGCTGTTTCGTCCCAGTGTGGGACTCTTCAGTAGTGCGCATCCACGATCCTGAACCTTGAGATTTGAACCCAGTACCATTTGACATTGTTTGTTTACATCTTCCCATTGATGTTTAGGTTTGCAGTTAATAAATATTGTCATAAAAATATGTTTTAAAGACATTTATATAAGAAGTTATTAAATGTACAAAGTACACCGAAATCTTATTCAGTATTTGAATATGAAATTAATTACATAATAATACTTAAACATGCATTTTCGAAATAAAAATTTACGGTAATTTAGTTCAAATTATTTCTTCATGTTTTACAATGAAGATTGCTTCTTGATTATGGTGAATTTAGGACACATTTGTTTTGTATTAAAGGTAAAATCGTAGTTTGTTTTTATAAATTGCATACAAATTTTTGACAAAACAGAAACAATGCATATAGTGAAATAAAGTGATTTCAGTTTATTTTGTGAATCCTCTTCGACCAATTTAAGCTTTGAGCTTTATTTGAATTTCAGTAGCTTTATCCAACAATCTACAACTGAGTTTTGATCAAAGGAGAAGGTTCAAAAGTCATTAACTGAATTTCAAACTTTTTCTGTGGAATAATCGTTACTCATACAGCTCATCAGTATTTGTGGAGAAACAAGAACAAATGGAATAAAAAATTCTGCAGTTGGGAAAAAGTAGATGAAATAGCAGGGAAAGATAATTCTCAGATGAATCGTTAGTTGAAAAAAAACGTATCCAGACTCTAAACTAATCATTTTTCAAGCAAATTGTCCACTGGGGTATATGATAGACGAAAACATCCCACCACATCTTAACTCCAATTATATTTAGTAATTTATATGCAAGTACTGAAGTATTTGAAGGTAAATTTCACAGCGATTGCGATTAGATGATTAACCTTTTTTCGATAATTCCGACTGCCTGCTGTTATAAACCTTTTCAAAATAATTGATACACGATTAACTTCAAACTTATTACGTTTTGAGTAAGCCAACTCTGTAAAAACGTTGAAACCAAACTTATATATCTAAAAAGGATATAATTAAAAATCTCAAACTACATTGTTGATCACAGTTTTCAACCTATTATTGTGTAATATTTCAATTCCTACTCCCGGTTATTAGTTCGTCTCCTTTACTTATGATTCTTCTTTTTTGTGCTTTTCTCATTTTACTCGTTCGATCGATTCACGTAACTTTTCATATAAAAATCTACTAGTATGAGGTTACTTTTATAATTCCTCTATGTTTATAACCTCCTTTTACTAGTTTTAAATAGTTATTACTACTATTTCCAAGTTTTATTCACGTGATGAGAATCCACTTAACAAACAGATTTATAATATTAAGCTATATTTGGCATTCTCTATTATCAGTATGTTAAACGTTTTAATGACTTTAGGGCCTGCTGTTACAAGTTAGTACTTATCTAATATAAAGTGGATATTAATAGTGATGTGAATGAAGTAGATTTTAAAGAATTTGCACTCTTACATGTGAAGTTCTTTTGACTATTATTGACCTACATATTAACACATTATATATTTTCCTCATGACTAAACACCAGAGATTCCATTAAGTTTCATTTAAACCATTCCAATCTTCCTTCATACGGCAAAATTATGTCACGACCTAATACGTTTTATAGAGTATAGTCAATGTTTAACATTTGAAAGAAAGGAAAGTCATTTTGTATCAGATCATTAAAATTATACAGAATGTAAAATAGAAAATAATGACTTGTGGATGATAACAGTAAAATAGATCAGAAGGGGTTTTGAATAGATTTCAGTATTTTCATAGTTGAAATCATGAGTCAATTGAAGCTAGACCACCAAGAAAAACCAGGAAGCACTGGACGGCCGTTTCGTCCTATTATGGGAATCCTCAGCAGTGTGCATCCATGATCCCGCCTCGCGAGATTCTAACCCAGGACCTATTAGTCTCGCACGCGAGTACTTAACCGATAAACCACGGAGCCAGTATTTATAAAATAACTGAAAATCTTTTTATTCAGTGAACTTTTAAACACTGTGAAAGCGTCTATTACCAATAAGTGTTTAAAAAAGTACTTCACATATGATTTTATGTAAAAAATAAGTATTTTCTATAACTCGTAAAATACTGATGATTGTTTGGTAGTACTTATATTAGAAAGTTCTATTCATTCACTAAGTTTATATGAAATTTTAAGCTCAACTGAATGGGATGTTTAGTGAACCAAAGTTCAATACTAGACAAATAATAAGTTTATCAGGTTAAGAATGATAGGTAACATTTCATTAATTTAGACAAACATTTACATATTTTTAGAAGTTTGTACATATGAGTAAGAAATTATTTAAAGTTATCTAAGGTTAACTTTATACAAAAGACAGATGTCCATCTTGGTTTCTAAAAACAATTCTTCATTAGTGCTTGTTTATAGGACTTATTATAGTTAACGGTTTGGTCAAAATATATTCCTGTTAACTTGACATTATCGTCAGTATATATGGTGAATAATTGGTGTTTGCAAATCAATCAGTCTTCAACGGAAGAGAATGACGTTTTCTTCACTGAATCGTGGTTTTCAGTTGCGGGAACTCGGGGTACTTAGAAAGTCAGCCCAAGAAGTTTGAAGATGCATACTATGTGGTCTAGGCTATTTATTTAGATACACGTTTTAAATGTTCGGGACGAGCGAAATAGATTAATTTTGTAAAGAGTGCTAGTAATTAGTACGTGAAATGATTGAGTTCAAGTACCCATCTTTTATGAGAAGAGACATTCATCTGCTAAACTTGTTATAACCATTGTATTAATTAGATGTAATCGAATATATAACCTAATTAATATCACGAACATCCGTACCAAGTATAAAATACTTTCTTCTAATTGCACAAATGAAATAAATTATCCTAGTTGTTGATAGCCGCAGGGTTTTTATCTTTTTAGAAGTAATCTCATTTCTTGTTAACAGAAAAAGGCACTAATTTACTTATTTCAATGGTATTGTCAATATTACGAAACATGAGAATATTTTCAAGATATTGCATTGATTTAAATTATGCCTGTACAGTTACTGCAAACCTCAAGTTCGAATAAAAGAAGAGAGTTGTGTATGCGTTTACTCAACCTATTCAGTAGACAATAATCTTGCTAAAAATATGTTAACTAGAAAAAAATATTAAAACTATTTAAACTCTTCCCTGAAAAATGAAGGGTCTTCGTTCGGAAGAATTGTGACACCACATGATGAAAGACGAGAGTCTTCGGTTTTCACGAGGCCAATATCCTTACTGACAACCAGGGCAACAATTAATATAGGTACACAGAATGTCCGGACAATGTGAGAGTCTAGCAAGATCAATCAAATAGTTTTGGAAATGATGAGATGCAACTTGACGGTTGTCGAAACTAGTGAAACCCATTGGATTCAAGCTAGACATATAAGATCAGGATCGGGAGAGGTGGGGTTTACTCCAGTCATAAAGACAAAAATACTTCGCACACACAAAGAGTCACACTGATGCTGTGTAAAGAAGCACGAAAAGTACTAATAGGATGGGAATCTGATGGATCCATTGTCATCAAAGCATTCTTCAAAACAAAGGAGGAGGGAATCACAATGAATATTGTAAAATCTTATGCACCAACCAATGATAACAATGATAACGATAAAGACAGGTTTTATGAGTGTCTGCACCTATGAATTTTCCTACAGATATCACTCCAACAACGATCGAAGAAATAAGCATGATCATCAGACGGGTGGAGTGTGTGAAAGCACCAGCACTAGACAACGTGCTAGAAGAAGCACTGAAGTCAAATAGAGGTAACCGCAAAGATTTGGGAAGGAAGACAAATGCTGACAGACTGGAAATAAAAGGTTATTATCAATATACTAAAGAAGATTTGAGCAGGTGTGAGAGCTACAAAGGCATCACACTATTATCATTACCAGGAAAAGTTTACAACATAGAGTTGTTGAATTGAGTGACATATTCAGTAGACACCAAACTTCCAGATCAACAGACCGGGTTCCACAAAGATAGGTCGTGCACAGACCAAACTGCGACACTACAGAACATCGCTAAGCAACTAACTGAATAAAATTCGTGTCCATACATCAACTTCTTTGATTTTGAGAAATCGTTTAATAGTGTGGACAGGAGAACATTATGGAACAATAATCGTCACTATGCTCTGTGTGAGAAGATCGTCGACATTATATGGAATTCATACGACTGAGTACACTGCAAAGTTGTATATTGAGGACAACTTTCAGATTCATTTTAAGTAAGGAGTGGTGTCAGACAAGATTGCATATTCTTATTTTTTTCTTTCTTGTGGTAGACAATTGGATCATGAAGATATCCGCTTGAATGACGGCTAACGATTTGGACTTCTGGGATGATGATCTAGCCCTTGAATCCCATACACAACAACAAATGCTGGTGATGACAGCCGGTGTAGCAGCAGCCTCTACAGCAGTAGGCCTCAACATACACAAGAAAAAAAAAGCAAGATTTTGAAATGCAACACGAAGAACACTAACTCAATCACACTTGATTGAGAAACCCTGGAAGCTGTGGAAACTTTCAGGTATATGAGCAGCATCATCAATAAAGAAGGCGGATATGCTGTAAATGTTAATGTAAGGATTGGTAAAGTAAGGGCAGTATTCCTACTTCTGAACACTAATTTCATTGTTCCACTACATAACCTTTAAGGTATGTCAAATAATAGTATTCAGTAATTTAGGCAATCTGTACTTTTTTTCTATACTTATTTATGCCTAAATTTTAAATAATTAAAGAGTTATTATGAAAGGTCTTCTGGTTGATGCTTTATATCTTTAAATATATACCAATCATCTGAAAACCAAATAATAATATCAACTTTCGCTATATAACATTTAAAGTTACATAAAATCAAAGACTCAAAAACGTATTTCTTTCATTGATTACTAGCATTGATACCTTCTAGGGAAATATTTTTTTTTAAAAAAGCTCGATTTGATCAAGTTTTGTATGCTAGTTAGAACACTTAGCCCTACAGACATTTAACTATGTTTTATTCATATATACCATATGCAGCTAGATATGTAATGCATTTAAATTTGAATGTGGATAAATTTAATATATATGAATGCTAGATATCTTGTAATACTTGCTCTTCATTCTATTATCAAACTTCACTTTATACAATAATTATGATAAGCTACAATTTCTTAACAACTAATGTTAATTTTAATAGTTGAGGGATCGTGGAGTAGTCCCACAATAGGACGAAACGGCCGTCTAGTGCCTCCAGATTTTCCATGGTGGTCTAGCATCAATTGATTCATGATCTCAACTAACAAAAATTACTATAATATCGACAAAACCCCTTCTGATATTAATGTTAATTTATTAACTTATATAGTAACAAGTGTATATGATTCTTAAGCAAAGATGAATAGTGGCTAGCAGTGGAATCCAGGATACGCGTTTCGTCCTATTTGAGACTTCATCTGGATATACCTGCATCTCGGAGTTGATGTTTACTCTGGAACACGAACCCAGTACCTTTCGTTTCAAACTCCATTGCGTTATCCTCTCAGCCTCAAAATGTTTGTGAATTAGGGCTATATCGATGCAATACGCACAGTATGCACATATGGCCACTAAGAGACTGATCAATTGCAGTCCCAAACATCAATGGGAAGATTCAAGCAAACAATACCAAGTGAATGTATATGATTCTGTTTTAATAAATTATATATATTCTTTTAGTATCTCATCTAATGAACATTAAACGTTTGAACAATAATGTACAACGTATTATGTCATTCAAAATGAAGGATGATAATCCTTATAGAATGAAGAATCTTTATCTTTTGTTCCCCATTGAAATTCTAGTTTGAAAACTCTCTACTTGAATTATAATAATTGACGTGAATAAAATAGTCAATTTCATATTTAACCAAAAATTTAATTTAAAATGATGAAGATTGATAGTTACATTAAATGGGGGAAAAAAAAGAAAAAAAGAAGTAAAATTGAATATTGTTATAAACAGCTGTTATATGATATTGTTATTAAAATTTCAGAGGATAATATGTACTGTCAAATAAGAAAGAACAAAAAAGGGGGTATATAACGAATTTTTCAATTTTTTTTGTCTGTTCATTGTACAGCTAATAATAGTACAATAGTATTATTTATAACTTGTAGTAATTTAATTTCGTTAATTTGTTCACTCCGAAGAAGTTGCTTACACTAAGTCACGAAACGTCAGAAATACAATATTCTCTACTTATTGGGTTCTAAAGAAATATATTATTAACTCCCTTCTCAATGCTCAATTTATTTGAAACTAACGAGTCAAACCTTGGTACTGATACTTATACCATAAAAATACTTCTATTAAAATGGTTTAGAAGTATATAATTCGAAAATAATAAAACAATTTTAAGGCTTTGACGATTTTTCGACGATATCTTTTGAAATGATAGTCTCACATTCTTAAATCATACTATCATTATTCAATAAAATCATCATCAATTATAATGAATTGTTATATATAGTTGAAATCATGAATCAATTGAAGCTAGACCCCCATGAATACCTGTAAGCACTGAACGGCTGTTTCATCCTATTCCGGGACTCCTCAGTAGTGCGTATCCACGATCCCGTCTCACGAGATCCGAACCCATGACCTATCAGTCTCGCGCGCGAGCACTTAACCACTAGACCACTGATCCGGCATCCAACTGTGTTAATGTTTAGCTTCAACCAATCCACGAATGAATTGTGTCTAAAGTTTATAATTAGCTGATTGAAGCAAAGAGAAAGCATCAAAGTTATTTCTAATAGATCTTATTTTCTCATGATTTATCCATGTCCAGATTTGAAATTTTATTTTGATTTCATAATTTACAATCTATGTTTTTGCATACCATCCCCCATATGTTTTGTGTTAAATAATATTATAAATTAATTTTAAGTCATTTATTATTCTCTCCAATTTATTTTTATATACTACTTGTAAACACAGTTCATAAATGATCCTTCATAAAACAAGAATTACTTGTCTGATTAAGCATAAAACTGTTGATTTTGTACTTATTGTTTTAATATTTATTTGAAGTTGATAAATAACTGCTCAGCATTAGTATTTTAAATGAAAAGAATACAATAATTATGGTTTGTATTCCAAGTGATTTATTAATTACGATTGATAATGTCTGAGTAATAGTTAAGTTTGTGAGTTCATTGAAGCTAGACCACCATAAAAAACTTGGAACCACTGGACGGCCGTTTCATCTTAGTATCATCATGTGCTCACTAGTGACTGACTACAGGAGGTATTTTCCAGGAGATCTAGTAAGAAGCCGTGACCAGTGGAGTTCAACCAGGTCTGTTGTGAGGCAGTAACTCTCTGAAGACAATGGTGGTCAGTGGTGCTATTTCGTGTACTGGTTGAATTTAAACATTAGCACCGTTGGATGCCGACTCGGTGGTCTAGGGGTAAAGCGTTCATGCGCAAGACCGAAAGTACTGGTTTGGAATCTTTCGCGGCGAGATCGTGGATCTGCACTGCGGAGGTGTCCCATAATGGGACAAAACGGCCATCCAGTGCTCTCAGGTTCTATATAGTGTCTAGTTTCAGTTGACTCATGAATTCAACTATTAAATTACTAAAATCTCAACAAAACCCTCTTCTGATAACAATACCTAAGTAAATCAAATAGCAATAAGGAAATATACTGTATATAGTTTTTAAACTGGCAAGATAAAATAGACTTTTATTATCATTACTATTTCATTTGCTTTCATATTAATTTGATTCGCTTCAAGTTTTTGCATAGTTATTTCCGTACTCTAAAATTTACCAAATAATCATATTTGATTTACTTTGATAAATCAAAAGGAATAACGTAACATAACAACACAAAACTACACATATTTAATGCACCTAATTTGTATCGTAAACAAAATATCTCTTTTAAAGTTAACCGCCTAACCAACAACATCTCCAGCCATTTAGTCAAAGATTGTAATGTATTGTTTCTCAAGTTACTTTAAGTAGAAGTGATTATGATTTTAATCTTTTTTAGCTCGACTGATCAACTCTATGAGCGACCGTCAAAATATGCATTACGATACAAATTACTTCAGAGAACTTATCTTGATCAGAAGTAAAAACATATTTTGAAACTATATAACAAAGTAAACTATAACACCTTTTGTATTCACTAATATTATTGTCTATTATCGTCTGTATTTAACAGTCCTTCCAACAAGAATTAATACGGTGAAAGAATTTACAATTAAATGAGACACATGGCGATACAATCATTTCGAGTACAATGTATAAGCGTCGACTTCACAATAGTCAATAAACCTATGTGTAAGAACATTAAGCATTGAGAGAAAGTTATGATAAGTGATTTCTTTATTTTAAAAAACTTCTTTATCTTTTTTTACTTTTTAGATTGAATCTTCAATTTGTTTTCTATTATTACATAAATCATAACTTAGTATGTCTACTTCCATCTAAGTGATGACAATATAAGAAAGAAGAAATAGTGATTACGGTAATGCGTTAAATATGTCGGAATAAAAAAAATAAGTGGATCAGTAGAGAGTTTCTGAGACTGAAAAGAAAAAAAACGGAAAAATAATTTAGTATAAATCTTACTTACTTACGCTTGTTACTCCCGATGGAGCATAGGCCAACGACCAGCATTCTCCAACCCACTCTGTCCTGGGCCTTCCTTTCTAGCTCTATCCAACTTTTGTTCATTCTTCTCGTGTCTGTCTCCATTTCCCACCGCAATGTGTTCTTTGGTCTTCCTCGTTTCCTTTGACCTTCAGGATTCCATGTGAGTGCTTGCCTTGTGAAGCAGGTGGGTTAGTATAAATCAATGAATATCAATTATTATATTATCTTTATTCATTTTGTTTATTTATGATTGTAATAAATTAAAAAACAAACGAAATTTTGAAGTCACTAATTTAAAAAAGTCAATTATTATTATAATGTTCCAGTATAAATTTCAAATCTGATTGTATTTTGAACATTGTGAATAATTAGAATAATAAGATACTAGTAATATGGAACGTAATGTAGTTCAGTCATTAAACTCAATGATGGTTATTTATCAAAGATACCCTTATTATCTGAATTGATGGGCATATGTAAATTGTCATTTTTAGAGATTTATTTTTCATGTGGATTTTCTTGACAGCTTCCTGTTATATGCTGAGAAATCAAATACGGGCTGAGGTCGACTTATTCAGCATGAGATCTTAAAGGATATATTAAAAAACTGAATTAGTGAATAGCACACTCTTACGAATAAATAAAAATGGACAACTAGTGTATTGGTTAGATATTAGCGCTGTTGGATGTCGAATCAGTGATCTCGAAGTTAAACGTTTTCGCAAGAGACCAAAAATTCTGGGTTCGAATCCCGCGTGCGAGATCATGAGTGAGCACCGCTGAGGAGTCCCGTAAAAGAACGAAATGGCTCTCCAATGATTCCAGGTTTTCAGTGGTGGTCTAAAATTGATCAGTACATAATCCGAATTAGAACAACTGGTGACAAAGTGACTTACTCAGTAAAGAAATGCAAATATTTTATTAAAGTGAATAGAAATAAATATAGTCAATAGAAAAACGTTTTCGTTACCAAATTTTTTAATGCAAAGAAAACGTTTCCCTAATATATATATATATGGATAAGATAATAGGGAATTTTTGTTTAAAGACTAATGTTCATTGAAGCGTAATAAAATGCATCAGTCTTATAATAACATCAATCGTTGCAATTATTTCTACTGTTTCTACACTAGTTGATTAAATAGAGTTATGCATAATAGACATACCGGCTTGAGTACTCGATCTTAGGTATGTTTCAAAGCAATAAATGTACGTACTAATCATTATTATCTAACTGAGTATCATAAAATCCGTTCTAAACCTCGATATATTTCCCTTGATCTATTTGCCTTCTCAGCTGTTACAGGGTCATGAAACTTTTATAACATACGATCGACAGACTAAATCAATTTCTAACAAATAGGTATTGTGTGACAATCTTAGATTTTTATACTTAACATATTGTTACTCTTATTTAGTTTTCATATGATCAAAAGCAGTGGAGAATACTTTGAATCTGTTTCCTTACTGTTTGCTGGTATTAAGTGGTAAAAAGAAACTAATATTACTCCATGTAAGTTGTAGCTAAACAGTTGATATCTATAGCTCATTGTAAGAGTTAGCTTTTTCCTGGTGAAAACAAACAGACAAGAATATTTGACTTCATGTTAACCGCCAATTACTATCAACTATTGGTCATCCTAAATTAAGTCCACTATAATGAACCTGTCAGAATTATGATAGTCAAGATTATATATCGTTTTCATTCAACACTTCAAGAAGCCTAATATAGGATAAAAGAGCACAAAGTGTTCCAATACGAACAGTAAATAGATTGACAACTAACTCTTATACTCGAAAAAACAATATTTAAAAATAAAACGATTATTCATTTGAGTTGTATCGCGACTTCAAATAGTAAACGTTGCTTTGCCAACCATCGCCTTTACACATGCATCATACCCTCTTAGTTCATCGATAATGCTATCCAGATACGTGTGGGACTCCATCTCTTCCACAGTTCCGTCATCATGTGTGATTGTGCTGGTGTTCGTGTTGGATTTAAGGATCCTGCTTTCTCCCTTGTGTATGTTGAGGCATACTGATGCAGAGACTGCTGCTACACTGTTTGTCTTGACCTGCATTTGTTCGTGTGTATGAGGTAGGAGGGTCAGCTTATCTGCGAAGTCCAAATCGTCTAGCTACATCCTAAATGTCCATTTTATTCCGTACTTCCCGTCAGATGTAGAGGTCTTCATAATCCAGTCAACCACCAGAAGAGAGAGAAAGGGGTAGAGTAAACAGTCTTGTCTGACTCCTATCCTTATTACAAATGCACCTGTCAGATGTCCTCCATACATCACTTTGCACTGTGATCCGTCGTATGAGTTCCGAATGATGTTGAAAACCTCCTCAGGAACTCCATAGTGTCAGAGAGGCTCCCATAACGTTCTCCTATCCACACTGTTGAATGCTTACTCGTAGTCAATGAAGTTGATGTATGATGACGAGTTCCACTTAACTGATTGTTCCTCGATGATCCGTAGTGTCGATATTTGGTCTGTGCATGACTGGTCCTTACAGAATCGTGCTTGTTGATCTAGAAGTTGGGTGTTTAGCTGTTGTTAATTGCTGTCTTCTTGTTCTTGCGTTCTTCAATCTTGTTCAGGGTTCCTATAGAGATCTATTCCTTATGATGATGCTTGCTGCGATCCAGCACCTTCTGACACGTTGAAGTTAGTGCTTCTTTGATCTCTTTCCAGTTGTCCTCCATTGTTGTTTCTTCTTTGTTCAGTAGATCTTGTAAAGCTTGGAACCTGTTATTGAGAGTTATCTTGAATTCGTGGAGCTTCTCAGTATCTCGAAGGAAGGCTGTATTGAACCTTTGTAATGCTGTTTGTCCAGCTATCATGTTCCTTTCGCTTAAGTTTCATCTTTGTCACTACCAGGTGGTGATCTGATGCTATATCAGCTCCTCTCCTGGTTCCCACATTTTCCATTGTCCTTCTGAAGTTTTTGTTGATATAAATTTGATCTATGTACTTCTCTGTGGTGTGACCCATGTATACGTTTGTGTGGAAATATAGTGCCGCCTATAACCAATTTGTTGAATGCACATATATTTGCAAATCTCTCCCCATTTTCTTTTCTCTATCCCAGTCCATGTCGTCCCATGGTGTTTTCATATCCGGTGTTGTCCACTCTGACTTTGGTGTTTAGATCTCCAATCAGGATGATGAAGCCCTTTCTTGAGCACTTAGCTATGATTGATTGCAGCCTCGAATATAACTGATCTTTATCGTCGTCGTTGCTGGTATTTGTGGGCGCATAACATTGGATAACATTCATTGTGATTCCCTCCTTCTTTGTTTTGAAGGATATTTTGGTGATTCTGGATCTATGAGATTTCCGTCCTACAAGTGCATTTTGTGCTTCTCTAGACAGCATTAGAGCACCTCCTTGAGTGTGTGGAGCATTTTCTTCTTCGTGCCCGGAGTACAGTAGCATCTCTCTCGTATCTAGCCTTCGCTATTCAGATTCGGTCCCATGAATTTCGCTGATCCCTAGTACTGGTGGTTTGTATCTCCTGGTTTCCGTTGGTATCTGAATGGTCTTCACGGTCTCCCACTTTGTTCGGACGTTCCATGTACCATAAAGAGTGTTGCTCTGGTTGTTGGACTCGGAGGGCAGAGCTTAAATGATGTAATTCGTTTATTCTGGTTGGCGATTTTTTTAGCACGATTTTTTTTCCACGGGATGGGATTGCCGACCCCATGCACGACCCTCCTCTTTTGTGTGGGCTTGGGACCTTCAGTAACTCTAGAAGAGCTACAGACGGAGTTAATCGCATCAGCAGCAACAAAATCAAGTACAGAAACCAACAAACAGATCATTTTACTATATATATATATATATATATATATATATATATATATATATATATATATAAGACTTATCAGAAATTACAACGAGATTATTGAAATATTTTTGAATAAGTGTAGCACACAAACGAACAGAATCACTTCAATCAATCCTATGCGAACCGGAGGACGAAATGACAAAAGAAGAAAAACCGAATAATATCTACAAAATAAATTGGTTTGACTGCGAAATACACTACATCGGACAGAGGTCAGCGACAACTAGTCAAGACCGGCGTCGACCGGACAACCTGTGGAGAAATTCGAACACTTCACTCTTACTTGAAGTTTGTGCTGATGATTTCGTTGAGAATGATGATGAAAGCTCCACGACCAAACCATCCAGTTTAGAGGACAAAACTCTAACAAAATCTGTCAATGTTTGTATAGTACATTACTCATACTCTTGAATATATACCAGTGGTTTAATTGTTTTTACTTTAGGTTATAAATATACAAAGAGTGAACAAAACATGATTTGGCAATTAATGTAACAAGTGATAGTGCTCAATCATATTGGTTATTTATTGTGTATGCCAGTTTACAGGCATAATTAGATTGATACAAATAGTCTCAATAAATGTCGAGAACAAACATGTGATATAAGATTGTTTTAAGTTTACTAGTTCAAAAATTGTTTGGGTAGTACATTTATAACGTGTATTACAGTAATCAAATGCATTGGCCGGGAACTTTTAACTCTTCTTAAGTGGACAGCTTGTTGATTTATGAACGGTTCATTTAAGGTCATTTCCTGAGCCACAATGAAATAATTATATTCATCCACATCTAGAGAAAGTAAAATGGAAACGGAGAGCACGGAACAACAAAACAATAATTACTAAAATATATCAGTCAGGTTTATCATAATGCATATGTCATGTGACTCAGTGATATACTGTTCATGTTATATATTATTCAAATTAGTTAGGATTGCCAGGGACGATGTTAACGTGAAGTAACAGTAGTTAGGTGGTTTTACTTAGTGAATTCAGTAATGAAAATGATGAACAATATAAAGTCCCTTTAATCTCACTTGTGGAATAAGATACACTTACAGTTGCCAGAACATTTAATGCATTTTTAGGGTAGCAGCAAGCGTCATTGCAGCGAGCAAAGGATGGGAGTGATTTTATCTTACTGATAGATTGGGGTGAATTATTCCAGAGTCTTGAAAATTTAGTGGTAAAGTAATTGGCGAGACTAAACTATACTGCCGACCTTTGAACGAATCTTAAATGAACTTGAGAAATATTAGCCAATCAGAAGACAGTTAGTATACAGTGAAATATATCATACAAAACTCAAAAATTAAGGGGGATACTGTTCTTTTACATGACTCAAAAACTTCTCAAGGTCAGATATAGGTTCAGAAGTTCTAAAATCATAGTGCATACGGTACAGGAACACATCCTTATGGCTCCAAAATAGTCGACCTCTGAAACCATGATAAGGTCTCAAAAATCTTTTTAGCCTCGACCACATAGCTTCAATGTTGTTGGTATATTGCTATGGTTTACGGTTTAGGGTTAGAGTTAATGTTTAGGGTTAAGGATGGGACTATATATTATGGACGACCTTTGAGCGACGCTAGAGTGATCCTGAGAGTGTCAACATAATAACTAAGACTAAATGAGGGTTATAAACCTGTACGAAGAATTCAAATTATGATTTACAGTTCATGGTTAAGGCTAGGAATTATACTTAGGGTTTTCATCACGAACTGACATCAGCTATAATGCCAAAACTCTATTTATCCAAATGGATAATTGAATTTGGCGCCAAAATCTTATGATCACTTCTCTTGTAGACGCTGAATTATCACGTCTTCCCTAAAATTCGCTGTAAACCGGTCATACGTAAGCATCAGGTACCGAACTTAGCACCGTGACCTTGAAAACCCGCGAAAGCTTCTGATTGGCTCGGCAGTATAGTTTAGTCTCGCTAAGTAATTCATATAGAGATGACTTAGAATGGGTTTGTTTCACTAATGACAAGAAGTTAATTATGTCGTAATGAGAAGTTTCAGCATACTGAATTACTTGACTGAATGTAAAGGATAGTTTATTAGGTATTTTGAAGAAAAAGATTAGATTTAATTTGGGTCTCCTCTTCCATAAAGGGTCGAGCCCAAGTTTATTACATCTGGACTTATAATTCAAGGTACAACCAGTTCCAAGAATGCAAAGTGTAAATCGTCTCTGTATGGATATTATAAATATTACATTTAGTTTGTAATATTATAATTCAGTAGTAAGCATAGGACACTTTTTATTACGTATATTTTTTAAACAAAACTTTTCACAAAAACCCGCAATTATAAATAATATTGACAGGTTATATTGATGTACATTTTATTCATGTCATAGCAGCCCACGTACAATTGAGTTTCTTCATATCTAATTTGGTTAAGCCCTTTTGTTAACTTTTTAACGGACAGAGTCATTCGTACAACCTATCTATACTATTGTAGCTTTATTATATACTCTTGAGCATTGTTTACTGCCTACGCATATATTCATTCTGATATATATATATATATATATATATATATATATATATATAATATCCACTTCCAGTGCTTCTTCCTGATTTCTTCCTCCGCTGGATGGAATCTGGTTTGTTTACTCCGATCGTAGAATGTTCCTGATAGTGTCTGATCAACGGATCCGAAGTATTTTGCGTAGACAACTGTTGATAATTACCTATAACTTCTGGATGATGCCTTTTGTAGTTCACCAAGTTTCCGCCTCATACAGTAGAACTGTTTTGACCTTTGTATTAAAAATTCTGACTTGACAATTGTTTTGAGTTCCACATATTTTTCAATGGTAGATATGTTTTTCTTGCTATACCAATGCGCGTCTTCACGTCCGCATCAGATCCACTGTGTTCATCAATGATGCTGCCCAGATATGTAAAGGTGTAAACATCCTCCATAGCTTCTCTGTCAAGTGTAATTCGATTGGTACATGTTGTGTGCTTGCTTTTACCTTTGTGTATATTGAGATCTACTGCTGCTGAGGCTGTTGCTACACTGGGCGCATTCTCCCTGCATTTGTTATCACATGTGCGATAAGACAGCGAAATCTACATCATCCAGCTGCATTCTAGGTGTCCATTGTATCCCGTACTTCCCTCCAAATGCTGACATCTCCATAATCCAGTGGATCGCCGTAAGAAAGGAAAAGGGTGAGAGTAAACAGTCTTGCTTGACCCCGGTCTCTACTTCGAACGAGTCAGTGAGCTGTCCTCCATGATTGACTTGGCAGTTTAATCCATCATAGGAATTTCATATGATATTGACTATCTTCTCAGATACGCCATAGTGTCGAAGAAGCCTCCATAGTGTTGTCCTGTCCATGCTGTCAAATGCTTTCTCGTAGTCAATGAAGTTGATGTAGATTGATGAATTCCATTCAATCGATTGTTCCACAATGATCCACAAAGTTGCGATTTGGTCTGTACGCGATCGATCCTTACGAAATCCAGCCTGTTGGTCTTGAAGTTTGGCGTCTACGGAGTCCTTCATTCTGTTTAACAATACCCTGTTGAAGACTTTTCCTGGTAGTGAGAGAAGAGTGATGCCCCTGTAGTTATCACACTTGCTAAGATCGCTAAGATCTTGATCAGGTATCCTTCTTTCCAGTCTGTTGGTACTTGTTCTTCATCCCAAATCTTACTGAAGAGAATGTGGAGTATCTGTGCAGTTGCTGCTACATATGCTTTCAGTGCCTCTGCTGGGATGTTTTTCTGGTCCCGTTGCTTTGCCGCTCTTGGTTTGTCTAATGGCCATGCCGATCTCTTCGATTGTTGGTGCGATAACGTCGATTGGGTGCTGCTTCGATGTTGGGTGGGTTCAGTGGAGCTGGTCGATTCAAGAGTTATTTGAAGTGTTCTACCCACCTGTTCCGTTGTTCTTCAATGTTGGTGATTACCTTGTCCTCCTTGCTTTTCACTGGTCGTTCTGGTTTACGGTAATTTCCAGCTAGTTTCTTTGTTGTGCCATACAGTTTTATCACGATTCCTTCTCTTGCAGCCTTTTCCGCCGTCGTTGCTAATTCTTCCATATATTTACGCTTATCAGCTCTGATGCTCCTCTTCACTTGTTTGTTTGCTTCTATGTATTCAGCTTGTGCCTTGACTTTCTCTGTTCTTGTTCGGCTGATATTGACTGCTGCCTTCTTGTTCCTCCTTTCTTCAAACTTATCCAGTGTACCAACAGTGATTCATTCCTTGTGATGGTGTTTCTTGTGGCCCAGAACCTCTTGACATGTTGAAATGATTGCCTCTTTTATCCCTTTCCAGTTGCTCTCCATAGTAGTTCCCCACTCCATTGAGTAGATCGTGAAAGCTTGGAACCAATTGCTGAAGGCTATCTTGAATCCATCGAGTCCGTCAGTATCTCGAAGAAAGGTCAGACATAGTATACGACACTAATTTGGTTTTTTATCAGATGTTTTGGAGCAAATGGCCGATGTAATTTGTTATTTGGTTCTTAGGTACTTGAATGAAGTAAGTTACATTATATTGGAGATTATACATCCGTTAGGAATCCCCTTCTCCATCACCGCCTCAGTAATTGATCTTGTTTAGATATTTTATCATTGAATTTGAAACATATTGTCAGAAACAAGTCGATATAGCAATTAAACCTTAATTTTAATGTTTTCTGAAAAGTTTTTATCATCAGTCAGGGTCATGGATATAATGTTATTTGATAGATTCGGTTTGATTAAATTAAATAAGACTGTTACATTAAAGGTATCATTACCATTTATTCTCTGAAGAAGTGGCTTACACTGAGTCACGAAAAGTCAGAAAATCTAATTTTTCTACTCATTGTGATATTACAAATATATTATTTATTTGTTACATTAAAGGATACTAACATGTTATAAACAAAGTACAGCAAAAGACCATCACTCTTGATTGGATCATCTAGAATATATATATATACTCATCATACTTCGTGTTCAGTGCTTTTATTAGTAGAAATCATTAGTAAACACTGTCAATTTATCGTTTAAATAAAACAGAGTAACATAAGATCCTCAACACAATTTGATAGTATTTTGCACCAAAAAAAACAACACATCACATACGAAGAGTTCATGAACATTCATTTCGTGTTTATTTTTTGTGTGCGTAATTTCTATACAACATATGCGCACATTCTTCATAAACAGTCATATAGTAAAATGTTTTCTTTTCAAGATCTACATTTCTTCAATCATATTATTCATTGAATGTTTTGTGTTACTATGATATTCAAAAAATATATTTACTTAATCTAATAAATTTATTGATATAAAAGTAAACAATCTTGTCAAAAACATCATAACAACTATGTATCATCTTTGGAACTTGTAACTGTGGAAAAAACAAACAAACATATAGAATTAATCTTTTATAAAAGTACATAATCTATAAATGTTTATTTTTTTTTAAAAATACTGACAAAATATGTAGTTTAGATAATTCTAGATATTAAATCGGTTGTTAACCATAATGATATATTATGAAAAGTCTACAAGATTTCAAGTAATGGGAAAACTTTAAATATACATTTTGTTAGTTAGTACAGTTGTATACAACAAAATTCGTTAAAGATATATGTGGAAACTTCTTTTTTATGTAAAAAGAAAATAAGCACAATAAATTATGACATTTGACAACCTCAATAAACAATCATCCATTTTAAGCAAAAATGGATAGTGGCTAGCAGTGGAATCCACGAAGCGCGTTTCATCCTATTTGGGACTCGTCAGCTGGATTGTACCTGAATCTCAGAGTTGATGTTCATTCTGGGACTCGAATCCAGTACCTTTCGCTTCAAACTTCATCGCATTATCCACTTAGCCACTGCGTCCTGATAGCCACTTGCTTGTAAAATAAGGCTATATCGAGGCAATACTCACAGTATGCACATATACCAATTAGAGACTGACCAGTTGCAGTCCTAAAAACATCAATGGGAAGATTCAAACAAACAATACTAAGTGAATTTATTCATCCGTTTGTTTAAGATTATTAGTTAAAACTATAAATATTTACTTCTATGAATATGAAGTTTTGCTAATAGAAATAATGAGCCACAAACGATGGATAGATATAAGTAATTAAATCTTAGTAATATAAAATATTTAACACCCTATAATTATTTTTTTCTTTCACTTTGATGTTTTGTGTTCTGTTAGGCATAAAGTTTATTTTTATAAAAAAAATGAAAAAAATTTTTTGACGCGCCAAAAACAAATCTATCAATAATAACCTGAAATAACATTTCAAAATAAGTAAGAGTATACATTTCAAAAAATATAATGTTGAATTTCTTCACGTATTCTTTCAGGGAAAAATTATATATATAGATCTGTTGTGTATCGAGGGATTTCGTTTTTTTTTTTAATCATTATAAAGTACAACTAACTCAAGGTCAGTAAACAATTTTCTTTTTAAATTATAGAAATGTAATTTTTTTTTATTGTTTATTTGCGAAATTGCTAATTAAAGCATTTTACGTAAAGAAAAAAATGTGTTTTCAAGCAAATTTCCTTTTTTGTCAATACCGGAAGATCACTAACATTGAACTAAACTTCTGGTATAAAATTAAACATTGGTAATTGTTCACTTTTGTCAGTCTTTAAGTCACTGAGGGGTGATTTACAAAAAATTCCTGAATTAAAATTAATTGTAACCAAATAAAAAATGTCATATACTATCAAAAGACAACAATGCCTAAGAAAATTATCGTGCAACATTTATAATTATTATGTGTACTCAGTATTAGAACGTGAAGATTTGATCTGAAATTGTGTTTATATTTTTAAAAAAGAGATTGATTATTTTACTACTTATAGACTTATCTTTTCTGATGAAGATTTTTTCGCTGAGCTGAACAGTTTGTTCGTGAAGCTTTCATCGTCATTCTCAACGAAATCATCAGCACAAATTTCAAGTACAAGTGAATTGTTCGAATTTCTCCACATATAACTCATAGCTTGTCCGGTTGACGTCGATCTTGATTGATCACTGTTGACCATCAACCTGTCATTGTTTTCTTTATTTTGATTGTATCTCCCACTGATTTTATTTCCGGTCCTATATATATCCTTGGTTTTTCTGATTGTTTGATAAATTGGACCGATGTCAGTGTGTTTGTTGATTACTGATTGATTTGAGTACCATGCTTCTAAAACATCATTATTATTTTAGAATTGCCTCTATCCAAGATCTCAGTATTTTTTTCCAGTCGAATGTATGTCCACGGCTGTTCACATGCATTCATATGAGCGATGGTATATCATCGCATTCGACTGCTAATTGATGCTTGTGTAGGCGAAGATGAAGATGGCGTCCACTTTGTCCAATGTAATGTTTTTAGCAGTTGGAACAATATATTTTGTAGATGATATTCGGTTTTTCTTTTGTCATTTCTTTTCTTATAGTCGATAAAGGCATAAAAGAACAAACTTTTTCTCTCCTTGTATCAGGATTAATGTCATTTACTAACTGACTTTGATTAAATGTTTCTCCATTGTCAAATAAAACTAGTTTAGACAGGAGATTTATATGAAATAGAAGTCACATTAAGAATTATCATATGAACATAAAAAGTTAGTTGCTTCAATCAACAATCTTAGTATTTGAAATGATATAAAAGTACGAATAAACATTTGTTTATATATTTTCATAACAGCATTTTACTAACTTTTATAATTAACTATTAAATGCTTATATACAAATAAAAATATCTTTAGACATAAGAGTTTGAGTGTTCTTTAAACAACTTGGCGTACTTATTGTTATGTCTCGAAGAGAATTATGAATGGTAACTTTTGAGAACTATTTGTGGACCACTATGATACCCATATTTCTTATTGTCTAACTGTTAAGTAACCTAACCATTCATATTCATGTTCCTTTTTTTTATAAGATTATTTTGACCCATAGACTATTACTGTACGATTTGCCATTCCTGAGTTATCCCCAGTTTATTAATTACTTACTTACTTACTTACTTACTTACGCCTGTTACTCCCAATGGAGCATAGGCCGCCGACCAGCTTTCTCCAACCCACTCTGTCCTGGGCCTTCTTTTCTAGTTCTTTCCAGTTCTTGTTCATTCTTCTCATGTCTGTCTCTATTTCTCGGCGTAATGTGTTCTTTGGTCTTCCTCTTCTCCTTCGACCTTCAGGATTCCATGTGAGGGCTTGTCTTGTGACACAATTGGGTGATTTCCTCAAAGTGTGCCCAATCCACTTCCAGCGCTTCTTCCTGATTTCTTCCTCCGCTGGAATCTGGTTTGTTGTCTCCCACAGTAACTTGTTGCTGATAGTGTCTGGCCATCGGATCCGAAGTATCTTGCGTAGACAGCTGTTAATAAACACTTGTATCTTCTGGATAATGGCTTTCGTAGTTCTCCACGTCTCTGCCCCATACAGAAGAACTGTCTTGACATTTGTATTGAAAATTCTAACCTTGGTGTTGGTTGACAATTGTTTTGAGCTCCAGATGTTTTTCAGCTGTAGGTATGCTGCTCTTGCTTTGCCGATCCGCGCCCTCACATCTGCATCTGATCCACCGTGTTTATCAATGATGCTGCCCAGATATGTAAAGATTTCCACATCTTCCAAAGCTTCTCCGTCAAGTGTAATTGGATTGGTGCATATTGTATTGTATCGGAGAGTCTTGCTTTTCCCTTTGTTTATATTGAGACCTACTGCTGCTGAGGCTGCTGCTACACTGGTCGTTTTCTCCTGCATTTGTTGTTGCGTTTGTGATAGAAGAGCCAGATCATCCGCGAAGTCTAAATCGTCAAGCTGCATCCTGCCTGTCCACTGTATCCCGTGCATTCCTCCAGATGTTGACGTCTTCATAATCCAGTCGATCACCAGGAGAAAGAGAAAGGGTGAGAGTAGGCAACCTTGCCTAACACCGGTCTCTACCTCGAACGAGTCGGTGAGTTGTCCTCCGTGGACGATTTGGCAGTTTAGTCCATCATAGGAGTTCCGTATGATGTTGACTATCTTCTCAGGCACGCCGTAGTGTCGAAGAAGCTTCCATAGTGTCGTCCTGTCCACGCTATCAAATGCCTTCTCGTAGTCGATGAAGTTGATGTACAGTGATGAATTCCATTCGATTGATTGTTCCACAATGATACGTAGAGTTGCGATTTGATCTGTGCACGATCTATCCTTACGAAATCCAGCTTGTTGATCTCGAAGTTGAGCGTCCACGGAATCCTTCACAGTTTATTAATTACTGTTCCTCTT
This sequence comes from Schistosoma mansoni, assembly GCF_000237925.1. Taxonomy (NCBI): domain Eukaryota; kingdom Metazoa; phylum Platyhelminthes; class Trematoda; order Strigeidida; family Schistosomatidae; genus Schistosoma; species Schistosoma mansoni. The sequence goes on along the minus strand of NC_031495.1, from coordinate 43,890,959 downwards.
ATTCACAGCCACATTTAGCTAAATCTTGTACAGATGTTATTTCTATTTTATGGTACTATGTGGTCAGTTTGATTGGTATATAAACTCAGTATGTTTGAAATATAATGATTGATACCGCGGAGGCTGTTATTAGTGTTCTGGACTTAACTGGCTGGGCTAGATAGAGATCAGGACCGACAGGTACTCTAGACTGCCTGTACGAGTCTCGTGTGTCATTGGTCCGGCCAATAAATCACCGTTTACTAATTGGCGGTCTTAGCACGTCATATATTAACTGGGTATGCAGGCCACAAGATGGTTGATGGAAATATGGAAATTAAAAAGTTGTGAAGCCTGGTTCATTTATTCTTAATCTGATAGTAGACGTTACGCTATTTAATAAAATGAAGCTGGATAACAGCTGCTTAGTATTAACAGTGAACACGTGTTTTGCCCATTAGCATACTGAATGAATGAATACGATAACTTAATTCCATATATCAGTGTGAAATTATATCAAGGTTTATCAGTAAAATTCAAGTCTTCCTCAGAGTTTGTTATTTTTAATGTAAATGTTATATTACATTTACAAATTTTATCCATAGTTTCATTTATTTTTTCCATATTCATAAAAGCATAACAGAATAATCGTTAGAATGATCCCTGATTTATCATGTATAGCGTGACATGTTAGACCATCCTATTCAAACATATCTACATATTGTAATTAATACAGTGTAATTATCAGTTTATCGATTTTATCGGAAACATTTTTTTTGTGTTTAGGTAATGTTCATGGTAATGATTTTATCATGGTCAATTAAAATAGTTTCTTTTTTATACAGATTACAACCTGTATTAAACAAATGCAGAGTTTCTTCAAAGTTCAATGAAAATATATAGAGAAACTTATTTTTACCATGACAGTAACAAATCGACATATCGGTAATGGAACTGTATGAAATGTCAATTTCCTTTGTAAATTTTTTCTTATAATTATTTATCAACCTTTTTTTAGTGATTAGAGAATTAAACATCATAAAATAGTGAATGGTGTTTCTAAGACTGATTTAATTATTTTGATTAATTTACTGGATATTTAAAATGGTTAGTTACTTACTTATGCCTGGTACCCCAATGCAGCATAGGCCAACGACCAGGATTCTCCAACCACTCTCTCCTGAGCCTCCCTTCCTAGTTCTATCCAACTTTTGTTCATTCTTCTCATATCTGTTTCCATTTCTCGGCGTCATGTGTTCTTTGGTCTTCCTCTTCTCTTTTGACCTTCAGGATTCCACGTGAGGGCTTGTCTTGTGACGCAGTTGGCTACTTTCCTCAATGTGTGTCGTATCCACTTCCAGTGCTTCTTTCTGATTTCTTCCTCCGCTGGAATCTGGTTTGTTCTCTCCCATAGTAGAATGTTGCCGATAGTGTCTGGTCAACGGGTCCGAAGTATCTTGCGTAGAACTTAAAATGGCTATTGTTTAATAAAAGTGTTAGTTATGCTTACTTACAATTCAGTGTATAAACTCCGATTAATTGAATGTCTTTTTCATTGTTAACAATTATTGGTGAAATTGTATTCATGTCATGTTCATTGTTTAAAATAACTGCCTATTATAATGAAAATTTCTGTATTATTAGGCATCGTAGTAATATGAAATTTAAAGACTCGAGATAGTGTCCTTTATTAGACTAGTTCATTGACAAAATTCATTAACAGACCAGGCCAACATTAAAAAAGTGGTTACCATATTACTCTTATTATCATTGCAAAGAGTATTGAATTTAATTGGATAAATAGGAGAGTTGTTTATTCCAAATAAGGCTCAAAAAATTTGCGTATATGAAGTTCTGTTACTCCCTTCAATCGTATGTACATGGTAAATGAAGCTAAAGTATTTATGATAATTCTAGGTTTTTTTCACATATGCTTATAAGGCTCAACTTTATATTTCACGCTGTGTTGGAAATATATTTTTAAAAAATACATATACAAGAAACTCTATTCGTCTCCGTAACAGAAAAAAAATTACAACAGAAGATTTGTGACCAGTAGAGCTGATCCGTGTCAGATAACGACAGATATTTTTACCTTACACAATGGAAGATGGTCTCTCAATTTTGTGAATCGGTTGAAGTTAGACAATAATGCTGTTGGATGTCAAACCAGTGGTCTAAACGTTAGGCGTTCGCGTGCGAAACAGAATGTTCTGGGTTCGAGTCCCTCGTGCGGGATCGTGGATGCACATCTCTGAGGAGTCCCATACTAGGACGGAACGACCAACCAGTACTTCCAGGTCTTCAGTGGCAGTCTAAAATTCATCGATTCATGATTTCAATCAAAAACCTAACAATCTCAATAACCCAACACTGAAAAACATGATAGGTACAGTGCTTTTATGTATCTCATGATTTCCATTTTCCTCATTTGTTAAAGAAATCATTCAAACACTTTTAGTATTAACGGAGTTTTGATGAAGATTTCTTTTTTTTTTGTATTGCATTGACTATTATTATATCTGTGATCATTCCTTGAGTTTTACCGTCATTATTTGAGCAACATATATCATTATCATCTCTGACTTGATATTATCCATTTTTACTTAATTGCTTTATGTATGAAACCTGTGAATCATTTACCTGATTACAATATTACTCCCGCTATATATATTTTCCTGTAATTACCAAAGTTGGATAATTTCGGTATCCAGTCGGAAAATATAGTGAAGATTTGCTGCTCAGATGGATGATTTGGGTGGAGTTTTGTTATCTGTGCTGGATGGTTTGGTTGTAAAGCTTTCATTGTTATTCTGAACGACATCATCAGCACAAACCTCAAGTAGAAACGAAGTGTTCGAATTTCTCTACATATGACTCTTAGTTTGTCCTGTAGACCTCGATGTCGATTGGTTATTGTTGACCTTTGACCTGTTATTGTCTACTTTTTTATTTTGATTGCATATCCCATTACAACACTCCACTTCTACTTGAAGTTTGTGCTGATGTTGTTCATAATAACAATGAAAGCTCCACAACCAAACCATCCAGCTCAGAGAAATATAGTCTAAAACTAATAATGCTTCATTGTTAGAGAACCCACAAATTTTCAGTTACACATTTTGCTTTATGAGCATATATTTTCATTGGTAAAACCTTTTGAGAGGAGTAGGAAAACCTATAAATCACCACTGGTTTCTACTATCAATCACTGTACATAGCATTAATAACATCTAAAAAAGCCAATTTAGGTAACTGGATTACCAAACGATTGTTAAATTTCAGTTTACAATATATACTTTTCAATATTTATCCAAAATTATTTTTAATTAGCGATTAATTTTATGATTTACACTACCATCCACGCAGAAGAAATAAGGATAAAGTGAGTTATGTCTATAAATATATGACAACAAGTCTTAAAGTTTTGCAATAATAATAATGATTAGTTCAAGAGGTTATTAGTTGGAAGTGATTATTACTTCATTAAATGATTATAGGTCTTTTATCTATCAGACGAGTGGGCCAAGTCACATGATTAATCCATGTGATCATCGAATTTCACATGTGAATAAGTGGAAAAATCAGAATGAACATTCAATCGTCATTTTATGCAGAATCTGAGTGCCTAATATAAAGTCAAACGACACAAAACATCCCACAAGTTCATGCTAATACTAAAACTTTCCATAAAGTAAATTTTAAGGATTATTACAAGTCTAATGTCATATGATATATAAAAAACAACGAAATGTCTCCTAATTTTTAAATTCAAAGAAGAATCACTTACGATCGTCAAGCTGCATAACGGAAGGAAAAGACAAATTAATCAATTTCATCTTTCTAACTCTGAATCTAGTAAGGGAAATACCATTTAAATCTATCAGCTCTTTCTAATTATTTATTCTTAAACGTTCGAGAATCTCAATCTAAAGAGAACAAAAATTTTCAAACTCTACTTTCATTTATAGCAGCTTAATATTCTCCAAGGAACAGCTAATTCTTAATGTACAACTATGCTAGTATTTAGTTGCCTTTTATAATATCCTGATCTATATATCATTAAATTGTTCTTCATAATGTAAGATGTTTGTAATCTTTCAAGATCATCGATTCATCACTTTTTATTATCTTACATGCTTCAAAAACTAAAACTTCACTTACTGATTTATTTAAGAACTTTCGTCTAAATTAGAGCGAATAGTTTCACAGTATTTGAGCACCGAGTTGATTTAAGACATTAAATAGAAATAATATACTTTTTAAATCTCAGCGAATGAATTTGAAGTAAATCCAATGTTTCACCTGGCAATGATGCATATCAAATATTTAAAATATTTTCTTTATGTTTTGTCATCTCCTCTCTCAATTCAATCTCTACAAGACTGTTGCCTAGTCAAATAATATTCGTGTTCATTTTTTACATAAATAATGCTTTTATTACAAAGATAGTTACACCGAACTGGTAGAAAATACTCTTGGTTCAGTATTCAGTTATCCACCATGCCAAGGTTGGTAAAATGATTGATATTATTTATTAAACATATTTACAATGTTTCAGATAACGCGCAAGTTTATTCATCTCCCATTTCGAGAAGAAATACATCTACGGTTTTTAACACAAGTTGCCAATTTGACAACAGTTTTGTGAGATAATATTCAGGATTACCGATAAGCAGAAGTTGACATTATCCTAGCATCTGAATAGTTTGGAAATACAAAATGACTAAAGTGTAGCAGTTATTGCAGGGTATCATTCAGAATACAACTAATCCATTATCTTCATTGGACTAAACTAAATCATTTTACAATACACATTTTATTAACATATGTTACTATGGTCGTGTTTTCATTATTTTGAGTACTGAAGATCAAACACAACTTTATACTATTTTCGTTATATTACGAAGTATCAATTATCGCCAGACCTAAAAGCTTTTATCATTCCATCTACGATCCTTTGCAGCCAATCTACTGAAGAAGATGTTTGGAGTTATTTCCTTCACATTAAAAACTTATGAACAGCATAACTGTTAATTAACGCTTATTCAACCACCATCAATATCCCATAAAAAAGGATAATTTTGATGTTTGATTATAATTCCTTGAAAAAGCTTGGATCAGATTGCTAGGCGAAACGTTGGAGTTACTTTAAATTCATTTACTGAGATCTTACAAATATATATTATTCCTATTTAATGTTTCACTGACTGATTATTTGAATCACAACAATATTTAAACTTTTTATCTCAGGTTAATCATATTTCCACTATAATTTCTCTTTTTTGTTTTTCTACTTAGAAAACTGTATTTTCTTTATATATTCTATTTTCATTAAAGTAAAATAACTCATGGGGAAATTTTCTCATTCCCTCTTATTAAAATAAATTATATATTATTAAAAGGACAATTATTAAAAGACACGTTTTTACCGAAGATAAGAAGAAAAAAACAAAAAAAACAAGAACAAAACAAAAAAATCAAAAAAAAGAAAAAAGAAAAAATTTAAAGATTTTTCATTTATCTTTGAAATTTTTTTTCTCGAACTGATGATTGATCATAATTAATTTTTTTTTGCTTAGTGGTTTCATTTTATCCAAAAGCTAGTTTGCCAAAAATTGAAATAAATAAATAACGACTTTATCCAATGTAATTTACTACAGTATATAAACAAACGAAAATTTGTTTTATAACGAAGGAATCTATTGTTAATCTTATTTTATGTGTGACATACTACACAGGACATTTTTCCTACATTTTTTTGTCTTTAAAACCATTTAATTTTACCGGATTAGAATGAAAATGGGAAAAAAAATTACCAAAATACTAAATAATTGTTTTTATTTAACGATATATTATCAGAATGGGGATCTGTGGATATTGTAGTTAGTTTAATAATTGGATTCAAAAGTTAATTTAAGCCATGTCAACACTGAAATCTGGATTCGAATCCTGTATGCAGGATCATGGGTAGATACTGCTGAGGATTGCTATACTAAGACGAAATGACCGTTCAGTACTTGTAGGTTTTCGGTGGTAGTCTAGTTTAGATCGACTGATGAATTCAGCTATTAAAATTAACGATATCTCTAAATAATTTCCGATATATACTAGATTGCAGTAATGCAATGTGAGTCAGTGTTTGATTCCATGAAATGCTTGAATGTGTTACTGCCTTTACAAAAATACTAAACCTTTAAAATCTATGTTATCACAGAAGAAACGATTGTTGTAAATTTTAAATTTCCACCTCATTCAGTAAAAAATAACTTGGTCTGGATTCATTTCAAACACTTTTCATACAATTCGCCTGTTGGATATGTTCCTGCTGATTTGACTCCATTCTCAACAATAAGTTTATAAGCAGAGATAGATAGTGGCTGACAGTGGAATCCAGAACGTCCGTTTCGTCCTATTTTGGACTCGTCAGCTGAATGTACCTGCATCTCAACAATGATGTTCACTCTGGGACTCGAACCTAGTACCATTCGATTCAAACGCTATAGCGTTACCCACTCAGCTACTGAGTCGTGACGACTCCCAAATAGGGCGAAACGCGCGTCCTGGATTCCACTGCTAGTCACTAACAATCTTTGCTTATAATACTTGCGAATTAAGGCAATATGGAGGCAATATGCACAGTATGCACATATGCCAATAAGAGACTGATCAATTGCAGTCCTAAACATCAATGGGGAGATTCGAATAGACAATACTAGGTGAATAAATAAATTTATTTAAAAAATGACTACAATAGGCGAATTCATAACAATCTGTTCATTGATAAAGTAACAAGAAGAATTGTCACTATTCCTCGATGATTATCACTAAAAAGTAAAAATTGTGAATATTTCTACAAATATGTAAATAAATATATGTTTAAACATTTTGTTGAAGCTAATATTTCCCATTTTCCAGCTTTTGAAGTTATATTTATATCAATTGTTTCAAATGAAATAGTAAACATTTACATTGTTTGTCATAGCCATCTCTTGAACATATACTCACTGTAAAATTTTATTTGATCGTAACACACAATTACAAGAGCAAACTATTCTCGTAACTACGCAATTTACACTTCTTCAGTAAGACGTTATCACAACTAAGCTTAATAAATATTCTAGATACCATATTATCTTTTAATACTGAATTTTTGCATAACCATGAAATGTCTAATATGTCTGTCCTATTTTTAAGTAAGTTATTTTCTGCGGGAAACAATTTATTGATAGTTTTCGACAATTACGAAAACAATCGAGCAAGTACATTCGGACCAAACGAATAGTTGAATGATACAGAATAATAACTGCTGCTAAAAGTCAAATTCTAAAAAAACATCAACCAGCATTGTATTGACTAGAATTGAAGAATTATGTTTTATCATTTTTTCTCTCTTTAGATTTGAATTGAAAATCATGTAGCTTGAGTTTATTCATGTCTTCTTGATGGCATTGTTTTGAAATGTTCATTGCACAAAGAGCAATCATATTTTAAAATGATTTCACATGATAATGGCTAGTGAGGTTTGTATATGCGTTCATAAAATCATTATCATTCCAAGTAACGATTCTTCATTAAAACACATCGAAAGAATCATTCATTTTTCACTAAAAGCTACCACTTTGTCGACATCCTAATTTATATATTTATCAATACTACTAAGGAATAGTTTTAATTTGCATTCTATTCTGTTCGATATCAGTGACAGTGTGTTTGAGAATATCTAACTGATTCCGAAAAAGATATCCTTTGGTATGGATTAACTAAATGAAATTGTCGCCTATGTAAGTGTTTATGTGGTGAGATTAAAAAAAATTAGATTATTTTCGAGAAATGAATAAAGTATAATGACGTTTGAAGTAATTGCGCAAACGCTACTAGCGAAAAAAGTCGTAGATTATCAGTAAATTTCGGAAAATGTTTACTTTAGTAGTGATGTTTCGATGTCTAAGAAACAAAAATCAGTTTTCATATAATTGACGTGATTTTTGTCGCTTGTCAGAAACGACCTACGCTTTTCTGTAAAAATTGTTTTCATATCAAATAATCAAAGAGAAACTATAAAATTTACATTTTTTTAATTTTCGAATGAGTTTGTTTGTTAGTACAAGGGGTTTGTTGTGACATTAAAATTTTGTAGTCTGTATTATAGACTGAAGTTTTCGAGACGCTCATTGAAAACCAGATAGTACCGGAAAGGTGTCTCTTTTTGGTATGGCATTGTTTAGCTATGAGTACCCACAACCCCACGAAGGATCAAATCCAAGAATGATAGGTCTCCCAGTGAGGACTCAACTATTAGACAGTTAACTGAAAGGCACCCTAATCGTGAAGAAATCAAAATTCTACTTAGGTTGTATTATTCACATATTTGAATTGTGAAGAATATGCATTTTTCATAGTCTCAGTCATCGAATGAAATAGGATCTGATACTGTTCACTTTATGTTCTGCTCAGTAGATAGAAAGTTGACGGAGAGCGAGATTGAGTTGGAAATGTTATTTATTTGAATGTGTAGTAACCTGTGAGTACAGAATGACTGTTTTTTGGTTATAGGACTAATAATACCATCACTACTAAATATCAGTAATCACCACAAACACAGTTTCAGAATACAATACTCGGAGTCCTAATGAGAAACCAAGTATGAAGTTAGGCAATTATCCTCTACAGACAATGGAAAATGAATGCGCAATACTGCGATTTGATTAACGTCAGATATACGCTCAAATGAATGACGGTACAGTGGTACCTGCCTACTTAGTTATCCATTGCAGTCCTAAACATCAATGGCAAGATTGAAGTAAACAATACCAAGTTAATTTAAATTAGTTGAAAGCGTGAGTCAATTGAATCTAGACCACTAAGGAAAACTTGGAAGCACTGGACGGCTGTTTCGTCCTACTTTGGGACTGCTCAACAGTGCGCATCCACGACCTTGCCTCATGAGATTCGAACCCAGGACCTACCAGTCTTGTGCCAGAACATTTAACCGATAGACCACTGAGCGCGAGACTGGTAGGTCCTGGGTTCAAATCTCGTGTGGCGATGTCTTGGATGCGCACTGCTGAATAGTCCTACAGTAGGACGAAACGGCCATCTAGTGCTTCCAGGTTTTCCTTGATGGTCTAGCTTCAATTGACTCACGCTTTCAACTATGAAAATACTGAATCTCTACAAAACCCTTTCTGAATTTAAACTAGTTATATTTAAACTTTTAAAATGAGTATTTTCTACATATTTAAGTATTGGATTTAAAAAAGCAATATCATTATTAAAATAAATCATATACTACTTTTTACATATAATAAATATTTAGTTGTTAATTTAATTTTTTCTAGTTATTAGTTATTAATATCATCAATCTTTGATATTCTTATTGATTTTTATATTCCTTTTTTTATTTTTATTATTATTTCATGATATATAGTAATTTATCAAGTTGTACTAAACTGTAAATTAGTGACTAAGTTGAAATAATAAAAAAATTATCATTTTAGGTAAATATTGTCTAATTCTGTCTGTATATCCCGTTTAGTTTTTCTCTTTTTTTTCTTTTAATGTAAATCTAAACTTTTACGTGACTTTTAAATGATCTTAGAAATTGTATAATAAAATATCCAAACATAATTGGTTGTTGAATACGTTCTTTGTTATAATAATAATAATAATAATAATAATATACTACTAATAATATATTACTTTATTATAAATAATTATTCAGATACACTTGTATTTATCTACATATAAGAAGAGTGAAATTAATTTATGTTTACGTACAGTTTTTATTTATTCAGCTGTATACTTTTGGCATCCTTTACATTATAAAACATATAACAGCTGAACTACTTAACATTTATTTTTTTTAATGTATATAAGCATTTCACGTTTTTTTTTCAATAATCGTTAATGGAGATTAGATGACGTATAGATTTGATGAGGTAAACGCAATGCAAAGTGATAAAAAAAATTAGACATATATTGCTCCTTTGTTATCGTTGGTAACAAGAGATTAATTGATTATTATGTTGCTTGTATGAATTGCAGTTAATTATTACATCTATCTACCTTCTTTACAATATGTGAGACCTCAAATTTAAGATGAGTATCTGTCTGTTTAATTGTAACATTAAAGTCCATTCTTGTGTGCTACAAAAAAACAAGGACTTTCAGCTTATACCTAACCAATACTAAAAAAAAATGATTTTAAACTAATCGTTTTAGCAGCTATCATTATATGTTGGGGAAGCTATATCCCTAGAAATCCCTTGATAAACATTTCATTTTTGTAATTTTCTTTTGGAAATTTGAATTTCTTATTTTCGCGCCAAAAGCACCTAGTTTGTATTTCCCAACTGGAAGGACTTTGAAAGTCAGTGTTTCGTTTCCTCGTTTAGTACGCCATTTTGTGACATTCTCCAAGGATATTTTGGTGCTTTGTATATGCTCATGAGTTGTGTGCGCGTTCGTTCTTGTTTCCGACTGCTTGTAGAATAGAAATTCCCTTCGGCCGAATCTGATCTTTCTCTAGTTAGCAGGGATAGGGCGCAGTAGAATAATTTAGCTTGTCCTGTCGTTATGTTTCTGACTTTCTGTTCTTTGGTTTTAGGTGATATCGTAATCTCTCCAAACGTAGCACCATGATAATTTGCCAACAGAAATCACATAAAAACTTTCGGATTCTTTTTTTGTCAAATAAGCATTCCTTCAATCAAACAACTAACCTTTGAGTTGATATGTGTATAAAATACTACGTAATTTGATGTGACAACATGCTGATTAGTACTTGCACCATGAGTATTGAGGTTTACAAGCGTTGCTCAAAGTGAGGCACAAAACTATAATCAGAATGACTATTCATGTATTTACATTTGGAGTAGTAATAATCTAAATTGTATTCTTTGAGAAGATTTATGACCATAATTTTCAAAGTCATTAATCAAGACATATCTAGAAAACAATGAATACTCCGTTTTCCCAGAAAATAATCTACAACTTTTTAATTGTATTTTTACATACTTTGTTGTTATCTCTAGGAGTCATGAAAAGAATAACTGTACTTGGTGTTTTCAGATTTAGCTTCGATGTATTCATTCATTTTATTTATACTCTTATTGTAGATTTAAAACTAGTTTACATTTAACAAATTTGTAACTATTATTTCTATCTGTCTAGTAATATATGCTTTACCCCAAATGCACTCGTACGGCCGAGGATTATGATAGTCCGCTCTCCGAATGCACTCACATGGCCACGCGTATACAGTCACTGTCAAAGAAGTCCTACTCACTGTCTTTTCGCGGCACGGATGTTGTTTATGAAATTGAGAGGACAAAAAGCGAATGTTCGGAGCTTTTACTGGGTTGCTGGGCACGAAGTGTCCACCTAGGAGAGTTGGAAAACCCTTATTTCAAACCAGTGGTGCATATGGGCTTCAGGATCCTGACGGAACAAATAGTGGATGAACCAATCGTTGGTCACCGGCCACCATGGGACTGTATCTCCTGACGTTGCTTTAATCCATGTGGAATAGGCCTTTAGGTCAATGGCCCCAGTTACAGCCCCCTAAGAAAACTACGTGCTTCAGTTTGGGCATCCGGACAATATCACGGCTCTCACGCAAATCAATGAGAACTACTATTGGCCTCATTGTTATTGTGTGACGCATATGTATTTGATGCCCCCTTGTACCAATGTTTATGTGCTCAAATAAAATAAATAAAAAAGTTCAATAAATGATGGAACATTGAATACCATAAAGTACTCAACACAATTTAGGTTCAATATGGAAAAATGTTATATTCTGAAGAATAACCAATTTGTCTTCATTTTATCGATCTGTTTATTATTTTATAAATGTCTTATACATTTTGAATTCTATCTTTTCATTCTTAACTATAATCTTGTTCGAATTTATTATAAATGTCAAAAGATTAAATGTTGTTTATTGGAATATATATAACATTTGTAGATAGCTACGTTTAAACGTTTAAACAGATTTGATATTTTGACTGTATTAACAAAACAATATTTGTATTCTTATTTGAAAGAACTGTTAAGCAAGGTCATGTTTCTTTTTTACTCTGATTACGAGGTATACAATGTATTTTTCAAGTCATTGCTTAAATATGAAAAATTACTGAAAATGTAAATACATAGTTGATCTTTTTGTTGTTTTTTTATAACCCAGTGGCAGCAATATGTATGTTTGTAAAAATCATTTAGCTATTTTAATCTCCATTTGTAAGAAACATTCATCATACTGTTGGTTTTTAATCTTAATTAGTTATTAAAAAGAGATCAATTTTGTTATAATAATGTATTTATTTTATTTGATCTTAGAATATTTTGAATGCTGACTCAGTGATCTAGAGGTTAAGCTTTCATCAGTGAGACCGAACGTCCTGAGTTTGAATCTCACATGCAGGATTGTGGATTCATATTGCTGAGTCTCGTACTAGGACGGGACTTGTAGGTTTTCACTGTTGATCTAAAAGCGATCAATTCATGATTTCAATCAAAAACTTAACAATCTTCACAACTCCATACTAATATGTACATTTGCCTGGAATAATTTTTAACCTATTACATTCTTAGAGTAATTTTTAGTAGCATGTAGACAATGTACTTTCAATAAAATATTGTGTTAATGCAACTTTACATATATAAAGTCAATTTTCAATTAGAACTACAAAAAAGTAATGATTAATTCATTATAAACGAATGAACCTGTTTATTGTTAACGACAATAAACCTATTGTATTTCCCAATAATCGTATTAACACTTAACAGAAAAAAGTATAGTGTTCAACCGAATTTAATTCTTTCTTCAAAATCAATTAATATCACTAAGGGAAAAAAAATTTTGGCAGAAAAAAAGAAATACGACAAAATATGTTTATTCATTGAATACTTTGATCATAAATTTTTATTTTTTCTTTGTTGTTGTTGTTTACATTGTTAGTGATTAGTACTGTATCAAAACTAAAAAAATTGTTTTTAATTAGAATCAAAAAATTATTTGTTGATTTTTCATCATTTTTAAGCCAAAACAATTTAACATCTGTTCAAGAAAACCTCTGATCTATATATATGTATATATATAGTAAAATTAATTAATAAAACAATTATTTTTTTCTTTTTTCCTTTTTCTTAAATGAGATGATGAATGGTAAAATTAAAACAATTGTTGTAACCAATGATACTTGAAAGTAAAGCGGTTTTGATGATTACGTAGACAAATAAAATTTAAAGTAATTTGGTCAACTATTTTTTATAGTTGAATTCATGAGTCAATTGAAATTAGACCAGTATGGAAAACCTGAAAGTACTGGATGACCGTTCCCTCTCACTATGCGACTCCTTAGCAGAGTGGATCCACGATCTTGCTCGCATGAGTCGAACCCAGGACTTTCGGTCTCGCGTATGAACGCTTAACACCTAGAACACTGAGTCGGCATCTAACGGTGTTATTGACTTGTAGAGGATTAATTCCTCTATATTTGACTGAAATAAATAATATCCCGTTAACTGAATATTTAAAACAGGCTAAATCTCCCAGTAGAATTATGGGTTTACTCGAGATTATTCAAAAGCCTGAACACCACTTATAGAGATAGTTTGTAGTTGAAGTATGGTAAAATCCACAAGCGTACAGATAGCAAGCACACAGGAAAAAAAAGTGAGTAAGTATGTGCGTGTCGTTGAGTGTTAAAAGCCATATATATATTTATGAGTGTTAATGGATTGTGGATAAATTATTGATTGTCTGTGCTTACAACTAATGAGAGAATAGGGTAAAGATTGATGCGCATACACGCGCTCAATCAGACTCACACATAAATTTACGAAGTAGATTAAATGTCTAAATTGCAGAAAGCATACAAATAATACAATAGTTGAATGAGCTTGCTACAGTATAACTTCAACCAAACCACAGAATTGAGCCACCGTTCACCATTGTCTTCAGCGAGTTACTATCTTACAACAGAGCTGGTTGAACTCCACTGCCCACCGCTTCTCACTAGAACTCTATAAAATACCTCTTGAAGTCAGTCACTAGTGAGCACATGATGACTATTATCAGAAGATTGTTTTGTGGAGATTTTAGTAATTTCTTTTTATCGTTGAATTCATGAGTCAACTTTATTAAAAAAAGATTAATAAAGTTTATTCTACTGAAATCATTGGTCAATAGCTAATGTAATAGGTTGGTTTATCCAAGTAGAAAAAATGGATAATTACTGTGATTTTATAGTTCAATTAATAAGGTTCTTGATATAAATTAACATATGGTTAACTGAATAGGTTAATTAGTTTCTCATTCATCTAACAATAGAACATTGTGAATGCATAAGGCACGTTAATTATATGCTTCAATAGATTATAATCAAATGGATTTTGCCAAACAAGTGAGTTTTCAGTTATAAAGCCAATGTCCTAACAAAAAAATGGTTTTATTCACTACAACTATTTTAATTTGAAATAAACGAAATACACACAACAATGTTTAGGTTTACTTCAACAGTTTTTAAGATAATGCATATGTCGTAAAACAACAGAATGCCAACATATTCTGCAAACCTGAAAGATTTAAACATTCCTTGAGGTTACACTAGTCTAGAATCTTACATCGTATCGACAAACGTCTACAAAATACTAAAATAAAAATAATCATTAACTACTTTTCTGTTGCTTGAAAAAGTAGTTTTTTAGTTACATCTTACATTTCGAGTACAATTTCCCTTTTGATTATTTGAATGATGTTTTCACAACTACCAATAAGGGACCCTTGCCAAACATCTCCGGTACACTATTAACTGAGCATATCATGCTTATGATTTTAAGCATTTTTCTCAGTTAGCTTAACTATAGCCTAACTAGCACGCGCAAATGTAGTCATGTCATAGATTGTAGATATGGCTTCCAATGACGATGTTTGAATTTCCTCGTTCAGAATAGTCACTTTTCATGTTCTATGTTTCTCAACAACCATTTTTATAGCTAATTACTAAATCCAATAGGAATACGTGAACAGAAAGATTCACATACAATGAAATTTTAAAAGCAAAGAAGAACAAGAGAGTAATAAAAAAATAAACTTTACAAACAATTTTTTATATCTCGCGGTATGACGATAAAAACAAAGCAAACATCATAGCGTATAGAGTATTTTGCAAAAATCGTTACCAATTAGGATAGATAATAATAACTCTACCCTGCTACATGATAATATTACAAAGCTGTGAAGTGTTATGAAATTAAATCATTTCACGGCGAGTCCTTAAGGTCGTAAATCCGATATGGATCAACCTCAATACCAGTACATGAGATTCCAATGCTGTTCCGAATATAAATCTTCTTACAACCGCCAGTACGTTTATTAGTACATAATTTTTTTATTAGATATATTATGATAGTCTGTCTTGTTTTAACTTGAGATTAAGTCCAAGTGATTATCAAAAGAGATTACTTAAAAACAAAGAGGGAATTTTAAGTGCACATTGGTATCATCGAATGGCAATTATTCTAGTTATTTCACTATACCTACGTTAAACAATTCGTTTTCGAACTGATCGATTTGTTTGTCACTTAGTTTATCCTTTATCTCTTACATGTTAGTAAAATATGAAACTCGAAAAACATCAGATGGTAACTGTTCAAAAGTTACCTATCCATTAGATCTGTGTGATACGAAATAAAATGTTGGAAACATTTAGATCACATATTAAATTTGTATACAATATTAGTATGAACTTACAGTTAAAGGATGTTCTAAACAGGGACTTGTATCATTCAGTAAAGCCCTTAAAACCAAGTGAGACTGATTGTTGTCACGTCTCAATCTGCAATCTTTGGTCATTTTTAAACGAAACTAAAGTTACCTAACAATAAAAATAGTGGTACCATGTAACTTAAATCAGTCAGTAATCAAAAGAATCGTCAAATTATTTTAACTCTTACAAGCTGTATAAAAACATGTATATTATATATAAACGTACAATTCAAAATACTTGTCCGTTTGTTTCAATATCGTTTGTGACCCTAGAGTATTTTTGTAATGCTGTTCTATCATTTTCTTCCTGAGACTAACTTTTGAAGATCACAGGCTTCGATACTTATACAAAGGTATTTTCAACCAGCTTCCTTCAAATTACTAGTTTAAGTCTCGATACATGTTCTGAATTGGTAAGTTTTAATGTGAGCTGGTAACTTATTATATACTACCATGTATTTTACCAACCATTTTAGGTTAATAATAAAGAAAATTCATCTTCATTTCATGAATAGAGAATGAATTTTTAGTTTATCAGTATCTCTAACGGAATAAACGAAGGATCGAGTAATCACTCAGCATTATAAATTTAGTGAGAATTCTTAACGCTGAATCGGCTTTCTTATCGATTTAATTTGTTGATTCCAAAAGTAAATTATATTTCAAATATACTACTCACATTAACGAACAGCATTTCTAAAAGTTTTATACAACAGTATTAAGTTAATTTAATCTTAAAGAATGGCTGACCCAACATTCATTATTCTGACGAAACAAATTTTAACTGAACATAGAATTCACAAAATACAATAAGAGAACAGATATGACTGTTATTAATCTGAATACATATTGACATCATTTTAGTTATCTGAATAATAGTAAGAATCAAGAGATGATATATTTTTTTAAAAATATAGACTTAATGAACTGAATGTTGTTTTTTTATGTCATTATTATAAAATTAACTTACCTGTTTAATCAACATAGATTTTACGTTTCCGTTTCCCGATAAAAAAAATCATTGTTCGCTTTCAGTGCTTCAGAATTCAAAAAGAAAATTCAAGGTCGATTTTATATTTTTAAAGTACATAGCTTTTTTATCTACTGTTATAGCTTTATCAGATAACTTATAAAAAGTTCGAATTTTGAATACTTTACAAAGTTTTATCATATTGGTAACAAGGCTGATAGTGGAATTCATAATTCATATTTTGTCCTATTTGAAACTTCATAGTTTGATGTTCTTACATCATGGTGTTTGTGTCAAAATCAGTAATTATCGCATGCTCACCCGGAGGCGGTTGCCACTTTGCCCCCGAATGCCCTGGTACAGCCGAGAGTGGGGAGAGTCCGCCCTTCCTCTCGAAATGCTCTCATACGGCCACGCGAATTTATAGCCACTGCCAGGGAAGTCCTACTCACTGCCTTCTCGTGGCGAGGGTGTTGTTTACGAAATTGAGAGGACGAAAAGCGAGTGTCCGACCCTTTAACCGGGTTGGTGGACACGGAGGGTCCACCTAGAGGAGTTGGAAAACCCTGATTCCAAACCAATGGTGTACATGTGCTCCAGCATCCTGATGGAACAAATGGCGTATGAATCAATCGTTGGTCACGGGCTACCATGGGACTGCATCTCCTCACGATGCTCCACTGCCTTGTGGATCAGACTTTTAGGTCAAAGGCTCCGGGTGTGACCCCCTAAGAAAACCACCTGCTTCGGTTTGGGCACCCGGACAGTATCACAGCCCTCACACAAATCATATAGGATTTGTGTGGCGCATATCTATTTGGAACCCTTTTTGTTACCAATATTTATGTGTATAAATAAATAAATAAATAAATAAATGATAATTATCGCATCAAAAACAAAAGAATTATCTACTAAGATGTCAAGCCTAGATAGTCACTAACTCGTTCATCCAATACAAAGTTTGTATTTACAAGGGTTTGTATTTTTTCGATTAGGATGTTCATGAGTGAATTTTGATCACTCTCTGTTGGTGGATATGTTCACCAAAGCGATGGATCTATTCTGGCATTTGATTAAAGATTTTTCGAATCTTTTTATTTTGGCTGTCAGCGGAATCCTGTACTAGTGATTCGACTCATCTAGTTCTCGTTAGCTGTATATTCGCATAAGTGTTTACTTTTAAATACAGATTAACAAAACTTACACATCATTGTTAATCGTTAATATCATAATTTTGTATACAAAAGTGAAAATTGTCCGTTAAACAAAATTTATGTGTTTTAATAAACACTGACTTATCGTTTGATACATAATGCTCAAAAAAATAAAGTTTCAGATTTCTAGTTTACCGTTCTGTTTCTAAACTTACGGCTTGATATCCCACTTTGTTATTCAGTTTTGTATGGTGTGATTCATTGTTCCAAGGAAAGGGTTTGAAGTTTTATTTGTCTTCTCTTAAATAGTATATAAAAATATTAGTTCACTGCCTTGATAGACACTCCTTAAATATCCTCAATTGACATGTCATCGTGCTTTGTTACAAAATGTAGCCTTCTTTTTTGTCTCAACTGTTAATAATAATTTGTGAATATGGCCTTTGTTATAGTCTGGATTTGATTGCTTTCAATGTGAAATGATGAGATGCATTTGTAAAATAAGAACTGTATGTATGTGCAAAAAATCAATAATCCTATATAACTTCAAGTTGTGATCAGCAACGAAAGTACACAATCTCTTAGATGTTATCAGTTAAACTTATCATAGAAAGCATGGAAACGAATTTAGGTAAGTCTTTGTTATTGTACTAAACAAGATGATTGTTCATCGTATATCTAAACAAATAAACCGATTACAAGAAATAACAGTTCATTGTTGTCTACAAAAAGTAGGATGAATTAGAAGCAAAATAAAATTTAAATTTATGTATTAGATATTAGTTGCTATTACATGACTGATTGTACTGTTTCTTCTATTCATATTGTTTGATTTCGCCAACATATGAGAAGCTTCACCTGTCTATTTTTCTTTATATAACATTATGAAAGATTTTGTTACATTAATATCAATTGTATGTCGAATTTTTATTGAATATGTTGCTGTTTCCGACTTGTTTTTTCAGTAATATGAAGTCTTCTGAGGATTTAGAAATGTGTTCAGGCATAGTTTATGCTCTTTCATCCTTACCTTCAACTTACGTAGTGTTTCACCTATATATTGTGCATTACATTTGGTATCAAAGATATAATTTTGTTATTCTACTTTTAGTACAGTATCTTCGCTGCTTACTAGTTCAGAAACGTCTTTTATCATTGTGTCCAAAAGTTCTTATGAATTATTTCGACGTTTCTTAGTAGTAAGTGACCACTAGTGTGTTAATTCTTTCTCCTTATTTGTTTTTCCTCTTATTTATTCAACCTCTCCCAACTATTCATTCCATATAGTCTTCACGATACATATTCATCATCAAAGTGGACACGACCAAATAGAACTTGGGTTCTTTGTAGCTCATTTCTGTAACTTACATTTTATGAACATATTTTTCTGTAAATGGAGAGTTTACAAAACTGTCGAACTAGTTAGTTGATCCTATAACGATATTAGAATTACTGTAAACTAATCAACATTTTTTATGACATTCTTGCAAATTAGAATTTACTAAATAAGAAACTAGGTGTAAAATGAATTAAAATGATAACTTTTTTCAAACAACATCTCTTAAAATAAAATAAGTAATATCTCCGTACATAAATATTGAGGACTACTAGAATATTTTTACTACCGACAAGTGACTTGTTTTATCTATCTAGAAATGAATTTTTTTTCTTTTTTACTGTACACAGTCAGAATAATCATATTCTTTAAAAACACCCCACATTTAAATGGACTGAAAAAAAAGGATTTTGATTATAGAGATTTCGTGTATAATTCGGTAACTGAATTATTCTTTTTGTTGGTCATTGACTAGTTAACATTATTTCGGCAACAGAGTTCTCAGGATAATTTAGATATGATTTCTATATGATATTCATTTATATTCTTATAGTGTAGTTATAGAATAATCAGTTACGAGACAACTAAGTACTAGTTATTGTAAGCGAAGATGGATAGTGGCTAGCAGTGGAATCCACGAAGCGCCTTTCGTCCTATTTGGGACTCGTCAGCTAGATGTACCTGAATCTCAGAGTTGATGTTCCCTTTGGAACCCGAACCCATTACCTTTCGCTTCAAACGCCATCGCGTTATCCACTCAGCCACTGAGTCCTGATAGCCAAGGCAATACGCACAGTATTCACATATGCCAATTAGAGACTGACCAGTTGTAGTCCTAAACATCAATGGGAAGATTCAAACAAACAGTACTAAGTACTAGTTATTCATATTTCACTAATAATGAATGACAGAGTAATCTGTATATAAATGAGTGATATGAAATACTTTTTTTTAAATTCAGTATTTATATATGAAATAAATCTTAGTCCACCGTTTTTTGTCTACTATTATATATTGCTCATTTTAATAATCGACTATGTTAACATAACATAACGAAATTGTTTTTTAACTTACACAATGTACATGACTATAAATATGAATCTTGAAACATTGAACTTATGAAAATGTAACAATCAGAAAAAACTTTAAGAAGAAAGTTATTTCTTTTTTCAATTTCTAAGCATGAAATGTTTCCCTTTCTTCGCTTTTAAAGTTCAAATATTTGTAAGATAAAATTATGGGAAACATGTGTGTTAACTTAATTACATTTCATTTGGAAAGCTTTACAGTTTTAATCCAAAATGAAAATTGAAATTCACTTAAAATCATCTAGATTAAAAAGTATGAAGTATCTGGGTTTCTATTTTGTTTTGTTTTTTAAAAATTCCTATGAGCGCTGAACATATGGCTAATTCATTTTGATATGAATTATATTACTTATATATTGACCACCCAAAAATGATATCTCTAATCTATTATTTTATATTGTTTCTTTCCATTGAGTGAATCTATTAAGTACCAAACAAAGAAAAAAAGAATATCTAAAATCAAGGTTCATGTAATATATAATTTCTAAGAATGAGTTGTTTGATAAATTAAAAAAACAGAAAAGACTCAACAGCATTTTCAGTATATGATAGTTTTAAAATATTTACTTTGAAGTATATTTAATCTACGGAATACTTTACCAAACAATGAAAAATCGGTAAAAAAAAAAGAAAAAAAAGGGGGGAAACATTTGATTATTGATTATGAAATAATGAAATTAGTATTTACAGTTAATCATACGTAATAAAATAAATATTTTATGTAATATATTTCACTAATGGTAGAAATATCGGAATTTGCGTAGTTTATTTTGTTCAAGACTTTAGAATCATGTTCTAGCCCTTAGTAATTGTATTTTCTATCTCGATTACTTTATGAAGACTTGGCAAAAATGGTACTATCAGAGATGCTTTCTTCATTTGTATAATTGTTTGTAGAACAATCAATAGATAATTGTTTTTCAATAATGCAATATTAAAGCAATTAGTCCTTTTGATAAATTTCGATAATGTAATAAGAAGACGAAGAATATCAGAACTATGTGATATAATAGAGCAATACATTTTAAACCTCTTACCCTTTCTCTTTCTCCTGGTGATCGACTGGATCATGAAGACGTCAACATCTGGAGGAAAGCACGGGATACAGTGGACAGCTAGGATGCAGCTTGACGATTTAGACTTCGTGGATGATCTGGCTCTTCTATCACAAACGCAACAACAAATGCAGGAGAAAACGACCAATGTAGCAGCAGCCTCAGCAGCAGTAGGTCTCAATATAAACAAAGAGAAAAGCAAGACTCTCCGATACAATACAATATGCACCAATCAAATTACACTTGACGGAGAAGCTTTGGAGGATGTGGAAACCTTTACATATCTGGGCAGCATCATTGATTAACACGGTGGATCAGATGCAGATGTGAGGGCGCGGATCGGCAAAGCAAGAGCAGCATTTATATAACTGAAAAACATCTGGAGCTCAAAACAATTGTCAACCAACACCAAGGTTAGAATTTTCAATACAAATGTCAAAACAGTTCTACTGTATGGGGCGGAGACGCGGAGAACTACGAAAGCCATTATCCAGAAGATACAAGTGTTTATTAACAGCTGTCTACGCAAGATACTTCGGATCCGATGGCCAGACACTATCAGCAACAAGTTACTGTGGGAGACAACAAACCAGATTCCAGCGGAGGAAGAAATCAGGAAGAAGCGCTGGAAGTGGATTGGGCACACTTTGAGGAAATCACCCAATTGTGTCACAAGACAAGCCCTCACATGGAATCCTGAAGGTCGAAGGAGAAGAGGAAGACCAAAGAACACATTACGCCGAGAAATGGAGACAGACATGAGAAGAATGAACAAGAACTGGAAAGAACTAGAAAAGAAGGCCCAGGACAGAGTGGGTTGGAGAAAGCTGGTCGGCGGCCTATGCTCCATTGGGAGTAACAGGCGTAAGTAATTAAGTAAGTAAGTAACATTTCGAACAATCTGATCACGCATATACTTGTTAAGAACATTTATATATAAAGATAAAAGTTCAACTAGACAGGAAAGGGAGGGGTAAGAGGAGACAAGGATAAAGATAATGATAAAATAATGTGAAAACAGTTTGTTCTCACCTTAAACCTACACTGGTAATATTAGCTTATCATCCAGATTGATCAGGTTTCAAATTGTTTTATTATTATTATCCTTGTCTACTCTTATCCCCCATTTCCAGTCTAGTTGACCTTTTATTTTTATATATAAATGTTCTTAACAAGTACATTATGTGTGATCAGATTGTTCGGAATGTATTCCGCTGATATATCACTTAGTTTTGATAATCTTCGTCTTCTGATTACACTATCGAAACGCAATATTAGTTGAAATAGGTTTAAACCATTACTGAAAGAAGTTCACAATGTTAATACACCTTGACTATTGTATGCAAATTCTCATTTTTTTTTAATAATGTAATGTAACATACCTTAATAACTTGGAATGAAGATCAATAAAGCGTATACAATTGGAATAAATTGGTTCGTTGAATATTTCTTCAAATTTGTAAAACAGATTTCGCAATCAATATATGTGCATAAATATGCAGGAAATAGAAAACAAAATACTATTTATTTCAAACAATTGTGTCATAATCAAATTGATAACTGTAACTACTTTCTAGATACTGATAGAGTTATGTTTAAACATCTTCTGTTACTTTATAACATTGGTATTGTGCAGAATTCAATTGATATCTGAGATAGTGGAGAAGATTTGTTGCTCAGGTGGGTGATTTAGATGGAGTTTATATCCTTATCAACATTTTAATATCACATGAACATGTGTACATAAATTTAAACGAATATATTACACTAGTTCCCTTTACCCTAATCAATATAATTAAATAAATATGTAATTAATGCTGAATTTGTATTTGGTACATTTATGTTCTTATTTACAGATAGGCTAAATACAATTGACGACTAGCACTTTCTGTTTTTAATAAACAGAAGGAATTTATTAATAAAGAAAAAACATAAAAAGGTATTATTCGTCTTTATGATTTATTTAGTTAATTAAATGTTCTAAACAAAAACACATTG
This sequence comes from Schistosoma mansoni, assembly GCF_000237925.1. Classification (NCBI taxonomy): domain Eukaryota; kingdom Metazoa; phylum Platyhelminthes; class Trematoda; order Strigeidida; family Schistosomatidae; genus Schistosoma; species Schistosoma mansoni. Next base: position 43,867,604 of record NC_031495.1, on the reverse strand, counting down.
TGATCATTAGAAACACATGGCACCTTGTTATTCACATTTAGTTTATTTTATGTTAGGTAATGTGATTATTATTATTATTATCATTACTAAAGATGTAACTGTTTGATAAAGAACTTAATCTGACAACTTACATCACATTTTAGAAAAATATAAATGTAAATGTACAAACAAACTCTCACGTTAAATTTCCACCAGAGTTATTGTTTCGATTGACTCTAGGCATTAAAGTTTGTACAGTTGTTCTGTACCGTCATATAGATATGTTGTCTTGAATAAACCTGTACAAAAAAGTACAAAGAATTGACATGATTCTCCCAGTGTTTTTCCATTCATAATAATGTGAGTAATAAATGTATTATCAGTTCGTACATTCAAATTATGATGAAAAGCGACTAGTCAAATTGTCTGAAGTAATTAAATTAAACATGTAAGTGTTAGTTATCATTAAGTATGATGACTTTGAAAGTTATCATAAGATATCACCAGACTTTCATTAATTTCTGAAATCCTGAATAAAGAAGAAATGTAATTACGTCTAGGATTATGGAACAGTTCATTGGCTTCACAATTAGTAAATTTAGAATATGAGCATTTCTTTTATTACATCAATATTGTCTCTTTTTTCTATGACAATCAAAAAAGGAAATTTTATTATAAAAGATAATATTCTAATTAAAGACACTTCAGCTTATAAAAATTTCTCTTCGACAATCAACAATTCGTATTTTTTTTGGGGCGGAGACGTGGAGAACTGCAAAAACCATCATCCACAAGATACAGGTGTTCATTAACAGTTGACTACACAAGATACTTCGGATCAGTTGACCAGACAATATCAGCAACAAGTTACTGTGGGAGAGAACAAACCAGATTCCAGTGAAGGAAGAAATCAAGGAGAAGCGCTGTAAGTGGATAGAACACACTTTGAGGGAATCACCTAACTGCGTCACAAGGCAAGCCCTCACACATTACGCCGATAAATGGAGACAGACATGAGAAGAATGAACAAAAACTGGATAGAATTAGAAAGGAAGGCCCAGGAGAGAGTGGGTTGGAGAATGCTGGTTGGCGCCCTATACTCCATTGGGAGTAACAGGCGCAGGTAAGTAAGTAACAATTTGTATTTCTAATCAATTATACATAGAGAGTAATAGATAATGAAATAGCAAAAATGTTGGATTATTAAACAAAGTTATTTAGAAATAAACTTTTGCAAATGTCGAATAGAGAAACTATAGACATTAATTGATTTTAGATTATTGAGCTGAAGATCATATTTCGTATGTTTTAATATTTTAATTAAACGAGAGAAAAGAAATTCTTTGAAGAATAATACTAATTCAACAATTCAATTCATGAATCGATTAAAGCTAGACCATCACGGAAAACCTGGAAGCACTGAATGGCCGTTTCGTCCGAGTATGGAACTCCTTAGCAGTGCGCATCCACGATCCCGCTTGCAGGATTTGAACCCAGGCCTAACCTCTAAACCGGTGAGTCGACATCCAACGGTGTTGATGTTTAACTTCGATCAGTCCACGAAATTGCACCACTATCCACTATTGGCTTCAGTGAGTTGATATCTCACAATAGATCTGGTTGAACTCAACTAGTCACAGATTCTCACTAGAACTCCGGAAAATACCTCTTGAAGCCAGTCACTGGTGAGCAGATGATTTTGCCGGGTTTTTTCACGATGGTCTAGCTTTAATCGATTCATGAATTCAACTATTAAATTACTACGATCTCCACAAAACCCCCTTTCTTATAATACTAATTCATTTATTTGATGAATTCACTTCAGTTGCTTAGATCCTAAAAATAATATGATTAATTGCCTAATTTGATAAACATATATTATATTATCAGTTAAGAATGCAAACGAAAATACGTATAGCAAAATATATAACTGGATATTTCTATATTGAATGATGTGAATATTCTGAAAAAATATTTCTAAACACTTGAATACAAATGACCGGAAAACTGATGATAAAAGGTACGTAAAAGTTTATATATAGCCGGATCAATAATTTCATTAAAATGAGTAAAGCTGAGTTGAATAACGAAAATTAATTTTTAATTGAAAACTCAAGTGTTGAGAACTCAGGTAATCAGAACAGTAAAAGACTGATAACATTATTGTTTAGAACTCATAGATCTGATTTAGCTCATTCGTTACTAATGGCTTTGAAAAAATGTAAGTTCCAAATCACATGCTTATTGATAACTCAGTATCCTCTAACAAGAAAATGATAGATATCCGCATTCTTGAAACTACATTAACTTCTTAGTGTGGAATTCTGAGGAGTGTACACGGAGATGCAAAAAATACCTCTACATATTGTGCTTTGCTTTTATAAAAAGATGCCAGTTTTCTGTCTCACCTTTTTCTTTTAAAAAAACAGAAAGTTTCCTCAATACTTATCCCATAATGAAACGAAAGAATTTTTGGCTTAGAGTTACCACGGTCACTGAGAATCATTTTTGGTTAAGTTATTTCACGAGGCAGAAAATTTCAGTTTTTGATGTTCTGGTTCAAACGAACTTTGAAATGAAATGTATATTTGTAATTTTGATCCAAGAAAGAGTCATAAACAAACATCAATCTGAATGATTTAAGGAGTTCAGTAAAAAGACAATCCCATTTATGGAATTCGTTCCAAATAGCCTTTCTATTATTAGTTTGTACTGTTGTTAGTTTAAGATACCATTGTATAACAAAAGAGATTAGAAGACTATTTTCTCATAGTATAGGGCGTTTAAATAATACACACTCAGAACATTATCAATATTTGAATTGATTTATAATGAGTATGGTCCTAGAGTTTCATGGACTTGTTTAAATGATTGTCCCTGAAGCGAGTGATTATTTTGTTGATACAAAATATTAAGGAGTAAAACAGTAAAAAAAAGAAAGAAAATCAATCGGAAAATTTACATTAAAACTAAATTATCAGAAAAAACAGTTGCAATAGAACAATTGAGAAGAAAGTGTTTAAGAAAAATTGATGAAAAAACACACTTCCGGATCACGCACGAATAGCCTATATAATGGTTTATTTAGTAGAGAGAAACAAAATAATAATGTGTATGCATATACATAGAATGTAGGTAATTATTGTCTTGAAAGAAATTGTGATGTGATCCATTCAAATAATATACTATAGTTATATTTCCATTCTAATTCATCTTTCATAATCCATGGTAATAAGTAGATCTATAAATATATGGGTAGATACAAATTCTGAAGTATATAAATAGTCTGTATATATATGTATGGTACTAATTCATATAGGGTATAGAGAGTTCTTGCACAGACGCACAATGTCTATCAAATCACATGATTAATTGCCTTTTGAGAAATCTCATTTTTTTTCTAATTGAATTTTGTCACTTTACCTGAATTTTAACTGCATATAGAAAATTAGTGACAGTAGAAAACCCAAAAGCTTACTGGTGATGTACAGGATTTATTTATAATTGGACAAATGAATGATAAACATAGATTTGAAGATAGTTGTTGAAGATATTTAACTTAATCAGACTGAGTATTCTGGGAAGCGAGTATCTGAAAATATGAATCTATGGAAGCGTGTATATATACATATATTCTATGGTCTTTAAGAGATACACTCTGTTCAGAGGATCACATGACGTTTTTACAAATAACCAATTGGCTAGCATGTAGTACCGTGCTTCAATAATAGTTCACTTCGATAACCGTTATTATACCAATCTTAACGGTGTATAAAATCAGAAGACAAAAGGAAGCGGCAACTACATTTTTATTGATGAATGATGCAGACTAGAAAGCTGTGGGCACATGAGCAAGTGTAAGCGAGCGAAGCAAAGATGATGCATAGTGGAGATGGCTGGGAAGCCAACTCGACAGAGCGAAGCTAAATAATGCGTATTGGAGATGGCGGGGAAGCCAACTCGCTATGAGCAAGCATTACTCAATATTTATAATCAGACAAAAATGAATGACAGACATATGATGAATAGGATACGAAGGGTACATATATACGCTCATATAAAAAGTACTCAAGGTTAATAATCGAATAATTAACAAGATCAAAATATGACTCATAATATATGGGTGAATTGGCTTGGCCAGTATCTAGAATAAAGTATATGGGCTTAACATAACAACCGATACTATAAGCATTGATTGACATAAAATGAAGGTTACAATCATAACCAAGACGAATTGGTTGGTATTAATTCAGTTTTAATAGTTTTTACTTTTAGCCTGGATATAACAATAATCCTGGTAGTTTGATATGACTAGGCAAACGACTTTATGAAATAATCCAGCTTCAGGCAAAACATATCTGGAAAACCATTATTAAAGCAAACTAACGTTAAAAAATTCTAAATATTTCAGAAGAATTTGGTCTCAATTATTTGGCTAATGGATATTTCATGCTAACTAAAAAGAAATAGAAACTTGCTTATGGAATGGATTATGGTATCCTTAATGATTTCAAATCACATTGTATACTTTATGTAAATCGTACAAACCGAACATTCTTCAGTTATACATTTACATACATTAGCATAAAGTTATCATGAAGGCTGACTGGTAATTTCTTAGTCAAAGTTATCTGCTGTTAAAATATCTTGATGCAAAATGGAAACGTAGAGTATATGATGTTGATGAGATTTTCATTCAAGTTAACATCAGTAAAACTTTAACTCTGCTTTATGCTTCTATCATCCCACAATAGGATGAAATGGTCGCCCAGTGCTTCCAGGTTCGCCATGGTGGTCAAGCTTCAACTGACTCATGATTTCAACTATAAAATTACTGTAATCTCCACATAACCCTTTCTCATAATAATCATATGCTCACTAATGACTGACTTCAAGAGATATTTCCTGGAGTTCTAGTTAGAAGCAGTGACCAGTGGAGTTCAACCAGGTCTGTTGTAAGATATCAACTCACTGAAGACATTGGTGAAATAGTTGCTCAACTTTGTGGATTGGTTGAAGTTAGACATTAACACCGTTGGATAACGACTCAGTGGTCTAGTGGTTAAGAGCTCGCGCGCAAGACTGATAGGTCCTGGGTTCGAATCTCGCCGGGCGGGATCGTCGATGTACATTGCTGAAGAGTCCTACAATAGGACGAAACTGCTTCCAGGTTTTCCATGATGGTCTAGCTTCAATTGACTCATGATTTCAACTATAGAAAAACAAAAACCTAATCAAACTGTACGTAAGTTATCTGGTTTCATTTCATCTTACTAGTATTATCACATGAAAATAATATAATAAGAATAAAAAAATAAAACTGATGGGAATCTGAATAAAGAGTACGCAATGTTCCGTGATATCTATATCGTTTGTTTGATTTATTATTTTTATTATTTATTTATTAGAATTGCTTATTTACTCTAGATCACTGTCAATGATGGCTTTGTTTGATTTTCCACTCATGTCTATAATAATTGTATATAAAAGTGGGACGTGACAAATATCTAATTTGCAACAAAACCATTAACTTGGCTGTTTTGTTTCATCTAGATTGTTTCATTTAAATACCATACAGTTAAAGGTCATTAGCTGCAAATAATTTTTTTAATAATAGGCATTAAAGTAATAATTATTACTGAACACTTGTTAAGTATTTGAATGTTTGTCCAATGTTGTAGACAATACTAAAATCATCACGATTTCGCTGCAGTCTTGAAATGATTTTCGATTCAAGTGTGGACGGAAAGTGATAAATGACTGTTCACTCGGTATTGACCGATCTCATGTTTGTCTAGTTCCTTAGTACTTAGTGAATGCTGTAGACCAATAACATTGCGGTCACCATTTTAAGGGACTAGACATCACGAACACTACGTTGAGATATTTAGTGGCAGCACAAATAAGCACCTTCAAAGAACTACTAAACACCTTTAACAATTTGCACATGAAAACGAATCTTCATCTTCAACGTAAAGCTAGATGTTTTTTTTATGGAGTTTTGTTCTCTGAGCTGGATTGTTTGGTCGTGGAGCTCAGAGAAAAAAACTTCATCAAAATCATCCACCTAAACTACGAATCTTCTCCACCATCTCAAAGGTAGATAAGTCATCCCGTAAATCTGTCAGCTTATCCATCATTTATTAGGTAGTTAGATGCACTTAGCAAGAAACCGTGGCACGGGATTTCAAACTAGTAAGTAAATTATAACTTGGTCAGTCGAATACAGTCAGCACTAAAGGACAAGATAAATGTTGCATCCATTGCACCTAGGAGATAAATCAATTGTAAATATCTCAGTTTTACATGAGCTGAACGGCAGCTCAGATAGATCAATGCTGATGTCTCAGAAATGAAAGCCTATTATTAAAGTTTCGAGACTTACAACGTCCATCAGTTTGCTCCAGATTGCAGACAAAGTTCAGCTAATATGAAACGTAGGTCTAAGGTTTCCTGCTGACAACCTTTAACTACATAATAATTGACAAAAAACCTGACTGATGTGGTTTTACATTTTTCAGTGACAATTCATTCCTTGATGTGTAGTTTCAAATTGTATTAGTTGTACATTACACAAACAAAATGTTTTGTAGTTCTTAGAATTAGTGTGGGTTTATAAAACATTTATTGATGTAAAATGCATTTGTCAATAAAAACTATATGTTATTTCTATCGGTAAGTAGTAAACATCGAGATTACTGAAAAAAAGAATTGGATCTATAATTTGTTTCCGAGTTCTCACTTTCATGACAAGGGTTCATAATTAAGTAGTATTCTCTCATTTCAACTATTTTTTATGACCCTTGGAAATATTCCTTCTATAAATGAGAATAATCTATAAAGTGTCATCATTTCACTAATATTACTGTCATTGTGACATTTATATACATTTACATTTATATGTCTTTATTTGTGATAATAATTCCTAAAAACATATTCTGTTCACATTCATTTCTATGTCACATGAATAATTGAACAAGGCTGAATTGAATGCATTATCTGAATGATTATTATCTAATACAGAGAGAACTGATTGACGTACAAACTCTTATTTCAAGTTTGTATGAAAACCTAACAATAAATAAAACAAAACAATAAAAACTATCACTTCTACTTAACGGTTTATTATTAGGCAATACATCGATTGCATGTTCTATTGTTGCATAATACAATTATTTTCTTGAGATAGTGGAGAAGATTTGTAGCTCAGGTAGATGATTTTGATGGAGTTTTGTTCTCTGAGCTGGATGGTTTGGTCGTGGAGCTTTCATAGTCCTTTTGAACGACACAAACTTCGGGTAGAAGTGAAGTGTTTGAATTTCTTGTCACTAAAATATTTTTTGTATTGTTCCATTAAACTACAACAAAGTAACATCATTTATATTTGAAAAGTGATGAATAAAGAAATCTTTATTGCATAATCTTTGATTATTCTTCTATTATTATTATTATAAGTGATGATTTGACAGGTTATAATGGCAGATTTCATGCAATTGGTTCCCTTTATCAATTTAAATAGAGCCAGAATAAATATTGATGCAGAATAATATGAATTCATTATATTTCGTGGTTTCTCATCAGCTGCTTACAACCATATATATATATGCAAGAAAAGGTCAGGGGTTAATAGGTGTTGGAATCAAGGTAGCATAAAGGGTGGGTGGTGTAATAGATGAGTGGAGTTCAGAGACAGATAAGATAAATTGTGTGATAATTTTAGGGGTAGTGAAGGATTCATGTAATTATAAAGGTGGAATTTATTCAACTTGAACATGGGTGGAAATTACATCTAGTACAAAATGAAATCTATTTCCAATGACCAAATATACTAATAAATGATATACAGTAAATCTAATTAACGTTTATATTTTGTAAATTCAATACTCCTTTATAAAACTTCAACATTAACTAATTACATTCTACAAGGTAAAATGATGTGAATTCTACCCGACTTCTACCCGAAGTTTGGGCTGATGATGTCGTTCGGAAGGAAGATGAAAGCTCCACGACCAAACCACCCAACTCAGAGAACAAAACCCCATCAAAAAGATGTAAGTTCTTTGTTCGTATAACAGAGAAATCTGAAAGTATCTTGTCTTAAATAATAAAAGAAAATTATATTGGTATCTGAAGTAAATGGACCTAGAAACACTCAGATTCGTCTTAGAAATAATATTATGCAAAAATTATGCTAAATATATAAAGCTTAAATTCATTGGCTAATGGGAGACTAAGTATAATGCATAATCAAAATGTTTTTTACTTGTTTAATTATAAAAAAAGAAAAAAATTATTGTACAAAATGTTAAGCATGAAAAAATTGAACTGTGATGGTGTCATTTACTAGCGTTATACAATCAAATTCATAGTTATTTGACGTAATATGTATAAAAGGATTACATAATTATCATGAATGATCAATGTTAAACCACTATTGAAAACGTTGAAGCATTAGATAGCCTTTTCGTCCTAGTATGGAGCTCCTCAACAGTGCTCATCCCTCACCCGAAAGTGCAACTCAGGACCTAAACCAGTGATCTGGCATCCAGAACTGTTAATGACTAACTTCAACCAATCCACAACATTTAGCGATCATCTTCCATTGTCTTTAGTGGGTAACTGCCGCGCATTCGACACGGTTAAACTCCACTCATCACAACTTCTCACTAGAACTCCAAAAATGTCCTCTCAAAGCTATTCACTAGTAAACACATGATGATCATCATTATCAGTAGTATCCATAATCTTCACAACGCTGTTGTGTGCCAGCTCAGTGGTCTAGCGATTAAGCATTCGTGCATGAAACCGTAGGTGCTGGGTCCGATTCCCTTTCGAAGTGTCCTGAATGTATACTGCTAAGAAGTTCCATACTGAGACAAAATGACAGTTCAGTGCTTCCAAAGGTTCAGCTGTCAAGAGGTCTAACATTGGTCGGTTCATGGTTTCAGTAAAAGTCAAAAGAATAAAAATGCATAAATAGGCATTGATAACGATTTATTAACACAAGTAGAAGGTTAAATTCACACGAAATTGATAACATTTGTTATCAGCACACTTTCTAGCTGATACGCAATTTAAATTTACTTGATTAATACAGTAGATAATTTTGAAAGGTTTTTATCTACATTCTAATTACTCAGCGTTAATGAGATGTTTGTGAATCGAGCAACTTCATCAAATCCCTGATTTATTTTCTGTTTTGTTTTCATGGTTTCATATAAAGTAGCACTTAATCTCAAAGTACATTTTTAAGTCGATACGACGTTTAAAGTTCTATTCATCTTATCAATAAAATGAAACTACATTCCAATAAACACTGAATACAATAGGTAAACGAATATTTGAGTATCATTTACTAGACGATAATAGTGTTCATTATATAATATATGTATTCAATACAATTGTACTTATTGCCGACTAAAGACAAATAAATTGACAGTTAATGTCAAGTATTCATTAACGTCTTTTGTATGACAGTAACGGTATTCAGTAACAATTTTATGTCATATTTGTTTAGATTTGTCTATATAGTCATCCGATAATTCTCACTATGAATTAGAATAAATTATATATACTATAAAGTTATGCTGAACACCTAGAAACGAATAAAGTTTTGATGGAGTTTCGTTCTCTGACCATCCAGCTCAGAGAACGAAACTCCATCAAAATCCCCCACCTGAGCTACAAATCTTCTCCACCATCATAAATAGACTTATTAAACATTTGATAGATGACTTTGAAGGATGAAATGATAAAATTATTTTCCGTTTCGTTGATTTAGATAACATTATGACTCGAGATCTCGTTTCGTTCAATTAATAACTGCCTTTCAGAAATAAGACAAAATCTAATGTACAAATATGATTTCTCAAGTTGCTCAATCATAAACAATATACAATATTTTACTGAAATTTTGTTTTCATTCCTAATTCTAGCATTAAATTGACTAGGTTTAAAGTATGCTTACAATCAATCTTTATTATAATAATATTTAACATCCAATCAAGAACTGTTAATTCCAATTAACTGAAGATGAAAAATGAAGCACACTGTATACATCCTTTATGTAAATCTAATGATCTAGATTTATTCAAAATAGCTTTTCATTTGAAATGTTAAATCATTTTAAAAAATTAAAGGGATACATCTAATATGAAAATCGAACGTTAAAATAATAAGTAATAAAACCTTGTGAATTAAATAATATTCATGATCAAAGTCTTTTGCACGTGACGGATGGTCCTAGGTTTGAGTTCCGTATGCGGAGTCTTAGATGCTCTCTGTTAGGAGTCCCATACTAGGATGAAACTGCCAGGATTTCCCTGATGATCCAGCGTAAATCGACTCATGAATTCAACTATTAAATTACTACAATCTCCACAAATCCCCATTCTAATAAAACAGGAATTATTTTACCGTAGATCGTTTGTAGTAAATAATGAATTGCTACCTTCATTGTTGTCATGGAAAATAGGAGTTTCTTTAAAACAAACTATCGAGCTTGACACTGAAAATACTCATGTTTCTTGTAATCATTTCAGGTTTATATTGAACAGATGAATATGTCATTGCGATGAATAAGTATCAGAAGTTTTGTTTATTCAGCGTTCATTGTTGAGATGTCATTGGTAATTTAGCACTAGTTTTCAAACTTTTAGATATTAAATATGTTGAGTAGCCGAATAACATTATAAGACAAAGTTCTTTAACATAACTAAAAGATGAAATTGCTTGTTGAATCCCATATTTTGAAAAATTGGTTCGATCTATAACTAGTTATCACGTACTGATTTTGGATCAATTCATTTAAGTGCATTAAATTTTTGCAACTTAATCGATAGCATTTGATTAGCACTAAGAAGGACTTGACACGCATGACATTGATCACCATCCAGTGATCAATCAATTGTGATTACATCTCAGTCCTACAGGAGGTCGATCGCGGCCAGTGGTAACGTCTCTGACTGTGAAGCTGAGTGACACGGGATCGAATCCGTCAGGGAGCACCAGTTCCCTCAAGATTACAGGTACACCTTGCTGACGAGTGTCAAGTAGCACGAAACGCGGGTCCATGGTTTCCTGTTGACCAACTCTAGCCACCATCTTATCTCAAAATAGTGCACGCAGTGTCGAGCCACCTAGACTAGTGGCCACATTACAACTTGATCGATAGCATTCGATCAGCACTAAGACAGACTTGACACACATGATATTGATCGCCACCCAGTGGTCAATCAATTGTGATTAGATTTTTCCCGGATCAATCACGTCAATATTTTACAATATCACTCGTTCTATCATAACTTACATTGTTTACTTAACTGAATTCAACGAGCAGCCAGGTATAGTTCTTTATTCTTCGTATGTCGAAAGTATTTTGAAGTGATTCCAACGAGAAGTTATATATTATATAACGAAATTAAGTTATACAATTAGTCCCATACTAAGATAGAACAGCTGTTCACTACTCACTGCTTTTAATTCATATCACAACTGAGAACGATCCGTAATAAACATCATGACCAGGTTATGTAATTAGTCATCATTTGTCGTCTGGTCGCCGTTAAACTAATTGTTTGTCAGTTATTAGGAAGATATGAAGATCTCCCAAACAGTGAATTTCAAACGGAAACATTATAATATTTAACTAAGGGACTTCATATTATTTACGTGATTCAATAAATGTTTTAAAAACACTTACGCTTTTACTGCCAGTAGTCATAGAATAGAAAATATACGTGATGTATATATATGAACAATTTGTTTTGTTTTGATTAGCTTAATTGTTTGTGTGGCGCATATATATCTGGTGCCCCCTTGTACCAATATTTATATCTTCAAATAAGTAAATAAATAAGCTTAATCCTGAGCAATTTGGTGTACAATGTAGTAATGTTAATACTAGTTTTAAATCGTTTTAAAATATTACGTTCATGAAGACAAGATCTTCAGCAGTTGTCTACTGTCAGTAAATACTGCTAACATAGTACTCCTTTTGTTAGAAATGAATGTTCTTGGATCGAAAAGATTCGTATTTATTGGTTAAAACCATTTTTGAACTCAGTGTTATGTGTCTATAATACAACGTTACTATCTGATTTTAATGAATACCTCAATACGAGAAATGTGAAACCGTTGATAATGAATCTATAAAATGGAAATAAGGTCAATCCATGGTATAGCGGTAAAATGTAAAATAGTTATGTTGAATGAGTAATGGTTGGTTTCAACAACATATCTCCTTTATATCAGGCTCCAGAAAAACACCTCAACGAACTAATTTTTTTTATTCTGAGAGTGTATAAAAGTCGTTTTAACTACTCATTTTCCGGTTCCATCTCTTGTATGTCTAATTTCTGGTGCCATAAGATGAATAAATTAAAGAAAGCTTTCAAAGTAAATCAAGAAATATCTTATGACTATATTTACTTAATGAAAATTATCTTTCAAAACGACTGCTCGATATTTGTATCTGCATATTCATTCAGTAATATATTTTTATATGTAAACAGGATTATGTTCACATTTATTTTGACTAATACATCACTTTATTTTAAAGTAAAGGCGGCATTCCTACAACCAGAGAACATATGGAACTCAACACAACCATCAAGCAATATCAAAGCCACAATCTTCAATACGAACATCATGACAGTTCTACTGTATGGAGTTGAAACTTCAAGAACTGCCACAACCATCATCAAAAATGTACAAGTATTTATAAACACGAGATACTGAATGTCTATCAACCGGATATCATCAGTAACAACCTACTATAGGAGAGAACAAACCAGGTTCCTTATGAATAAGGAATTAAGGAAAGATATTGAAAGCGATAGGACATACATTGCGGTAATCATCAAACTACACCACGAGGCAATCTCCAACTTGGAATAGTAAAGGGAAACTGAAAAGAGGAAGATCAAAGAACACAATGCTCCGGAAATCGGAAGAAGACATGAAAAGGATGAATAGCAACTGGAAACGGTTGCCCAGGACAGCGCTGGATGGAGAACGCTGGTGAGTGGCCTATGCTTCTTCATGACGTGGGGTAACAGGCTTAAGTAAGTAGTCACTCCATTTCTTTTAGATTAAAGTGTAAGTAATACATCAGACAGAAAAGGATTCCATTACATATCGTTTAAAGTCAGTACATAATTTCAGATATCCGCTTTATAATGCAACCATATATTAGTAGATTGCAATAATGATTAGGGAGATGTATCCTAATTGTTACTTGCGTTTTTATGAGATAAGACAATATTGTTCTATTAGTTTTAACACATAATATTTATAGGCTGCTTTAAACGGTAGTTTATGGGAACTACTTTTTCTTTCAGATGTCTACAACATTGTATATGGGTTTAAACACATTTCATATTCTCTTTATGTATAATAAGTAGTATTTTTTACTGAAACATGTTTTATGGTTTATCTGTCTGAATTATCATAGAATAAAATTGAATGATATACACCTAAATAGTCATTTATTGATTCCTGGCACTAACTGCACAATGGGGCATGAGAAAATTACTTCAACCAGGGTGAAATCATGCTGTCCGGCAAAAAGTAATAAACAGATGTTATCGTGTATCGAAAGCGAAAAATCCTCATACCTTGCTAACATGCATTATATGCAGTATGTAATCATTTGTTTTCACTTATATCATACATAGGCTTGTTAAACAAAAATATTTTGTGATATATATTCTTATACATTCTAAAAATTGACAGTGTCTGGCAGGTAATGTAAAATTAACGTTTCAAGGACGTGAAAGGGTAAACCCACTCTAGATGTCTGTGCACTTTATAATAGTTATTTGTCTTTGTATTTCCGTATGACAGATTCATCCAATGAGATATTCATTAGGTTAATTTATCTTTTACTTCAATACACTGATTCTTCAGTTTCTTGAAAGTAATCTATACACCTAGGTGCAGTAAGATATGGAACATCATCATAGTTTGGTTAATATTACCCATTAAATATTTATCATGTATTCATAATTACATTTGTTTTCTGTTGACTGTACAAGTTAATCAAACTATAGTGGTCGCTACCATGTTAAATAGTCATCAATATAGGGGCATTACACTAAGCGATACAAAACTCCCGGCTCATGATTTCGTTTTTACTGTTGAAATCATGAGTCAATTGAAGCTAGACCACCATCGAAAACCTGGAAGCACTGGACGGCCGTTTCGTCTTATTATGGGACTCCTCATGATTTCAACAGTAAAAATACTAAATTCTCCACAAAACCTCCTCTGATCTATAATCATATGCTCACTAGTGACTGACTTCAAGAGATATTTCCTTGAGTTCTAGTGGGAAGCAGTGGCCAGTGGAGTTCTACCAAGTCTGTTGTAGAGATATCATCTCACTGAAGACAAATGGTGAACGGTCGCTCAAAATCGTGGATTGGTTGAAGTTAGACATTAACACTGTTGGATGCCGGCTCAGTGGTCTATCAGTTAAGTGCTCTGGCGCGAGACTGGTAGGCCCTGGGTTCGAATCTCGCGAGTGCGGGATCGTGGATGCGCACTGCTGAGGAGTCCCATAATAGGACGGAACGGCCGTCTAGTGCTTCCAGGTTTTCGATGGTGGTCTAGCTTCAATTGACTCATGATTTCAACAGTGAAAATACTAAATTCTCCACAAAACCCCCTCTGATTTCGTTTTTAATTAGCGGGTAAATAAGTGGGTTGATTCGCTCAACTCTTTAAATATTCTAGTATCTATCACCATAAATTACGAATAGCTTTCCAGAAGTGTTTCGATCAACATAAAAAGTGAAACCAAATTTCTGATTATAGTTCATGAAGTAACTATTGTTAGCTTTAAGTCACGAAATTACATAATTTCGAAAAAATGTTTATTGCCTAATATATATTTACTGGTGTAAAGGACTACAAAAATGCCATTTTATACCGGATCTTTCATATTACTGAGAAGTAAACAAATGTTGCCATACAGAACTGTTATATTTTTATCAATATGTTAACTCTTTCCTCTTGTTTTATTGAGAAGAAAACATTTTTTTAAAAAAACTTAAAATAATCTCTCTACCCTTAGCTACATATAGAGCTCTTTATTTTGAAGGAATAGTAACTTAGTAAACTCATTTGTTAGGCAACTATCGGAAATTATTTTGACTAACTTTATGATTAGTAAATAAGCTTACATTATCAGGAAACAATTTTGACAGTTTATAATTTATAAATTCTTTTAAGATTAAAAATTCTATTTAGATCTCTCTATATATATGTATGTCTATATGTGTATTTTCACGGTGTATCAATCGGAGGCAAAAACCTTATGGAACAATAGAGAAATAAATGAAATGAAAAGTATCTAAATGAACAAAGTAAAGTTTTAACAGGATAAATAACACTAGTTAGTTCTTTTTAGAAAGGGAAAGAATATTTTATTACTTTTGATAGAGTTTTGTTCTCTGAGCTAGATGGTTTGGTCGTGGAACTTTCATCGTTCTTCTGAACGACATCATCAGCACAAAATTTGGGTATAAATCTTCTCCACAATCTCAATACTTTATTACCATTTGATAATTCTCTCATATTCACTCACTTTTACTTTCTTTGTTGTATTTATTTAGAAACCGGTTTCTTTTTCTGGTGGATTATAATTCTGAAGTTTAGTTTATTTTCTAGGATGTCCACTTTTGAAATCTGAATAGATATCAAATTTTAGAGTTTAAATAGCATACAGTATGATACGAGTCGTCATGACACAATATATATCTACCTTATATTTACACAATACTTTTTAGTAGTAACTTGGGTACATAAATGCCGTTAGGAAATGCTTTTTAAATAAATGAAACTAAGACACTTAGGTGTCAATAAAATTTCATATAGACACTATGAGTGAAATGATTTCACAGGAATTTCAAAATCTGCATAGAGTGTTGAAAAACCAAAATCCATATTAGCTAAGGACATTTTCTAGTAATTCATCATCAGGCTCCTCAGTTGTAAATCAATGATCATTGTTTTACAATGGCTAATATAAGCAGCTCTTACATAGTTAGAAACATTAAGTTATGACTCGCGGAACCTAAAAATGATTATATAAAAGTACTATGGTCACCATTTCTGCTATTTTCAGCATATACTGCCAAATTTGTATGATTTTTATGTAGCTATTATTATGATTTTGCAAATATAACATTCCAACTATGAGGTATTAAGTTATTCTAATAATGTTTAATAGATTTTTCTTGTTGATCTTTAATGTTTGATTATTTTACGTTTCCGAACTTCATTTGGAAATAATCAATTGATTTGAACATTTAAACTCATGAAAACAGTAAAGCGGATTTCAGAATACCCAATTTAGTGTACTCAATTAACAAATATATATATATATATATATATATATATATATATATATATATATATATATATATGATCAAATCCAAATCTTGCTTGAAGCCATAGCATACGCCCATATTTTGCTTTAGACTTTTATCATTTTGATGAATGACATTGATAATGAACAAACTGGTAATCTATAAAGTAATGGCAGGATGCTCTTTTTTATATAGAAGTATATCTAGAATAATTTAAGTTATTTGCTTATTGTGTTTCTACTATATTTTTCAAAAAGCAACCACTAATCGTATTTTCATCAAAAATAAGAACACGTTTACTGAACCCAGTTTTTATTAACCATTTTGTAATCCCGGAAGATAGAAAACAGAAAAAACTTTATTAAATCTGCTCAAAACATAACTGATATGTATCGTACAGATAAAATAAATTTCCTTTTGTATCGATACTTTCTTTTTTTATATTTCATTTGATTATACGGAAATATACAAAAGTATATCAAATGACAGGACGGTTTAAAAATGTTTTGTAATTTTTTTTCTTTTTAAAAAAAAGAAAAGATTAAATCTTAAGAATACAATCAGTAAAAGGTTTTAGGGATATATATATATATATATATATCATCAGCTGATGATGATGTCGTTCAGAAAGACGATGAAAGCTCCACGACCAAACCATTCAGCTCAAAAAACAAAACTCCATCAAAATCATCCATCTGAGCTACAAATCTTCTCCACCATCTCAAAATCATATATATATATATATTCATTTCAACCAATATATTTAGAGCAAACTGTAAATTAGAAAAATCATTTCTTTGTTTAAAACAAGTCGTTCAATTTCATTTCCGTTTCATAAAGCTTTTGTTTACATAGAATAAGAGTATATATATATATTCTTTTGAAAATCAAATTCATTAATCTACTATTTTTTTTCAAAATTTAATGATTTCTAATTTTGCTTTATACAGTTAACCATTTTGTTCATAAATTTGAAGTTTTTTTATAAACGAAATAAATAGTCAGTTTTTGTTTCTAACGTTTCAAATAACGAATTTTTGTTATTGAACAATGAAAAATTTGATAGTAACTTGTTTAAATAGGAATGAATGAGCTGATTAAACAATTAGGATTTATAAGATATATGAATGATATATACCATTATATATATATAAGTATAAGATGTTTGTTTTGATGTAATAAATGTTTCAATACATAAGCCTCAGACCCATGATGTCTTTTAGTAAAGAATTGGTTGAATTTAAACATTAACACTATTGGAAGCTGGCTCAGCGGTCTAGAGGTAAAGCGCTGGTTCACGAGACCGAAGGTCTTGGGATCGAATCCCATTAGCGGGATCGTGGATGTGTACTGCTGAAGAGTCCCATATTGGGACGAAACGGCAGTCAAATTAGTCCAGCTTTTTCATGATGGTTTAGCTTTAACTGACTCGTGAATTCAACTATTAAAAAATAAAAAACATTACTGCACTGATTCAGACAAAAAGTTGTATTTAAAGGAAAAGCTCAAAGACAAACATTATATCATTATATGTCAATGATATACTGGTTACATAATTCTAATGTTCTTAATAGTTTAACTGTTTTACATAGTGTTGTGATTAAATTGCAATAACATTTCGGGAGATCAATGCATTATCTCTTTCTTTTCTTGATGACTTTTATTTGCATTTTACTAAAATTTGCTCAAATTTCCAATGGTGAAAATAATGATATACCTAATAACCGAAGTTACAAATTATCGAAATACAATATGTAGGCTGATTGACTTAAAATACATATGTAGATGGATAAATGTGAAACGCTAGACTGTAAGTAGAACTAATTATTGTCAGTATACGGATTTGTGAATAAATCAGAATTACATTAGTTGATTTATTGATAAGAAAAAAGTAACAAGCAATCCACGATGTGTATTGAGCGCGGTTAGCAAATACCTTTCTTGAAATAATTTTCACAAATTAAATAAAACAAACATCTGTTTAGTCATATATTTAGAAAATCAGAAATGTGCATACAAACGATATAGACTCAACCACTTTTAAGCTTGATTAATTACAAATTAATAGACTGTTATGACTTTTATATAATAACTAAATAAGAATAATATTGCCATTTCATTCTTTTGTACACATCGAAATCAAAATTTGAATTCATTTTGATAAAGTAATTATATTTTTTTTTGATATCTCAAAGAATAGTAATTAGTATTTCACATGTTTCGTGATTTCATGCTAGTCACTTCTTCAGAGTAAATAAACAAGTAACCGAAATAAGTTAACACAAATTTAAATATCATGGTGAATTTTTTTAAAAAATGTCTTGTCGAACCTTGGTATCTATTAGATTCATTTACATCCGAACAATTCATTAGTTGCACAATCCATATTTAGAGATTCTACTTCTACTTCTCAATAAAATCTGAAAACCATAAAATGAATACATCATTTGCAAAATGTCAATCAATCGTCTTAGACTTCATTGTTCTTTCGTTTCCATACCAATCATTCTTTGTTCTCGTTTCTTTGATCATTTTAACGTTCTACCTCCAGGTATTTCACTTTCGATTGATGATACATATTACTTATATCTACCGACATCAGTAGCACACACCACTATATAAATATATATCTGTTAAACAAAGAAACCAGTGGATTCATTTGAAAATTTCATTACTTCATTAATTGGTCATTATTCCTTACATAGAAAAAATACTTGAAAATATTTAGTTTAGTGTAAAACATTCAAAAAATCCCATCTCATCCAGATATTAGAAATACTTTTTCATAATCCTATGAATCTTTATTGTTTGCATGAACTCAATTTTAAGTAATTAATGTAAAACAGTTAAAGATAATAAAAAAAGTATTTTTATTCAAATGAGAGTAGACTGTTTGTTTTCAACTTCATTTATTCTATAAAAATGAAAAAAAATGTACAGAAAAACAAAAAAAAACTTTTTTTACTTGTAAAAAAAACAAAAAAAACAAGAATTAACAAAACATTTGCATAAATGAATTGATCTATATGTATATATTCATGATGATAAGAGTTATTGAACTTTTAAGTTAATAGCGGAAAAATTAAATCGTCTAACTGTTATGATTTAAAAAAAAATAAAATAAAAGTGATTCAGGTTCAAGGTGAGTTTAATTTTACACTTTATGAATTTTGTTTTAAAGAAAGTAAAAGATTTTACAAATGAATTTATCTTATAAGCAAAGATGGATAGTGGCTAGCAGTGAAATCCAGGATGAGCTTTTCGGCCCATTTGGGACTCGTCAGCTGGATGTGCCTGGATGTACTCAAATAGAAGGAAACGAGCGTCCTGGATTCCACTGCTAGTCACTGTCCGTTTTTGCTTTTAATGCTTGTGAATTAAGGCTATATCGAGGCAATACGCACAGTATGCACATATACCAATAAAAGACTGATCGATTGCAGTCCTAAACATCAATAGGAAGATTCAAACAAAGAACACAAAGTGAATTTGAATTTATCTTAGTTTACTTAAAAAGTATAGATTTAAACAATTATACCTTGCATAAAATATTTTCATTTTCTAAATTGGGAAAAGAAACAATGTACAGTTTTCATCGAAAATAGACGAAGAATATACGAAAATCATTAGGATCATCGATGGTATGTTCATAGCGACTAGACAAACTAATCATTTTTGTTCAATACATTTCAAATTACTAACTATCTAATATTTAGACAAAACTAATGTAACATTGAACTAACTGTTGTTATCATCTTGACAATTTCCCACCCATTAAATAAACGACTTAAACTAAACGTTTGTCCAATACTTAAGACTAAATTTTTAAGTGAATTATTATTCATCAAAACAGTGTAATCTAGATGTAGAATAACTATATCTGAATGCAACACAATAACTTTCTAGAACATCCTTATTCTCAACCCATATAATATATTATTGATCATTTGCTTGATGTCAGATTGGTATTTACAAAATGCCATATAAATCAAATCTGAATACTTATGAACCATAATGTAGCCAATTTTAAATTTACTTTAGGTATAACTAGTGCTACAGTTGATATTACATAACATTAATGAAGTATTTTTCTAATTTAAAGTATTTACTATTATTTCAATGAATCCAGTAAACATCAATTTTGTATAAAATTAGTTTGAATAATATCAGTACACTTGTATTCGACATTAAAACATTGAATGAAAGTAATAAACAATCATGAACTAATAATAAATGAAGCCTTGTTTAAATGGGAATATAATTTAAATATTGTTATGATAAATATCTCTTGATTAGATGATCATCAAACATTCTATTTAAAAGTAATACATAATATACTGAAATAAATAAATAATATATTTGTAATATCTCAATGAGTAGAAAAATCAGATTTTCTGGCGTTTCGTGACACAGTGTAAGTCACTTCTTCAGAGAATAAATAAGCAAATATACCGAAATGATAAATAAATTGGGAAACAATCAGGTATTGATAAACTATATATTAAGTAGTTAGTTAAGTAGTTAGTTAACTATTTAGTTTAAACATCATTTGATTAAAGTAACTGATTAAGTAGTTAGTTGATTAAATTTCAACTTCAAGAAAGAAGAAAAAATAACTTCAAATCACTAGGCAGAATAAATTAACTGAAAAAAATTCCTGTTCCTAAAGACAATTCAACACAGTTTTTCAATGTAGTTCTCAGTTGAATTTTCATATCAGAAAAACAAATTAAAGAATACACTTAAAATTTTGTTCAAGTGAAAATCAAAATAACACTTTCAACTATTTGATATTGATCTATAAAATGTTGAATTACTTGAAGACTATTAACAGAGAATGGTTCTGATCCATCGGTTTAATATTTGAAATATAATTTTGTCATTTAATATATTATAGATTTTTCATTCTTTGAGAAAAAGAAAACTAATTATATTTTTCGCTAGTATTCTATTTATAGCTAATCCGTTTTATTATAAAACTTACATGTAGGAGGGCCATTGTTCCAAATATACTGAAATTAAAGCATATGCTGAAAAAAACAAAGACTTCAAAAATTTTTGATAGTTGAATTTATGAGTCAATGAAAGCTAGACGATAGCATGGAAAACTTGGAAGCATTGGACGGCCATTTCCCCCTTATTGTGGGACTCCTCAGCACTACTCATTTACGATCCCACCTCGCGAGATTCGAACCCAGGACCTATTAGTGGACGGTGGAGCCACTTCATGGATCGGTTGAAGTTAGGCATTAACACCGTTGGATGCCGGCTCAGTGATCTGGATGTTAGGCGTTCGCGCACGATACCAATAGGTACTGAGTTCGAATCCCAAGGGGCGGGATCGTAGAAGCGCGCTGCTGAGGAGTCTCACAATAAGACGAAACGGCTGTCAAGTGCTTCCAGGTTTTTCATGATGGTCTAGCATCGACTGACTCATGAATTCAACTAGTAAATTAACATAATATCCACAAAACCCCTCTCTGACTTTAAAAATGATTTTTAAATAGATTGATAGCTGAAGTTGCTTTGTTCAGTAAAATTTGATTAAAGAATCTTATGGTCAGTTGATGACATTTTTCCTCTTTGTCTCTTTATAAGTTTTATGTATCAGATGAAATGTAAATATGTCTAGTTTATAAATATTCTAATCAGATAATCTAATATTAAATACTTTAGAAGATTTCACGTTATTCTTCAAAAACAAACAAGACTATTCATGGAGCTAGACAGTTCACTCAGATAATTGTCTAATCTGATTAAACATGCATTTTTAAACCTATTGTGCACATATATATCGAATTCTACGGGCTTCAAAGTGTTTCTATAGCTATATTCGGTCAGTTTTTTTCAAAAGATTGTGCATGTAACTTTCTTATTGAGAAATCTTTCTGTCCTTAACTTAGCTATCTTATTTTAGATCTAAAAACAGTATAAATATGATAAGCAGTCATATGAATATTCATGTTTCAAGTGGTAAAACTACTGAGTTTTTCGTCTTACAATTATGCCCCCTAAAAAATGTATTTATGTACTATTGAAAAATTAAAAGAGAAATGTGACCGAAAAAAGTAAATAATCTTAAATATTAATTTGTCTTAATGGTTGAAAATCGACCGTATTTAGAAATAAACTCTTTGTCAGTAATTTAAAAATCCATATTTTAACCTGAACACCGAATACGTTGAGCCAAATAAGTATTGGAGAAATGTTTGATCATAGTACTGAACTTCCTAACAGTGTTTATCAACGACCTCACGAGGGATTTAACTCAAAACCTTTAGGTCTTTTTAAAAGCATTTAACCTTTAAACCATTAATTTATCATCCAACAGTTTGATAGTTAATTTCTCGCTGGAAAACCTGAATAATCTGAGTTTAATCTCTGGTTGTTTCAAAGATGATGTCCAATGCTAGGATGAATCATATATTTAATGTCTTCTGATATCAAAAAGCTACTTGACCGTGACGTATACTTACGAAAGTCAACAACCTTCAAAACGTGTTATATTAAATTGTACACTTAGAGTGTTAATATAACACTAATATTTCCATACATTATAACTAAATTGTATATGAATTAATGAAGGTACTGATGTGATGGGATGAAAAAGGCAAATTACATTCTTTTATTCATTGTAGTTTTTGTCCAACATTACTTTCTTTTTAATTCAATATGATTACTCAGTGTAGTATTTATGTTTGTTTTCCAACGTGATATTTTATTCGTTATAACATTATTCTATTTAAGTGTGTTGTTTATTCAAGATACGATATTCTTTTATTAAATTAACGTGAACTTTGATCAGCAGGATATGCAGCATGTGATTTGTTATGACTTGGAGTATATTTCATACATGTGATTTTATTCCAATTAATAATTAAGTGTAATTTGGTCAATTGTAACGCCTTGTATCTTGATTAATTATGTCCCCGTAAAATAGTAGAACAGTAATTCAAAGAAGCAATTAAGTTATGTAGTCTTGCACAATTATTAAGTTCATTGTGCGAAATATTATTTAGTAGCAATTAGGCAATAAAAATCCGAGAAATGAATATTCCTTTAACTAACAAACTGTTTTAGTTATCACTGTAGAACTACCCATGGTGATGGTATTTAAGAATGTAGTCACTTTCTCGCCGTTTGCATGTACGGATTGTCACTAGGCTCAAGTAGCATCTATTTACAACTTGAGCTGAAATCTTTTATTGAACATGAATGAATATTCGCCTTTACTTACAGTACCGAAATTAACAAACTGAATTTGATAACTTTATTCTGGTTAGACAATGATACTTTTCAGAGTTGACAAACTATGGTAATGGTGATATACATCGATCAACAACCGCGTGTTCGAGTTTTACTTAAAATCCCTTGTTAGCTTATTTTTATCTGATCTCAAGAAGCTGAACCCCATTTCGAAGTTACATCTAGAAATTTAAAAGCCTAATGGATAGCACATCAAACCACCAATATGGAGAATGAGTGAAAAATAAGTACACATAAGGTATCACTAAGCTTAACAATTATATATATATATATATATATATATGAAGTTGGGACGACTATGTTTGTAGAATGTGATGAGTTAATCGTAAATTGTTCCTTTTTCTTCGGCTCCATACAATCTAATATGATTAATGGTTTATAATCATTAACATAATAATAAGAAATGAATTGTTAATGATCAACAAATAAGTTGTGTGTAGTGTGAAAGACGTTAGTGATTATTGTTTCGAAAACTGAGTTTCATTTAGAATTGATTGTATGGTAGCTCTAAAATATTGTCAAAATTTTATCATCTGATATAACATAATGTTTGGAAATTTAAGAAGGAAAGAGGAAGTGTAAGTCCGATTCAACGAATTATGTTTACAATCAAATGGAGAAAAGAGATTTCAAAATGTTACCAAGGCTGTTGACAGTTAACTTCTGACTCTTTGAATATGAATGTACTTATTTAGTTGCTACGGCTTCTGGAAAGTTAATAAACGAGGATTTGAGTTGTTTGTTGATAAGTTTGAAAGACTTCACTGAATGCACATTGTGCCGATTCTTTTTAGTAGGTGGGATGCTACTGAACTGCATAAACAAGTTCCTTCTCAAAGACATAGGTTATTTGGAACATTATCACTAAATTGAATAAAAGTTCGCCTTTTTGTCTTTCTACTGTTTATGCTTTTTTGTATATATATTAATTGATATATGCAGTTGGGGGACTTTCATCTACTTTTTTTTGTTATTGAGCAATATTGTGTCTAATGGATTTAAATTCTCAGAGGGGAATATGTTTTTAAAAGCTGCTTTCAAGTTTTAATGAAGTTTATTCACTATTTATTCATCTTTGAATAATACTCGAGTAATGGCTTTCTTATTTTAGGTTTGTATTCATAAATCTTATTTCAGTGTTCGACATTACATTTCTTAATGATTGATTAAGGGTATCGATTTTCTAGCAGACAATCATGAAGTGGAGTATTCATCTTCTTGAGCTTTCCTGGTGAACATAACTTTCCTCCTGTGTGCAAAAGCATTTTTGCCAACCCAATTTGATGGTTTTAAGAGAAAAATCTCTGAAAGTTTAAACACTTTTTACTACGAGGTCATTTCCTATGTACGTGCACTTGACAAATTCCACTACTTTTTCTGAAAATACCTTAATCAAGGACGTAAAACTCATCTTTTTATCCATGTTTCATTATGAAATTAACATTGTGATGAACTTTATTGAAAAATCTGAGTGCTGAAGTCGCATAATTTATGTCGTTACACAAAACAAAGTATCGTAAAAGTGCCTTACATAAAGTACAGTCACCTTGACAATAGGTTATAATTCTGTTCCATCCGAATTTCCAACAAATATATTGTCAAGGACATCCTAAAGGACTGAGCATCGCTAATAAAATATCCCATATATCATTACTATCGTTAATATTTAGAAACGATAATCATATTAGCTTATGTATAGATAAAAATAAAAAAGAAATACAGTGGATTCATCGTATTCTGAAAATATTGCCGTTCCTGCTTTGACCAAGCTTGTGAAGTACCCCAAAAGCATGAATATATATATATATATATATATATATATATCATGCGACAAAGTCAAACTCTAAACCATCAGTGTTAATGTATGCAACTATATCCATGATAAAATATATATCACAGCATCTGTTAACCGGGAACTCGGGGAAAATAAACAAGTTCAATATTCTAAGATTATGGAAAATAAAAATGAATTATATTCAATCAAAATTCATTTCAGATTTTATTCATAGCTCTAATGATTAGATCAACGTAGGTTATGTTTCTAAAAACTTGGACTTCTTTCCATTATATATATTCACCTATAACGCAGAGTAACGAGAAAGTGTTTATTTAGTGTTTTGACTGGAACACTTGACAGGAAAAAGAAATTTATTTTAATTTAACCATAGACAAAGTAACGAATCAACAAACACGTCATTTGATATATCAAGCTGTTTCTTTTCAGTTTACAAAAAAGTAAACATATTTCTTACTTTCACCATATATTCAATTACAGTACACTCATTTTGAATCATCTTACTCGATGTTTTTACATTTCTTTTTTTCATAATCATTATTTATGAAGTATAAATCTTACATTTTTAAAAATATCCTTAAATTTACTCTTTATTCTTCACAGATGCACCATGACGTTTGATAGTTTGAAACCGTTTATTTCAATTGCTCAAATGATACATAACATCAATCTTGGTCATACACAACTTCAATTCAGTTTATAATAAAATTGTAATTTTAGTTGGTGATTATTCGAATGTAGTGGAAATAAAAAGTATTTACATTGAAATACCACACACTTGATATGTATAATCATAATAACAATATG
Organism: Schistosoma mansoni; assembly: GCF_000237925.1. NCBI lineage: Eukaryota > Metazoa > Platyhelminthes > Trematoda > Strigeidida > Schistosomatidae > Schistosoma > Schistosoma mansoni. Next base: position 43,841,384 of record NC_031495.1, on the reverse strand, counting down.
AAAAGGTAACGTGAATTAACGTACATCATTTCCAAGATCTATCATTGATTATAACTGACTGATAATAACTTCATGGTTGTTTTTTTCTATATAACTTATGATAAATCATTTTGAATTAGGTGCATTTCAGAAATAAAATCTTTATATTAATTTAAAACAAGAAAGAAAGTCGGAATTGTTAAACTTTTATTCATTTATATATAGATTATTGTAAAAATATCTAAGTGTATATTTTATAGATTGATCTGATTCGATATACAGTATGTAACAAATATTAGTTCTATTTTTATAATTATATGAATTAATACCTTGATTCCAAAATGGTAATGGACAATTTTGATTGTAAAATATCAGTTATTATAGTGAAAATATCAAGTGATACATCTTTACGTACTTTACTAATGAATTAAAGATGAAGACAATAATTTATCCGATATTAATCGAGTATAAACTTATAGATATAAAGATGAATAAAGAGGAATGAAAGAATATAAGAAGAGCACAAATAGGAAAATTTATGTACATAATGTTTGTCCGTTGGTCAATATAATTACAATGGAAAATTTTTTTAAACCTTGATATACTTCATCGGGTGTAACTCTCACTATTGAAATGAATTTGGTCTTTTTTAAGTTACATAATAGATCATATTTCAAAAAAATAATACAATATATAATAATCTGACTATCTTCTCAATTGTTATTTATTATTCACATTCATTGACAATGCTTAATAATAATTGATAATTAATCTAAACTTTATCATCAGATATCTTGAATTATATTTATTATGCAATAATTTCGTCGTATCTGTTACATTTTACATTGTTGTAACAAAATTAAAGTTGTAAGCTAAAAAAAAAGAAGAACAAATGTTTAACAGTAAACTAAAATGAAAAGAATGATACAACTGACAGAGCTACCATATTTTTTTAAAGTACAGTTTTTATGGATAAGAGAAAAAACTGATTAAATAAAAAGAGAAAATTTCAGCAGAACACTTGATCATTCAAATCATAAATATTTTACAATGAAATTCAAAATTACATTATGTCTGTACACAAATTGATATGAAGAGCCAATCAAAAGTAACAAACGGTTAATCGATTGCAATCAGAAGTGACCTGAAGGTCAAGTGCATTCCATTGGGGTTAGTATGTCAATTTCCTAAGGATAAAGTGGTATATATATATGAGTATTTGTGCATTACATTCGGTAGTCCAGTACACTTTCTCGATCACTCTTGCTTTTTCACTCAAGTAATCAATTGGGGTTAGCGAGTAGCATACAGTGTATCAGTATCGAATTTCGGACGCCGTCCGTCCCAGCACAAATAAATTTGTATGTATTAAAGAAATTCATATTCTGATCAGACATAATAATTATTGGAATGAATGGGTTGTATTACAGACTATAATTTGTCACCATTTCCATCTGAATGAATTATTGTGAAATATTATTATTTTCTAAAAACATGAATAGAAAGACTGATGTAGACGAAAGCAACTACGTATATGACTATATGAGTCGTTGAGAACGTTATTGAGGTAGTCGGAGAATAAAAAGAGCAAATAAGTTTGGTACAAGGTTTTTTTTTAAATTACTGCCAGTTTTCGTACAGGTGAGTACATAAAAGTGAATTTCTCGCTTTAATATATTACAGATATCTGAAAGATTTTATTTGACCACAGTAATTTGGAGCAGATATCACGGGGATTTATACACCAGTATATGATTTTATCACCATTTCTTCTAATTGGGAATGCGAAACTCTTGTAAAACGATTTATTTCATTTACTTCTGTTCATTATGTGATTTCACAACCAATCCAGTTAGTGAACGATGGATATTTTCTGTTTAATAATACCGAAGTAGTGGAATAAATTACTTCAATTTTACTCAGCTGTAATGATTTTCCAATTGCCTAAAATAAAGAAATATATTTTCAATAAGAAATAGAAAAAGCAATAATTCTTTATGAAAAAACGTGACACTAATTAAACTACAATTATATTTTTCGATTAATACCATTATTCTGACTTACTCGTTTTACATCTTTGTATAAAATGTGATATGGAAACATTTTACAGATCATCATCATAATCTAGCATTATCTTAACTGTTAACCCGTTTACTAGTTACAATGAATCTTACATTGTAATGAGATTTATAAAAGCTATGCGAGTGATGTGGGTGAACGTTTGACGACTTAACGGATGAAATGATTTTTTTTTAATAAAATAGATTCATAAATATAAATGATAAAGTACTGGACTCGAGACAAACCACGCTTTTGTTCTCAGATGCCCTGGTATGGCCAAGGATTAAGATAGTCCGCTCTCCCTCTCCAAATTCTCTCACATGGCCACGTGTATACAGCCACTGTCAAGGAATTCCTACTCATTGCCTTCTCGCAGCACGCGTGTTGCTTATGAAACTGAGAGTACGAAAAGCGAATGTTCAGAGCTTTCACCGGATTGTTGGACACGGAGGATCCACATAGAGGAGTTGGAAAACCCTGGTTCCAAACCAATGGTGCACATGAGATCCAGGGTCCTGAAGGAACAAAACTGGCATATGGACCTATTGTTGGTCACCGGCCACCATGGGACTGCATCTTCCGACGTTGCTCCACTTCCTTGTGGATTAAACTTTAGGTCAATGACTCAGGGTGTGACTCCCTAAGAAAACTACCTGCTTTGGTTTGGGTGCCCAGATAGTATCACAGCTCTCACGCAAATCAATGATAACTACCACTGGACTCATTGTTATTTTGTGGTGTATATGTATTTGGTGCCCCCTTGTACCTATGTTTATGTGTTCAAATAAATGAACAATAAATATAAATGGACTAATGTCTCAAGATATTTTACTAGCGGTAATTTAAAATATTTTTCAATACGGAATAAATGTTTTGTAAAATATCAACAGCAGTTATGTAAATATAGAAGAATATAGCTTGTTGAAATGATTTTGCAATTAATTGTGCACATAAAATGTCAAGAAAACAAAAATATTTGAAAAACAGTATTAAAGTTCATTGACTGAAATATTGCTCTATAAATGTATAAGTTCATGTGTTAACAGTCAATTTAAAATGTGGCATTATAATACTATACTTAAGAAACTTTTTTTGATGCTTACCATTGACCTACCTTATTCTTTTCATATTCAGTATATACTATACTTCTCAAGTTACTTTAAGAATAAGTAAATTATTGAAAAAGTAAAAAAACAAAATATTAGGTAGTTTCCGTATTCAACTCTGTACGATAGAAAATTTTCCAGTTGGTTAAATGAATTAAATAAAAAAAATAATAAATTATTTACTAATTTTAATTTTTTTTTCAAGAAAAATTATAAATTCAAAAAGGGGTCGATAATCAATTTAGTTTACTGACTGAAAAGAAAATAGGCAATGTTTTTTTTAAGAGGTGATTTCAGAAAAGATTCACTTGTTTCCTTGAAAACAAACGAAATACATGAGTAAGCGAAATTCAAAATAAGCTAATAATATTGCTCATAAAAATTTCAAACTTCGTATTTATGATATTATAGGCTCCAAATGATCGGTCTTTCTTGATATCTTTCCATCGTGAGAGGATTATCTCGATAGTACTATTAAGTCATGGGTTAATATTATATGAGCACTAGAACTTTTTGTCCTGCAGATGATCTAAGATATAACATAACAACTACATATTCCTCATCAACATTTCGTGGTTGATTAAATGTCTACATAATGTTATAAATATGATAAACGTAAAACAATATCTTATTCAAGTTTAAAAACATGAGATCAATGCTTTTTGAATTCGTAAAACTACCTTCATTAATTTACTATTAAAATGAACTTTCGGAATGAAAGCTGAGTTTTCTAATAAGAGATGGATATATGTTGCAAAATCAATCATCATGGTAATTAATATACGTTTTATGAATAAACTTGGACATATGTAAGGTAATTGCAAGTGAAAAGTAATTTTCATTAGTAAAAACTCAATAAAACAATAAAGGGACCTTTTATTGCATAACATATGTACATAATACATGATAGCCAAACACTAAATAATATCCTTTGTTTCCTATTTCTAATGAGAAAATAATATATTTGGTTGAACTAATAAAAACGTTATGTTAAGATAGTTTACAAGTAACATTATTTATTACAACACGAAGCAATTTCTCTTTATTTTAATACAACGAGCTACACCTGTTCACTTAATCTACATTGGTTTAATTAAATTATATAAATACAGGCATTTATATTGAAAAATATAACATAGCTGCCTAACGTATAATAAATATTTAACCAAATAAAGGAATAATACTAATCACTGTTCCAAGAAAATAGTGAATGATTCTAAGATTTACCATATAAATTTATAGGTTTGTCGAATGACAATAGTGCAATTAAACAATCAGTTATGATTTCGTACCATTTCTAGAAACCTGTAATGTAACGATTCCTACTCAAAAAGTTTTATGTAAGCAAAAAACCTTAACTTTCAGTTTTTCAATCCGTTGCTCTGTACAGTAAATAATTGTTCTAATTGTAACGTAAAACAAGTGCAATGAGAAGATGAAAGTTATCAGAATTATGTGAAAATTGCACGATACATTTCGAACAACCTGATCACATATATACTTGTTGAGGCAATATATATGAAAAATCCAAAGATCAACTACAAAAATTAAAAGGTTTGGGAAACAAAGATGATAATAAAGTATACAATGCAAAACGACACTGGATGATAAATCAGTATTAACAGAGTAGGTTAAGGGTAAGAATAAATTGTTTACGAACGCATAAAAAGGGTTTCGGTTTTAGTATAGCCAAGGTTTCGATAAAACTTGATAGACACCCTTGGACACTGCTGAATAACCCTACTTGATATCAATCTTATAACCGCTCTCAACCAATTGTTCACTAAGAGGAAGATATTTGTCTTTACTATGATCTTATCTACCCACTGCAGTTCATTTAACTTTGTAGCTGATTAGGTTTGTGCTCATCCACCCTTACTTGCAGATCACGACTGCTCCTCGTATGTATGTATTTCGGCTCATACATGTAAATCGATAGACCGAAGGGGATGTCATACAATAGTTTGCATACTGCTTGTATGTTTCGTGAAACACATACCTTGATTTCTCGATAGTGATGAGTTACGCTGCGTAAAACGCCTTAATGATAGCTAGTTTAAGTCTTCTTTTCAACATGAGACTATTCGGATCACTTCTGAATGTTAGGGTAATACGGACTCCTTTTTGGGTGTAAGTAATTAAAAAAGTATTAAATGAATAGAAGTAACTAACGAAAACGACGTCTGAAACGGAGGAAAGGGAGTCACAAACTATTATATCAGAAAATTAATTTTATGTAAGTGTGCTGCCCAAACATTATGGTTCAAAATGATTGAACATGTAGCATATATATGAACTAAAAATCTATAAAACCTTATAACTCCGATTCTGCTTTTAAAATCATTTATTTGACGACGTTACACTTATATACTATAAGTAATTGTTGGTCAACTAAGTTCATAATTATTAAAATAGAAAACTAGAAAATAGATCATTATAGTGAAAGGCTTACATTCTTTGTCCCTAAAGTAATATGTTGAGAGTATTTAAAGCATTGAAAATATCGTGATTGCTTAAAATATTGTCGAAATACGTTCTCAATATGTCTAGATGAACACTTCTTTTTTGACTGAATATATGGTGATATAGTATACTGAGAAACAAATTACGTCTGACTGTAACAATGTTCAAGCAACTTGAATATAATTTGTAAGTGTCATTACAAAGGTTTGATTTGATTATTTCAAAGAAATTGAACATTGAGTATATTGTTATTAATCAAAATAATATATGTGCAATATTCCAATGCGTAGGAAAATTGAAATTTTAAATTTTTTGACATTTCTTGACTCAATGTAAGCCATTTCACTGAAGAAGTTAGTTTTTCTACGTATTGGGATATTACAAATATATTATTTTAAAATAACTTGAATATAAGCTAGTGATAGCATATTAACTAGAGCTCAGTATTATTAAAATGCCAATTATTGCATGAATAATTGGCTTCTATACCCATCCTGATACAATAATAACTGATTACAACATTTTTATAATTATTAATTTCACTGAGTAACAGGTTGAATTTCTTCCCGATACTATCAAACCCAGAAGAGTTAGAATTAGTTGATTCAGAAACTACTTCCACCCACTTTACCTATCTAATATTATTTACAATATCATGTATCATTTAAGTGAACAGCTGAAACATTTTGATTAGAACTAAAAACCAGAGTTTATTATTATCAATCATTAGGTGATCAAGCAACACATATCCTAACACATCACTCACTTTTGGTATGACAAGTATTTAAAAAGCTTCTTTTAATAATTTGTCACACGAGCCCAAAATGAAAGGATATCAGTAGGTACAACAACTTTATTTCTAAGATAGAAGACAATTTATGTACATGAATCCAGCAAAACATAAAAAACTCTGATTATCCCAACCTCGAAGAATACTTAGCTTGTTGAGACTATGATGACTCAGTGTGATCACACCGGAAAAGTAATGAAATGAAATTCGGTGACAAAATTCTTTCCAGAAACATTGAGATAGACTATCAGTTTTAAAAGATACACCTCCGACTATTTTAATCGCTGGTGAAATCCAGACAAACTCAAAACCCATTTTGAAGTCGCATAATTTTGTAATTTTAAAAACACTTTTGTCAATATAAATTACGCTATCAAGCCTGTCTTATTTGAGAGAGCTCAACTCATATTTTTACGTCAATTGGATCATAACATAAATAAATATATTAAATTCTATAAGGATTACCATGAAATGTGTAAACTTGGTTTTTAAGCTTGACTTTGTAATACGTCCTTGTTGATGGAGATAAATAACCCAATTTCGAAAAAAAAGACAAACGACAAAAAAAAACACTTTTTTCCAAAAATATGGGGGAGAAAGTGCAATCTAAATACAATTCATTAGATATCGACTAATAGACTAACAATTTACATTGGCATGTGATGTAAAAACATTATCGAAGTTTATTCAGTTAAATATATTTGATAAATAATTTTATAATTCCATTGACAAAGTTAAAAAAAAATAGTAGCGACGTAATTATATGGAAAGTGTTGTCCATATGGGATGTCGTATAATTTTAAGAAGGGAATGAACAACAAAGTCATTTCCAAACTGTCATTGTTCATAATCCATTCATATATCAACCATAGTATCGAGCAAATTATCAGTTGTTTACCATAGCTTGTTTTAGGTAAATCTGTCTTGCATTAAGACAAGATAATTCTCAACGATTTAAAAGTATTTAGTCCAAAACACAATAATACATCTGCACAATTATTCATACCTACACGAAGAAAGATAGTTTGTTAGATCAACTTTTTTGAAGGTAAAAGACCGAATTTTCGGCAAACAACAGGAATGAACTGTTAGATGTAAAAACAATGGCTTTCTCAATATAACAGACTTAAATATTTGTTTCCAACATTCTACTCATTTAAGAAACAGCCAATAATGAGCGATGCATTAAACATACCTCCAACTATCCACATTTAGCAATAATCAATGTAATTCAACCTTTAATGACTGGTGATTCAATTGGCAAGGGTTCAGCCTCCGTTAAATTAGATTGGTTGAAAAGTTGTTACTTTAATGATATTTGCGTGATAATCTATGTACATTGGACAAAACAACAACCGGACGTTATTAAATGCATTTGCCAACTACCAACTGTGTTTCAATCTATTTGAATCGATCGATTGACTACAAAATATTCACTAGTTTTTCAGAAATGAGCAATTACTGAAGATTCATATGAGGAAGCCTAGTCTAGTACAAAATCCGGAACCAACAGATTACTTTGCCCGAGAATGATGTTAGCTGATAGCAAACGAGCCATTGTTTAATCCGTCTCTTAGTATTTACAATGCTTTCAATCAAAAATAAGAATTCTAGGAAATATATGTATGAAAACACCGATGCATAGATAAAACGAATGTCTTTTTACCGTTTCGCTAAATAGTGAATTCACAGAGCTGAAGATGCACAGTGTAAATCCCGAATCACAGTAAAATAAAATACTTTTTTCTGCAATAAGATTAATCAAGTGAAGCATCTTTATGCTTTATTCGATATATATTTAAAAGATCAGTAACGAGAAGCGAACTATTCTAAAACTGACTAACAAAAGAGTATGTATAGGTAGATCGCTTTTGTCTTAATATTATTGCAACGGTACTATTCACTACTATACGATTTTTGTTTCTTGTCAACTTTCATTTGCTTGTGATATATAAAGCCAATACTATAAAGTACATAACTAATTGTGCGATGTCAAACTAGCTGCTCAAATCAGTGCATTGTCCTTATGAACACAGGGTTTCAGATCAGACACAAATTGATTAGTTACAAAGCATGAACATACTACAGAACCCGCCCAAATATTATATTACATTACGTAGTAAGTATAGAAATGATGTTTCTCCGGTAAAATTATATATATATATTACAGCAAACGAAACATTTGCAAAATACTAAGTCAGCCGATGTCGATAACTTAACATAGTATACGGACAACTTTTCCAGTCAAAAGCATATTTGAAAGCATCCAGCTAAACCCCTAACCAAATATCGCATATTATATGTAGTTGAAAAACAGTCACATTATTTACAAAGGATAAAAATTAAACCGATAATGAAAAGGAAATGTAGGCAATTTGTTTTTGTTTATAATCCATATAAATATTTAATAACAATTAAAGTCGTTAAAGTTACGGTTATCTAGTCTAAATATGTACTTAATTAATGTCAAGATATATATCTAACATTTCTGCTTGTATATAAGAAGTTTTAGCAACTTTATGGTTAATCTATCTGTATATTACAACTGACAAGGACGCCACATCTGTAAAATAAAGTTATGAACAAAAAGAAACTAAAGAGCTGTCACACTACTCATGAATGTTTGAAGTATATGGTCTTAACCTCTGTCCCGACAAACTGTTCGGCTTCTATAGTGAATGGGGACAGAAATAAATGAATACAACAAAAGTAAACTCCAAGAGGTTACTTAATATTTCAACTAGAGAAATCTTTGAAAAAAAGAAGGGCTAAGTACTTATGTACGAAAAATTCATGTTTCAACTTATTTGAGTAGAATCTCTTTAACAAATAGGAAATTGACTCAAAAAGTCTGGTAGGAAACAACCGGCGAACAGAACTGAATGGAAACTTTCATTTAAAAAAACTTACTAAACGAATTCGAAGATAACTAAATGCAAATTCACAAACTCTAAAAGATAGCAACAGCGTTAAAGTTATAACTGTACCATTTATTATTATTTTTGAAATGATAAAAATAATCATAAATTTGTAGTATTCTAATGAGTATGAAAATAAATGCCTAACTTTTCGCTACATAGCGTAATTCGATTCTTCATGGAGTAAATAAATCCTTGCAGTAGTTTGCCTCTATAATAAAACGGAATAAAGAGCACAGAAACGAACAGATACAACTAAGTATGTGTATGAGATAACTTCTGCACACTAGAAAAAAACATGAGGGTCACATTGTACAAAAATTACAATAAATTATTCATTAAAATCAGTAATAATGATCATTTGATTGACACACAGCATATTAATCAAAACAATAGAAGAAATTCGTGTAGTCTTCTTGAAGCATGCCTTGATTTATTTTGCATAAATCATCAAATGTAAACGAAGTAGACAATGTATTTTTTGTAAAAATAATAAGCTTTTATTTCGTAACCGAGTACCGACATAAATAGGCTAACAATCTCGGATAATCAATCACTGCCGAGAAGGAATTGGTGTCCACTTCATCTAGTTGTTTCTACTGAAGAAGGTTTTCGTTTTCTAGCTAATTATCATGAAATTTGTGTGACTTAATATTCTCTTATAATAGCCGTTTCAATATGTATTCACATAATTCGTACTTCACAATCTTTACAACCAGGTTTTCCTAACATTTTGAACGATGCTTACTCAAGTTATCACAGTGCAAGTAAAGTTAGTTTAATATATCATAAAACACCATTGTTCAATAGATGGCTTGTTCACTTTTCATTGATTTGCAGGAAGAAGATATAGGATACTTCTAATGTGATACTACATATAACGTGACTAGTTACACTGATGACTAATACATAGCAATAGTTCAACTATGGCAGACTCATCCAAATTAGGGGAAAATAAGAAGCATTTTGCAAGAGACACTTTACATCTCCCGGAAAGGGAAGGGAATGAGTAGATATCACATTATGTATATTATCTTGTATTGATTGATAGCTGAATACACATTAATGTCATAATTATGAATCACAGCTGATCAGGGTCCTTCAATCACGTAGTTACAGTGTGAACGCTGGTCTATTTGACGTGGCATCGTGTGTACTACTTTCAAACACCTAAAATCAAAACTTTCTAAATACATCAGGCTTTCATGAACAAAGAAGTGTTTCAGATGTTTAGCTATGATGTTACGGACTCTAAAACTTGATGATTCAGGTTTGAATCCCATTGGGACCAATAGCTCCTCAAAAATTCGAGGTTCACCTTACTGATTAGTGAAATCTGACAATAAATCTATGTTTACACTTTCCTGCCGACAACCTACTACCGCCTAACATGCCATATTGATAAAAATATATGTCAAACAAGTGAAATTGTCAAAATACAAGGGTCACAATAATACAGAGGTATAACAACGCAAACACAATTATTGTTGTTATGACAACATCAAAAACTCATAAAATAAGTCTACATCAACCACAGAAACTTTATGGTATAAATGTTCTTTTTAAAAAATAAAACGTAAACTACATTAGGAACAAAACAGAGGTAACTATGTTTTCCGGTTAGATCATTTATAAACTTTAGCTGTTATTAGTGAATATGATTAAATGGTTATATTAAGAGAGAGAAAATTTCTACAACATGTACTGTCTAGATAATATACGTACTTTAATCCCAGCATATACAAACCATGTGAATTAGTTACAGTATTGAGGTTTGTTATTTTTACGTAACTTAAATAATCTATTGACAACAATTACTTTTTAAAAATATCCTAATTCAAACGGATTAACTAGAAAAATAAAATGGTTATTAATGAAAATGTTTTTGTTTTGATGTTTTTTATCTATTTGATTACTGCTAGGTGTTGCTTAGACCGAAGTTTATCACATTAAGTGGAATGCATACAAAATAATTCTGTTAAGAAGGTGAATAACAACATTTGAATGACTATTTCTAAACATACTTTAATTATATATACTTTAAAGTTATACATCTAAGTTAGTCATATAATATAATTATTGTTGTAGAATAAAGTATGTAGATAGACAATTATTCAGTTAAACATTATTTCAGATTAATTAACTGAACATCAGCCCTCGCTTTTTTCCAAAATTAACCACGATGAATGGATTTTGAGAAAAAAGGGTATTTAGACCCAATCTAGGGTGACAATCATGAAGTACTGCCAAGAACAATAAAGGAATTCCCGAGTGATAATAACTAAACAGGAATGATTAGTTTAAGAGTGGATTGAATGACCTGGGTCTCGTAACTTCACGCATAAAATTCTTGATTTTATTTGCAGAGTAAACCGGATGATCAGTTAATCATTGTCGAGCTGTTATACCACTCAAAAGGACATCTTAAACATATGTGTGTATAATAACAAAAGAGTATAGAATCCCAAAACGTCAATATTCAAAATGTTTTAGATACAAAGCAGCAATCTAATGACCGTTTACAAACTGAATTTTAAAAAATGATTTTGTTGACCTGTCTAAACATTGAACTAACACTTGACTACCTTACTATTCTGATAGTGTTCACTTTTGACATTCTAGTCCTATGAACATTAAATTGTGATTATCATGGTCCTTAAAGTGAACAGAAAGCAAATCGTATTTCGAATAAAATTATTTTCTTTCAATACATTCTGGAAAACGGTCACTTAGTATGTTCTTTTCTGTAATAAATGTATACTTGAAAAGTAGTGATTATTATATACAACTGATATTACCGTATTTGTTTGGAAAAAGAACGGTAAATTTACAGCTGTATAGTCTATATATTACCTCTTTCAAAAACCCTATACTGATAATCATGTCCTCACCAGTGACTAGCTTCGAGAGGGAATTTTCAATGTTCTAGTGACAAGCTGTGACCAATAAAAATCAACCGTGTCGGATGTGAGACATTGGAAGATAGTCGCGAAATATCGTGGATTGCTTGAAGTTAGACGTTAACACTGTTGGATACCAGCTGAATGGTCCAGAAGTGAAGCATTTGTGCGCGAGGCTGAAAATCCTAGGTTTGTGTCCCACGTGAGGGATGTGCACTGTTGAGGAGTCCCATATTGGGACGATATGAACTTCCAGTGTTTCCAGGTTTAACATTAACTGAATAATGATCTTATTGAAACTCAACAATCTCTACAACCGTATACGGGAAATTTATTTAGTTTCCATCGATACTAATACAATTAGGTATATTCCAGTTGAATATCGTGTATTTTTTATAATTACCTCTATCAGAAGGGGTTTTTGTGGATATTATAATAATTTTAATTTTGAGATCATTAATTAATTGAATCTAGAAAGCATTGGACGGCCGTTTAGTCCTATTGTGGGACTCCTTATCAGTGTGCATCCACGATCTCGCCTCGCGAGATTGGAACCCAGTACCTATCGGTATCGCGCACAAAAGCTTAACCTCTAGATCACTGATCCAGGACCCAACGGTGTTAATATCGAACTTCAACTAATCCACGAAATTGAGCGACACATCTACCATTGTCTTCAGTGAGTTACTATCTCACAACGGACCCTCTATGATTACTAAATCACTAATGATACATTTGACCATCAAATTCACTTTTATTATCAATTGTTACATTCTTATTTCTAAATTTTTACATATTTTAGTTTACAAGAAATCCGCTTGTACCAAACCCAAATAGAATCAATTTTAAGAAGTGTCCTTATAGTTTTAACAAAAGGCTGTTTCATATACGTACGCACAAAATTAAGGTAATGTTTTATTTCTTTCTCCTTTAAGATGTCACTTTAGCATTCGTTTAAACCACCAATGTGAAATTTCGTTTACCCATTCTTGAACTTTAAAATTAATATTCTGATTACTTTATTTGTAATAACTACATACTACAAAAATATAGTTTATAGAATGTGTTAGCATTTCTCAAAGATAATCCTACGTCAATTGGTTAGCAAGAAAACAGTCGGTACTTTTTAATGTCGTGTGCTCGAAAACACTATGTCTATTCTGTTTTGATAATCAAACAGACTTTAATTCTTGATACTTGATAGTAGTCCTTAATCATCAACTGTTTTTTTCAATTTATTTTATAATTTTAACTCTTCGAGTAGATAATTAACTCATATCTTTTTGTCCATACAAACAGATTCATCTCACTATTTTGTATTATCTAATACATGATGATATATCTAATTCATTTAATACTTCAAAGTTAATTGCTCAACAATTATCCATACTAAATAAACATAAATACATATATGCAACTCTGATAAACAACGTTATTCAAGGGAAAATTTCTTGATTGTTTAATTTTTAAACATGTATGTAAATCTTCAGTTCATTGTGTGTAATATAATTTATTTCGTAAGTGTAATATTAAAGTGAACTAGTTCCGTAGAACTTGATAATAAAACAAGGTAGGTGGTATTGTATTTTCATTACAAATACTCAAATAACCAACGTATTTTAGTTAATATTGAAGTTTGAAATTTCCCTAGTTTTAGCATTTAAAAAAAGAACACTGACTCTATTCGACATAATGGACTATAGTACTTACGTAAAATATTCATATTCTAAAGGATTAAAAAATAAAGTTTAAAAATGAATTAAAAGAACTCTAAAGACAAGCATTAACAACACTTCCCAGGAAGCAAAATTAAATCGATCAATATTTAAAAGGCGGTTAGTCGGACAGTTAATTATGTATTATATTCGAGCATTTCCTTTTTTCATATTCGTAAAATAATAATAACAAAGTAAATATCAATCACGTATTGTAAGTGGGTTTGAAAGTGTATTAAAGGAGAGAGGTAGTATATGTGTGCAGACACAGAAACAGATGCATACACCTACACACATACATTCATTTAAGTAACCAGGATTTATTTGCTTACCTATTTGTTAATTCTAATGCTTATAAAAACTCTTTTCATTTATCCTGCCTATACATTTTAGAAACCGATTAATAGCACGAAAAATAACAGAATAATGTCAGTAGGGTTTATAATCAATAATCATAGTTTAGAAATCTTACTTCTGACTATTTTTTAATCATGCATTCATTCTTTTTTCACTTGCTATTATTATACTAAGATTTCTTAGAAATATTCTTATTATTTTAGGCTAGTTAATTACTTATATTAACTAATTATGCGATATTAAAATATGGTTGGGTTGTGACATATACTACTTTGAAAACCAGTTGGAAAACTAAGATATTTTAAGTTACTTAACTGAGCTGAACTAAGGAATGATGCCTAAAAACACGGTTCAGTCCAATTGCCAATAAATTAATGGATTAACGTAACGTTTTGGTTTGGTCGCCTCTAGCTTACTTCTAGTCAACTACTCCTAGATTAGGCGAAGTCACCCATGGAGGTAAATGGCGGTTAAGCTTACGTATTACATATCTCAATCACAGTCTACAAGGGCTCACTATCTTATTAACTGGGTTACCTTTCTCAACTAGCTTTTCGTTCCCCTCTTCAGCATTACTTACTCAATCGCCCCAACCTATGACATTTATGCTTTGAAGACACCTACGACCATATACTGGTAACCTATGAATATCCTCAATCCCTAATGGGTGCGTTTCACAGTACGAACCGCTTTACAGTATGCTGTTTCTTCGATTCGCATACATGCACCTCCTATGCCACAAGAGATATGAACTAGCAAAAGACAAACTAGCATTCTGAATTGGTGCAGGGAATAAGTTAGACATGTACTTTTTAGGGTTGATGAGACTTTTATGACAAATAAAGTGGTCGATGAGCTCAATTATTTCACTCCTTACAAGTGATTCAGATGTCGACATAGACCAGCCCGCAATATTTTGGATTTAGAGGAAGAAAATAGTAATTCAAACACACCAACGTTAGTATTCAGGGTGACTTGATGACTCTGCATTTTATCTGAATCGTCACCAAACACCGTTATGTCATCTGCATATTCCAAGTCACCAAGCCGATCTCCCGGTAAGAGACCGATTTCTCAAAACTAGACCACGACAGCGCTTTCTCTAAGTGAATATATATAGCAAATGTGAACAAAAATAAAGAAAGTGTACAATCCTAACTACTTCCAGAATTCGGAATACGATATCACAACGATTTTACTATGGAAGAAATGATAAGTGTAACTTTACGTAACTAGAGCATGACATTTTCCGTTTAAAAATTCATTATACTTACCTAATTACTCCTTTTGCTGTTTGAATGATGATAATGATACTGGACGATCGGAATGAACAGAAGCATCGCTTGAATGTATATCAGCCAAATTATCAGTATTCGATTTAACGAGTTTTGAGGGGGAATTTTTAAGTGGATTATAGCATTCTTTAATCAAATCTGGAGAAACATTACGATATAATTCATGGGGAAATGAATATGAAAGTCTGGGACTTAACTTCGCATAATTAATATGACTTTTATACAAATCCTTATCAGTAGGAAACGATAATTTTGGACAGTGTTGAGAGTGGATAATCATTTTATTATTAAAATTATTGGTGGTATTATTTGACGAACTGTTTGGATGTGATGTAGATGTGATTGAAATATGTGACTGTGCACTAGCAAACTCGGTTAGATTTTCATCTTCTAACGACGAATATATTGGGTTGGATTGTACAAATGATGACTGAGATGAAACATTTGCTTTTGTATTGGAACTTGTACAAAATATCACAGAGTCTGGATAATCCGCAACACTAAAGGACGATTTAGGTATGGCAGCTATATTAACTAGGTTATGTTCATTAGACCAACATAAATCACAACTATCAATGTCAGACGGATTACGTGACTTCCCATAATTGTTAGATGACTTATCAGTAAAAGTGAAGTTAGATTTGAATTGAAACGAATTTGATGGAAATCTAAACGATGGCCAAGTGGGGCTTGATGCAAAACCTGGATCCCTTGTGAGAAATGATTTTTCCTTTACCAAATCATTCAAACCAAGTTCATCACTATAAGTTAACCTTGAATTATCTAGTAATGGTTTTGTTTCACTACACGAAGGATAGATTGAGTTATCTACGGTAGAATTATCATTACGAGAATTTTCATCTATGTCAATTATATCAACTTTGTCTGGTATTTGTGAAGAATTTGCGACTTTTATATTCATTAATTTTTGATTATTATGGTTATCATCAGTCTCATAGTTTATGGTACAATTTATTTTTTTATAAAAATTACGATAACCGTGGTTGTGTTTGAATTTATGAAGATTTAATTTTCGTTTAGAAAATGTCGTTAAATGGACTGCTGAACATCGACGATCTGATGAAGGCTGACCCCGTGAACCATGTAGACGGAAGACTTGCAAATGACGAAAAGGATTAGACTCACTACGATGAACGGCGGATTGACGTTCAGTTAGTTTATCAACATTTGATATATGGTCACTGCTTCCAACCTCAGTATTATTATTTTCGGTACTATCGCAGTCGTTAAGATTACTTGTTGACCTTCTATTTTCATACGAATCTTTTGATATAGACTGTCTTACCCTCAAAAAGCGAGAGATTTTCGAAATGGATTCACTTGTTAGACGTCTATGATGCTTAAAGTTTCCATGTTCCAGTACACTAATTAAAGGATTATTCACATTTAAATGACTGTTTGATTCTCTTGGTTCATTGATTGTTGCTCTCGCCTGTTAATTCATGTAAAAAAGATTGAAAAAGTATCGTCAATTTTAAAAATATTTAAACGTAAAGTGCATTCCATAAAGGGTTCAGAAACCATCAGGTACATTGTTAGTATGTATTGATCTTTAAATAAATGTCAAAATAAATAATTATACCTAATTCTATTGATGGCTGTACAAACAACACGAATAACTAAATTCATTTTTGAAACAAATATTTAATTATGCTTGGTTTATTGTTTCTGTACTCACAGAAAACATGAAGTTAGTAAAAATATAATAATTATCAAAAACATGATACAAAAAATCAAATCATATTGCCCATACAGGTCAAAGTGACTTAAAATTACAGAATAATATAGTTTTTTGTTTGGAGAAAATACTTGTTACCATTTGATCTGCATAATCCTCTCTTCTTTTCAGAATATTTACAAATCTACCCTAATAACAACTAATTTTACAAACAGTTTTAAGTTGATTAGCTTTTACCATGATAAATATACATTTATGTCAACACCTCGCTTAACTAGTAACTTTTGGGATAGTTAATAGGTAAAATTGATTGAATCGTCAAAAAAGAAATAAGGTAATTTAAGGAGAAAAACTGAATTCATAGATTGAAAGTTTTCTTATATTTGATTGCATCATGTTACTAAACTTTGATCCCAGTCTACTGAGTTCGACTAACGTAATTTCAAATGTTTGGTTTTCTTCTCCTATAACTTATTTTTACGTATTTCACTTGTAATTATCTCTAACATAACACATTTCGTCGACATTGCCATTACATAGTTTTCAATCAAAATAAACAAACAGGTGTTGTTTTTATTTTCTCTATTCGGTTAATTATTTACTTGACCATGAAGTTTGATTAGTAACATGTTATATTAGTTTGTATACGATGAACAAACTTAGGTGAATTTGTATTGGTCAAGGTCATACGAAGTCATTAGAAAAGTATGCGCCAGAAGTGTTAGATTTTTAATGTACTATTTGTTTCATATACACTGACTGCAGGATGTATAAGCAAAAATGAGATATATTGTTTACCAACTATAGGAGAGAAATCTAATAACTGGAGACGGTAACATCAACTAGCTGATGAATTAACGTAACATAACATAGTATTGAACAAGATAATTTTCAATAACAATAAGTGAATTGACCGTGGTCATTTTTTTGTTATAATATATAAATAGTCTATGCATAAGTTAACCTTTTTATGGTTTAAATTTTTCGTTCCCCAGCTAACACAGACTAACTGAAGTGATCGATTATACTCTACGGTGATTCTCGAAATATTACAAAAGTGGTATTTCCAAAATATGTTAACAATATTTGTGAGTGAAATAGGATCAACTTACATAAACCGGTTGTTATGATAAGTCAGAGTAGTAATCAAAGATGGTTTAGTTTCACTGTATAAAAACCAATCAGTAATGACACTTCATTATCTAGAAAATAGGTTTACATTTAAGCTACGTGACTGAATATTCAGCTGAATGAATATTTAGTCACGTAGCTTAAATGTAAACCTGCCGTCTTTATTGTAATACATGCATGATGGGAAATGCCTGATCTCTGATTTATCGTTGAAAGATCTTGTGCAAGAAATATGTTTCTCCGAACTAGCCTATCACGCTCATTACTTGTTTTGAATAAGGGATTAATGGTTAGTAGCATACCATACCAAAACATTATACTGTCTTTTTTAAACAAGGTTTTCAACTTAAAATGACATTAGCTAGAAAACAACAGAAAAATAAAGGGCAGTGGGCGGCAATTTTTGGTATGTGACTATTTAGAAAGGGTAATCATATCCAGGTACGTAAGCTTGTAGACTAATGAACTCAAACTGACAGTTTCTATAAATCTAATGATTACTATAAATATTTTTCACTTGAAGTTGTATTCTTATTTAGTATAAATTTTCATACACCAGTTTTGACAGTTTCATCATCAATACCAACTGTGATTGTAGGAAATGTACATCGAAAAACAGTATATTTAAATCAATCGCAATGATATGTGATCTATGAAATCGACATGCTAGGTTACATGAATCAACCGACTTTATATGACATGAAATGATAATTCAAATTATCCATACGTTCATTTAAAAATTAATCCTTTGTCTGTTACCGGAGAACTTAAATTATTTCTTTTGAATATAATTTCACCCTGAACGTTTTTATAACGACCAATCTCCATTCAGAATGAATATTTATTCGTTTTTAAAATATACTGTTATTAATCATTTCAATGAGGAGCATCTTAATCGACTTCTTTTACATATTACTGAATAAAATCAAGGGAATTTCTTAGATTCAGTAACACAATAATTAAAACGAATTTGAGTCAACTCAAAATTCGAAATTAATCATCCGTTCACTTGTTTCGATGTTCTCTACTATTCAGCCCCGATTAAAATAAACTTTGAGTGATTATATGAGAAAGATAGACAAAGGCAACCAAGAAAGAAATTGTCATACTAAAAATCATCACGGTAAATGGATAAACAAATACCTTATAAGACTAATATCTCAACATTTTCTAGGAACCAGGGACACAATTTCCAAAAATTAGCTTTCTGTTGTATAACTAAAATAGCTAACTCAATAAACTTTATGACCGGATATCCAATGTTAGTTGAAAACAAGCATCTTGACATAATAGTGACATTATGTTGTATATTTGAAAATAAGTAAAACTTCATCATTTGGTTAACAGGACGCATGAATAGTTTTCACTTGACTGTATCTGACTGGTGAGTTGGATCAATAACAATTTGTAAGCAATCATCCATTACTTTAATTTTTAATCCTATATTCACTGAATAATCTAAAATTTCAGTGGTTCAACCTCAGTCAACGATGACAGTTATTATTTCCTATTTGTTTACATATAAATGCACTATAAACTGAATGCGAATAGATGGTACAATATCATATAATAGCATGTTCTAGTTGTATCAATATTTTGAAGAACAATACTGTCATTAAACCATTAATAAAAATAAGTTATACGAGTAGAATAAGTATTATTCTTCAAGTGCATTTTATTTTTAAATAAAATAAACATTAGGATATGACTTTTTTAAAAATGACAACGCATTTGGTGTATCTAAGAATTTCCATAGGTGGATTTTGATTTATTTAAAGAGTACAAAAACTTTCTTTTTAAAAAAAGAAAAGTAACAACACTTATACCTATATAAACTCAGTTACTAATAAAATAGTTTGCCAAAATATTATTATTATTATTACTGAGTCTTTGGTAACAAGAAATGTATTGTGTTTGAAAAAGCAATATAATAGTAAAGAATCTAAAAGTTAATTGTAAACATTTTATCAAACTTCATGTAAAAAGAGTTTGAAATATTTTTCTACCTCAGTAGTTATTCATTTCGGGACACGTAAAAAAATGTACGACTGAACAAATATCGTTTCCTGCACCCATTATGTAAAAATCATCCTAAAAAAATTTAATTTAGTAAAGAATAATCAATCGAGTAGAAATGTTTATTCGTCTGTATCGCTTAAGTAAGTCAGGTTTTCTAAATATTTCATTATTCTATTACCAACTCTGAATCTGGTCTTAATATGAAAGAATTACTGAACACTGTCACTGGAGATTTATGTAAAATACAAGAACTGAACATTCTGAAAGTAAGAAATTAGATGTAAATAAGAAAATGCAGAATGAAAGATACCTTGACACAAATAATATCATTATTGTACCCATTTTGCACAAAAATATTTCCTAAGTCATTTTGACAATTCTGGAGTATTTATATCTCATGGTGAATATATTTTAATGATATTTTAGTTGTAATTTTATTTTCAAAAACTTCGCCTATAGCGCTTTTGGGGTTACTGCCGGTCCCGAGGCCGGATAAAAGAATATGACTGAGCATTTGGTCGGCAACCCCATCCTGAAGAAAACAACCTTCCCAAAAAAACGCTAACCAGAACAAATGAATTGAACCCTTTGAACTCTGCCCTCCGAGTTCAAGGAAGAATTATGGTGTCTCAGAATGAAACCCGAGATTTTTCGGAAGTCACGAGGCCGGTGCTCCTCCTAACAACCAGAGCAACAATTTTTATAGGTATATGGAATGTCCGGACAATGTAAGAAACCGGGAAGACCAATCAAATAACAAAGGAAATGAAGAGATGCAAATCGGCAGTAATTGAAATTAGTGAAATCCATTGGACCCAAGCTGGACACCAAAGGCTAGACACGGGGGAGATGCTACTGTACTCCGGCCACGAAGAAGAAAATGCTCTGCACTTGTAAGACGTAAATCTCATAGATCCACTATCATAAAAGCATTATTCAAAACAAAGAAGGATGGAATCAGAATGAATGTTATCCAATGTTATGCACCCACAAATGATAGCAACAACGACAATAAGGATCAGTTCTACTCGACGCTGCAATCAATCATACCGAGGTGCTGAAGAAAGGACCTCACCATCCTGATGGGAGGAAAATTGGAAAGGAACCAAAGAAGCACTAACTTCAACGTGTCAGAAGGTGCTGGGCCGTAACAAGCATCATCATAAGAAATGGATCTCTATAGCAACCCTGAACAAGGTTGAAGAAAGGAAGAACAAGAACACAGCAATTAAAAACAGCTGAACACACAACTTCGAGATCAACAATCAGGATTCCGTAAGCATCAGTCGTGTTCAGACCAAATCTCGACACTATGGATCATCGTGGAACAATCACTTGAGTGGAACTCGTCATCATACATCAACTTCATTGACTATGAGAAAGCATTCAACAATGTGGATAGGAGAACATCATGGGAGCCTCTCCGACACGAAGAAATGCCTGAGAAAATCATCGACATCATTCGGAACTCATACGACAGATCACAGTGCAAAGTAGTGTATGGAGGACATCTGACAGATGCATTTCCAATAAGGAACGGAGTCAGAAAAGGCTGCCTACTCTACACATTCCTCTCTCTTCTGGTGGTTGATTGGATGGATTATGAAGACCTCCATATCTGACGGGAAGTACGGAATAAAATGGACAGTTAGGATGGAGCTAGACGATTTGGACTTCGCAGATCAACTGACCCTCCTACCTCATACACACGAACAAATGCAGGTCAAGACAAACAGTGTAGCAGCAGTCTCTGCATCAGTACGCCTCAACATACACAAGGAAGAAAGCAAGATCCTCAAATCCAACAGGGAGAACACCACCACAATAACACTTGATGACGAAACTCTAGAATTTTCTTTAAATATTTCCTAATTTTCTTAATATCTTCTTATGCTAACAGACATACCAACAGAACTAACATTGAGAAATGGAAAAATCTTCGTTAAAAGCTGTACTTCATTTACGCTTCATTTGTGTTATCATCAGTCTAGTGGTAATATTCGCTCTTTAAAATAAAGTTTATCAGAACATAGTGTCAGTTTCAAATAGTCATTAATTATTTTATACAAAAGAATCTACTAGCACGAAACACAATAAACCACGAAGATTTGAAATTAATTCAAATTTCATCCAGTCCCTTGTTGATTATGCAAAATACTTTGCCATATGTCAACTTGTTGCTGTATTTACTTAGTAAGATAAGGGTTTGTCTATGAACTTTACTTTAAAAAACTTTCTTAAATTTACTTGTACTGTTAGATCTGGTGTTTAACTCACGTACAAAATCAAAAGTTGGATGGATAAACGAGAAGAAATATAGTTCTAAAAGAAACATAAACAGGTCAGTATTGGTAGAGTTTTGTTCTCTAAGCTGGATGATTGACTTGTGAAGCTTTTGTCGTCCTTATGTATAGCATAATCAGCATAAACTTCATGTTTATTTTTTTTTATTTATAAGTGTTATTCATCATGGATTGATTTCAATTACAGTACCACTGAAAATTGAAGAATGGACAGTTGTTTTGTCACAGTACACGATGCCTCAGTATTTTAAACAAACATCTCGTCTATGGGTCAAATCTTGAACTTTCAGGTCTCTGTACAATCACAGCCATAAGACCAGTATTTTTTTTCTCCATCAAATGTAAAATAACTAGAAAAGCAGTATCAAACTTTCTCCACATATGTTGTATAAGATAAGGCATGTAAAGACTGAATAAAAATTTATGTTCGCATAATTAGCTAACTTTATATTAACTTAATCTTATAAACAAATACTAAATGATAAATACACCTGTCTTATTATGTCATTTGAAAAATTATTTGTTTATATCTATTTGACAGATGATTTAATACAAATGAACATCTTCGTATACCCTGGTGATTTATCTAAGGCTTGAACCAACTAAAACAATTCTAACTGAATAAATATTTTGAATACAATTTTTGGATTAATATTATAAGAAATAAGGATACATTTTGTGATCAAATGTTTAGTGAAAGTAATTGCTTTAGCAATATGAATGAATTATTTTGATCAGTCATTGCAATTAAAAAATCTCTTGGATATTTTTTTTGCGAAAGAACATTAAAACAAAGTTGGAAGCGATAAATTTTTGATTGAAGTCAACAAGAGAACAATAGTCATTGACTGATTAGACACTTGAATAGGATAAAATACAATAATGTCAATGTACCATTGATTTGATTAGTAAAACAAACTTGACAATAAATGAACCTTTCAAATATGATGAAAGTGATGGATCATTTACTTTCATATATTTTGATCATCGATTTCAGGACTTACCAACCTATGCCTTTATATTGTGATTTTATTTTTGTTTAGGAAAATCTTGACAGTCCACTGGTTTGAATCTAAAATTATTAAGGAGTTTTTCGGTGTATGACTTGTTATTCAACTTACTTCCTATATTTGTTATTCACAACTCTTCTTTCAGTAAACTATGAAACTAAGGATAATGTTAACCTTAATTTTAGTGTGAGAATAGGTGATTCAGTGAGTTGTACACTTAAAATCGAATTCAGGTCAGACAAGATATGACAGTGGCTTTCATTTACTTTTTTTCCCATAAAATACCTCAAACATCTTAAATTATTTCCTACATCGTATAATTTTATTATTTTCAAAGTTTTACAATAAAATATTTAGCGTAGAAAAACTAGACAATCAGTAATTCAATTAACACTTATTTTAGCTTAGTAATATTTTCTGTCTATTCACATACATATCATTTCCTGAAGAGTGAAACAATTAATCCATGCTATTTTCCAAAACTAATATTGAACTGATTTGAATAAGCATCTGTTAATTTGATAATCATTATAATAGAATAATTATCTGGATATATATATTGGTATTAGGTCAATCGGTCTATGAATTCTAAATATAAACTATAAGAGGCATAGAATTCAGTTCATTACGGATCAATATTATTATGATAAAATGGAATAAGTTACATTACATGGAGGTTTTGTAGTTCTTGTAAAAATGACAATATAACAAGCCAATATCCTCTTATGTTAATTGTGATTGCGGTCATTAAAGGTATGAAATATCGTTATTTTATGGACAGTTTACGTTTTATTTTTGTTCTATATCAATATGAAGTAGTAAAAGGGTAACGATACTACTATCAACATTGAAGTATGCCTTAAAATCCACATATTTGTTTAAATCAACGTGTGGTTATTGATGCATCAACTAAAAAAGCTCCTATCCAAAACAACTTTACGATTAAGACAAGCTTAATTCATGTATACGGGTGTTAGATATTTGAGAATGTCTAGAAAAAAAACAATATTTCAGTACGAAATCTAGTGATTGGTGTAAGCTTTAAATAAGTTAACAACTAATGTCAAAAGAATATATTATTCAGTGAAAATTAGATGATTGACCGTTACTATTTTTTAAACAGGGTCAGAAACTCTACATCATGAACCTTGAGTCAGTCTTTCTTAGGTGCTTGCTAGCAGAAATTTGTTTATATTGGTTAATACTAATGCAACTGACATAGTTCTGTTGCTTTTCCCCAAACTACGACCTCATAGTTTACACAAACACGTTGTTTTTAATTCATATTTTTAAATCTAATCCATCTGTGGTAACAAAATAACTTAAAATAATGGTGAAATAATTCTTTTCCATAAAATTCTCAATCATTTATTGAATATTGTTTTAAGAACCCTTACTCATAGTGTTGTGAATTGAAAGGACTGACATTCGAAATCAATGTAGAATGACTCAAACATTTCACTTTTACTCTCTACAAACTACTGATATACAACAGACAACAAGGAAACATTACATGGTTATTTAAACTAATATTGTAACAGTTTAACATGAACCTTTAAATGTATGCAATTAGTTGTCCGAGAGGTGTGATACACACACCGATTCACTAGTTACACCAACGTGAAATATTGGTTAAGGTGGGATTAAGTCATAAGAAAAAATGGAAGTGACAAGAAAACACATATTTATAGATAACAATTACGATAATTGGAATCACAGACTAAAAATTGAATACAGCTTACCGTCACCACATTCAAACAATCCATTAGATGCTTTTGCTGTAACAGTATAAGATCTTCAAATGTTAGTTTGGCTTTGTGAGAACTTTTACATTTATTAGTTTTTTGCCCTTTTGTTGTAGGTTTCTGCTGCTCATTTGAGTGTTTTCGTTTATCCATGCTTGAATCTGAGAAACTGCTTTGGCTAGCTGGGTGAATATATATAGGTAGGAATGATGGTTTGTTATTCTTGTCTTCAACAATTATCCGTTGAACTTTTCTGTGTTGACTTTGCCGTCCATCATTAAGGGAAAATGTACGATTTATTGTCTTGCGTTTATTACTTGATTTGAAACTAGAAGAATGCAAGACCTAAATAAATTGACAAGTTTCAAAGCATGAAATATTTTATATTTAAGTAGTTGAGTCAAATTAATTACTAGAAAAATAAGTTAATATTTTAAATATTTTAACACTAGATTCATATGCTCTGTTAACAAACTAAGGCCTTTACAATTCAATTATTTTGCTCATAAAAGCAGGATCAAATCCTATGACATTCATAAATTATCATTCAATAACACATGTGTATGCATTCTTGAATAAATTAACTTGGAGAGATGAATTATAATTCCTCTCAAAAAACCAATCATTCAGTTCTTAACCTTTTATATGAGGAACAGTCTGGTAGTCGTTACGATCATAGGTCTGAAGAGGTGGGAATTTATAATGTACGATTCCAAAAAGTTGTTCTCTTACCCGAAACAATAATAAGTTATAAACATCATACTCATGATAAAAACAATACATGAAAGCTAACTAAACTTCTTACTATCACGACCCACAGGTAACTTAAACCTTTTGTGAAGCTTTTAATTAGTTTGTGTTTTTCATCAGTTTTTCGAATGTTTGATTTAAAAAACCTTATGCAAACTAGTCATAAAAATTAGGTTAACAAATGGACAGCAATATAGTGTACGTATAGCAGTAACTTTAATTTTTATCAGGTTGACAAAGTGGACACCTGTAGTTGGATTTATCTATTATTTAAGAATAGCATAGGTTACAGTTAAACTAACTCTCCAACTATACTTAAATCAATGACTTTTGTATAACGATTTGATTTCTTTTTGTTTAAACAGTAATTTTTGATTACTGTAACATTAAATTCATTTTTAATTTCCATTTACTTTAGGTTTTAACCATTCTAAAATGCAGACATTTCTCCTTTACTTTAGTGACCTACGTCTTTATCTACACCTATAATAGACACATTTTCAGGCTTGTAATGTGTTGATTTATAATAGTCAACATCAAGTGGGCTAGTACATATAGAAAGACATATCGTCAAAGAAACTTATCAGATAAGAGAAAAAAATTCTTTGCTAACTTTGACTCATTATTTCTATGTCAGTTGTTAATTATTTTTTCATAACTGTTCATGCTGATCAACTGTAAACAATTTTGAAATAAAACTATTTATTTACTGCCCATTATTCAATGTTCTCCGATTGTAGAATCATCCATTCTCAATTTATATCTAAACAGACAAGCCACAGTTACCGATATTATTATTTAACATCATTAGATATTGCTATTCCAAACTCATTTATTCTAGTTATGTTTCCTATTAGATCCCTAGATGGGAATCATACATAATACGCAATTATACCTAGAACAAATAATTGTACGCAAAAATCATTGAAACGAACCATGTTTTAAATACTGAAAGTGAACTAGAATATATATTAATCAAAGTATTGACTTACTTTACCCTGAGTTTGTCTTACTAAATGATGGTTATTCCTCCCTGATAAATTATTTGTTTCATATAGTTTGTCTTTCATACTAATTATATGACTTGAACCAGGAGAGGTATCTTTCTCTACTCCAGAGAATAATTGACTAGATGTTGAAAGATTATTTTCAAACTGCTGATTCATATTATCTAATTCTGAATGATCTATTTTAACACATGGATCATTAACAAGATACATTTTTTTATTTTTTAATAAGGTTAATGAGCCACTTCGAGTTAAATTTGAATGATGGCTGATTGTCAAATCACTACCCGTTGAATTTCTTGATGTCTCATAACTTCGATCTTTACCTGTTGACTGATTAGCATTTATTATTGATGGAGGTGAATTAGATGCGTACGATGTGGTTGTTTTGACTTCGGAATAGGTGGATTTCTTTGTTTCATTATCACCATCGTAATCTTCATCACATGATAGCTCTGGACTTCCGGATTTTTCTGCACAAGCATTAACAGTTGCCATGAGTTGAGCTAATCTTATTCTTGCCTGTCTGGCACGCTAATAGATTAGATAAGAAGTGAACCAAATACAGAATTATCTCGGTTTTATCCCACAAGTTAAAATGATATTAAGTTAAAGATGTTCATACATTCGACAAAAACAATACAACAACCATCGTACCTTTACGTTTTATTTATTGGCTCATTTTCACAATGAAAACCTAATTCTTTCAGCAAAATGTTTGGTGTCACTTTTAATGGCGTCTTATAACCTTGTATAAATTTATTAGCTATAATGCTAAAATATATTTATATTTTTTTACAAGAAATTTCCTAAAATAGGAAATTACAAAACAACCCAATTATATTACATTTATTATTGTTTTTGAAAATGGTATAATTGGTTATCATTATTTCAGAATAGATGTAAAAGTCCACAATTTGCATAATCGTTGTCTGTTTAATAACAATAATATCTCGCAATCACACTAATACTAACTCAGATATAAATTTGAACAAGGTTATAGCCTTTGATAATTTGTTTCTCATCACGATACATATCTAAATAATTAGGCGAAAATAGTATGCACTTGGAAATTTTGAGCAAATATTTCGGTAACATTGAAATCAGTCACAGTATTTTAACTATTTGTGGTCATATCCTCACAGTAGTTTGTATGTCAGCCATCATTTTTAAACTAATTCACCTGTTTATATCCCAGGTGTACTTCTATCACTAGAATAGAATATTTCATTCTTAATGAAATGATATATTTGTAAATATAACGAAAGTTGAAGGCCAATGTATTGTTGGAAATTTAAACATTTTTCTGCTACATATTAACCTGTTTGACCTAATGTTTTGTAAGGTCACACTATAAAACAGAAATCTTATTAGCGTCATACAGTGACGCTTAAATATTGATTTAATTGATCTGTCTAATATAGTCGTTAAACGGTGATTACATTAAACATAATGAAGACGTTTCAATGAAGAAAAATCTTTCCTTTGATCGTGTTTAATAGCTTCTTAAAATTCTCCTATGACTTTTGAACTTGCTGAATACAAAAAAAAAACATTGTTTTAACTACATTGTTTTTGTACGTACATTTGTCTACTGAAATCACTAATGAAGTATTTGTCCTCTTCGATAATGAAATCAACAGGCAGTTTTGTGAAAATGAACGAGCTGTTTAAGTGAATAAGTATAGAGGTTTTGTATACTAATAAATTCAATTCTTTCCGTAATTACAAAAACATTTCTGTTATTTTACATCCTTACAACATGATGGTGAAGTAAGCATAGTATTTCTAGACAAAATAGCAAGGAATTTCTCCTCAGCTGAATACTTTTGTTAAAATCCACTGAATTTGGGTTTGCAACTTAGTCATCAGTATATTTCCATATCTTTCAAATTAAATTAATATGTACAAATAATAGGCATATAACTGAATAAAAACAAAACATACTTTTTCTCCCAAGCACTGGTAATGATATGCTTAAAACATATCAGCCTTTTTATAAATTATCCTACAGTAAAATAAATGCTGAAGACTTTGGAAAAACCTATTCACAACCGCTAATGTAATTTACGATTTATTCTCCTCTGAATATACAAAATCCAAAACCATGTCTCCCAGACTTACTTTTTGTGCTTGTCTTTTATCAGATCTTTGACTTTGATTATAGATGCGAGAGAAGTTTGATACAATAACGGGAACAGGTAAAGCAATTACAAGCACCCCAGAAAGTGAACACATACCACCAACAATTTTTCCAACAATTGTCTCTGGAACCATATCTCCATAACTGGTAAAAAACAAACAAAAGTTATCGATATTTTATTTTATGCTCGGACAGATCACAGCACCTCACCTACACTTCAGTCTGGATACATTTTGTTTTATTAAGCCCTTCAATTAACTCATCTAACAGCATAGTCATTCAGTCAATAACAATTTGTCTATATATTTGTATTATTATCACATTTGTGTGAGCATGTACTCTTGAACGCGGGTTAGAGCTTACATACATATCTTACCAGCATAAGTGTTAGTTACGTAAATAATTTGATGATTCATTTGGTTCCTCATATATATGGTTCTTAAATCCAATGTCTAAGTCGTAATCGTTCTTATTCATTCCTATTCTCATCTCTGTTCCTATTTGCTTTAAGTGCTCTTAATTTTGTGATCTGAGCTGTACAATAATGAGCTTCAGTTAACTCATTGTATTGTCTTCTGAAATATAAACATCGTTGGGAGTTGTCCAAAATTGGTTATCAGAACAAGTGATATACGAGGCATAGGAATTATCTCGAAGAAATTCCACTACATAATAGTTTGCGTACTCTATTGTGTTGCCCAGGATAGTGTTGGATGGAGAATGCTGGTGGGTGACCTATGCTCGTCTACCAGGGATAACAGATGTAAGTAAGTAAATAATATTTTTTCAAGCCATTAGCTGATAACAAAGAGAAAAATGAATGCGAACAAAAATGCATCATATTCTAAGAACATTGATTACTGTTCGATATGGAATATCATTTACCTTCAGCTTGCTCTAATTACTGTGCATTTTGTACTTTGAAATTTATATGTGTACATATAAACCACAAAATGCATTGCTAGCTTTTCTTCTCCACCAAAAAATAAGTTTAACAACTAAAATCTAACATACAATGCATTTTCCCCTATGAACATTATCTCACTTAATTCGGACAGATATATTTAGAAAGAATAAACTTAATGACCAGAGGTTTCTATATGCAAAGTAGGTTATCTTTGATTTCTTTATTTCCAAATTTAAGGATACTAAAGCTCACATTTAGGTCAAATATCGAATAAGTAAGTAAACAATATTTACTACGAATTTACGAATCACACGATATCTATTATTATTAAACAGTTCAATCTTTTTCAGTTCTTAACATCATTTGAAGGACCAGATTTTTCCTTGAGGATAAAATATATAAGTAATAAGAAATACGACACCAAAATAGTCAAAAACTATTATTACCGATATTTATAAGAATATTCTATAATTTGTCAACAAATTCAATCTATTAAATGGAGTTATTTTAATATGGTAGGACACAAAGATTTCCCTCGTATTCTTTTCATTGTACAGATACATATACTTCATATGTCAAATTTATAACAGTGGTACTGAAATCCTACTTAAAATATTTCAAGGGGAATGAAATCGCAACTGAATGCGAACAAAGTGTAACTGATATATTGATCTTCAAACTAACGTGGTGGACAGAAACAAAAATATGTTATCACAATACTATCCCTTAGATTTTTCAACGATGGCAAATGAAACTGTTAATTTTTTTACTTAATTTTTGTTGACTAATCTCAAAAATGTCATCCACCGAGAATTGGAGCAAGCTTTCTGCTTCATTCCATCCTATGTCCTCATTTACTCATATTCTTAAAAAGAAACTGACACGTAACAATCATGTTTCTAGGAATGAAAAGTTCCTTTACAAGTAATTCCTAAGCTTTCCATTATAATCAAATCAGTAATGTATTAGGAAGCTGAATTTTCAAATGGTACCAAATCAATAAATGAAGCGATATCATGAGATTGCCTGGTGTTACCCCTTACATTCATTGGAAACAATTCATACTAAATGAATCCTATAAATCAAAGAAGAAATAACTAAAAAATGAAATAAAAATTGGTTTACAAGAATTATGCATGAAAGTTTAACGACAGACATCACTCACGACCCATCTTTATTTCAAATTATTTCTGTAAACTTACCCAAGTGTAGTCATAGTGACGATAGTGTACCAAAATGATGACGGAATACTGGAAAAAGTGGTCCCTTCAACCGATTTTTCAGCATAATACATAACAGTAGCAAAAATAATAATAACCATTGTTAGACTAAATAGAAGAAAGCCCAGTTCAGATGCACATGATTTCAAAGTGTAGCCGAGTATTCTTAGACCAACACTGTGACGAGAAAATTTGAACACTCTAAATACTCTAAATACTCGTAACGTTGTAAATACACCAGAAACGCTCTGTAATAAAAAGAAAAATATATGTTTGTCAATTTGATTGCTAGTCTAACTCAAAGCATTCCAGTGAATCAGTATAACTTTAATCATTAGACGAAATAGAGAATGTATTTGTGCTAATATTTATTAAAGCTTTGAGTTAAAAAGTTCGAATAAACTGTGGAGGTTCAGTGTTAGGTCACAATAGTTAACCGTTTATTTCGCATGGGTGAGGTTGAATAATAGACATAACGGGTTTTTTATCTGATGAGCAATTAATCAAATGATGTGATTGAAATAAACTATATTCTATTTAATCCAATCACCTGTTCCACAGTAATTAAAACGGTTTTGATAAAATTGTGTAAATACCTTGATTTTTTAAATAAAAAGCTGCATCTATGTATAATTAAACAGCTTTAAAAGTATATAAATTACATCCTGTTTAATTGAGATCTTTCACGATTGCTTAACAAAATCAATATATTTGGAGAAAAAGAATACCGAAACTATAAACAGATCATAATATTATTTGTAAGATTATATAATACTTTTCAAAAATAAATATTAATTTAGCGAAACAAGTAAACACTGAAGATGAGTTCTAAATTTTTTGGTGCAACAAAATACATTTCGACAAAAAGTCAAAATCCAAAGAAGACTTTTTCCAAACCCAACTTTCTTTGCAGGAGGAACAGACATCCATATAGTTTCAGAAAAGTTTTAAATTAGAATTTTAAAATCCAACCAAATTGTTGACGTCACATAAAATAGTAAAAAGGTTATTATTTGTTAATTAACGGTCAAGGCTATTGAATGATCTGATTTGACTACTGTACCTACGACCTTTTGTAGTCAAATCTAATTTTCAGAAGGGGTTTTGTGGAGATTTAGTATTTTCATAGTTGAAAGCGTGAGTTAATTGAAGCTAGACCACCATGGAAAACCTGGAAGAACTGGACGGCCGTTTCGTCCTATTATGGGACTCCTCAGCGGTGCGCATCCACGATCCCGCACTCGCGAGATTCGAACCCAGGACCTACCAGTCTCGAGCCAGAGACCTTAACTGGTAGGTCCTGAGTTCGAACTTCCA
>NC_031495.1:43696034-43808349 GCF_000237925.1 Schistosoma mansoni | reverse complement strand
TCAAGTTCTAACACCCTAATGCGAGCAAATGGGCACTCCAGCTATACAAGCATCTGGAGTTCTTCCAGGTTTTCCATGGTGGTCTAGCTTCAATTGACTCACGCTTGCAACTAT
Organism: Schistosoma mansoni; assembly: GCF_000237925.1. Taxonomy (NCBI): domain Eukaryota; kingdom Metazoa; phylum Platyhelminthes; class Trematoda; order Strigeidida; family Schistosomatidae; genus Schistosoma; species Schistosoma mansoni. Next base: position 43,808,235 of record NC_031495.1, on the reverse strand, counting down.
GAAAATGTAATTGTCTTTGTTATCGTTATTCACAAATCTTTGTATTATTATTATTAATCTCCCATATGCATGATTCACTCACTTCTCATTCATCCATTCTTATTACTAATTTTTCACACAATTTAGTCTTCCATTCAACATTTGATCGAATTGTAATTGCACTATCATATCTCTCTCACCCTATCTGACCCATATTTATTCTGATCATGGATCTTAAATATTCACTTACCATATATACAGATTCAAGTTAACATTCTATATGAGTCATATCAACATTAACAATTTTATTCTATTTATTTTGACAATCCTAAATCTACATGCCTTAAACGATGTATTTTGCCCTTAACTTGGCTATTTTTTTTGGATTATTAATTTGGATATATAGTTGTAGAACCCGAAGAGAATTTATCGAAAACAATATTCTTCTTTCTAATATTGATCTTTTAGATATTATATTTATCAGGAAAGTCTCAAATTACAAATCACTCTGTCTAGAAACTTAACAATTGATATGAATACTATTATCAACAGTTTCAAGAATAACTTAAATTAACATTATCCTAATCTCTTACATTATCTATAAAGGATGATCAAGATTTTTCATAAAGTCTTAGTTCGTGAAGAGAAATAAGAAGACAATGTTTTTAGCTATTTTGATTACAAATTGTGTATCATTTCTGCTAGAAAAGTTTATTAAATAAAAATGTTCACCTGAGTCATCAAAAATACAAGGTGATATGAGTTGATAGTAGTGCTGTACGTAATTTTGTGTGGTTTACAGTATACCTCGCATCATTTCATAATTTCAACACCGAACGAATTTATGATAAGTAAAAATTATCTTTATTTTCATTAAATTTCTAAATTAATGAATAGCCTACTATCAACTAGGATACGAACATTTAATAGGCGTTGCACTATTGACATTAACCTTAGTTTCCGAATAGCTTACACAAAATTATGTAAAGGTGTAGCACACATCATGCATGCACATAGAAACATAATGAATTATTGGAGCGTATAACTTAATTATCGCATCTTTACTGGCATTCGATTATACAACACAATTTCTGATTCAAGTGAACTGTGATTATACTACTACCACTTTCCAAATTACTTTTAAGCACACATAAAAGTAGTGAAGTTATTACACTAGTTCGAAGATTTTAGGAAAAGCATTTCAACTAAACTTCCATCACTATATGTTACAAATATATATGTAAGTCCCGAAAGAAGTAATGTAAATAAGAAAATGAGAATGGTAGTAGAATGAATTGGAATAAAACTATTTCACTTAAAAATCAATGAATAATAACAGTTTCTTGGATTACTTGTATTTTTGTAGATATTCAAAGTGACTAGTGTTTTTAACTATATTTCTTGATCAGATTTATTAACTCACATATATTTATAAAAGTGGCGTCAATGAATATCAACACAGCGTTATAGAAAATACGATCTTCCAAACAGACTTACAAATTCACATAAAATTACTTCGAATAAAAGTCGAATTACAAAAAACGTATTTGGAAATTTATAAGAATCGCAAACGAACTTATAAAAACTTGAGATTAAAATTGCTTCATAACTTTCTTCCTTCCTATACTATATCCTTATATACAACCTATCTTTTATATATTACCACCACTAAATTAACTACTTATATGAATCCGGTGTTTATCTTGTTGTGCTAACGAGATATGCAAACTTTGACCGATGCATATGTGTGCCTGGTCCTATGTTTTAGCTGACTGACTGACTTATAAAAACTTGAAATGAATGAAATTTTAAGTTAATGAATGATTGATAAGAATACCAACAAGCGCAGGTTTAACTTCTCTAATTAAAATAAGAATTTCATATTAGTTAGAAAACTAGTTGAATGGTGCAATTATACAATCAAATAGTAAAAATCAGTTAACAGTTTGTTCATCATGGTAATGAAAAGAAGTAATGACTAATTTATTTTAAACATAAAATTCGAATCATAAATGTTAAATATCCATAACCTAAGCACTTAATGTAATTCTACGCTCCAAGAATTTTAAATCATGTACATAATAGTTACTATAAATACTCCAAAGTTTTATAATCACAAGCTTTTTCTTACCAAGCTTTACAGTAAAATATTAATAAATTAAATGAAACCAGAAAATTTTGTTAGTTTCACAAAATAAATTGAAAAAGTAACCTTTATAAATGACTGAGGTTACTTAACTTTTATCGGAAAATTTATTATGTAATCGACTAAAATGTAAAGCTTTCAAAATGGCTCTTCAAAAAATAAGAAGTGACACTCAACTTTTGACATGATCTGACAATCGAAAGGCATAAATGTCTTGTGAAATGTCAAATCTAAGACATTTTTAACTAAAATTGTTTTACAGAAACTAACAAAATCTACTGTACTATTTTAGTTGACGTATTGAAAAAAAGCTGACTTTACTATATTCGATTCCCTGCTATACAAATTTAAGTAATGAGATGAAAGTTATTTATAGGATTTGAAAACCTTGAAACTTTTCAACAATGTGTTCATATTTAAAACATCAGTCAGCCTTCATTTCTATGATTCATTAAACAATAATCATTCAAAAAATGTAACTAGACCCTGTCGTCGTAACTACCAAATAATAAAATGTTGATTTCCTGAGAAAATATGAAAATCTTAGACGAAAGTTCTTATATATGAAAATCTTAGTTACAACACTGAATTTAGTCTGATTATCAAAGAGCTATTTTTCTAATGGCTGCCGATTATTTCTATGAAATAATTTACTGGTTTTATTCAAGACAGTGTGTTTTAGTTAATATAGTTTTAACAAAGAGGTATTCAATTTTTTAGAATATCTAAAATGTTCAATCAAATAACTTTGTTCAATTAAGTTTTGCCCTTTTTCTATTGAAATTATTTTAGCATCCACTAACATTCGGTGTTTTATGAGATAGGATTAAGTGGTCATGGGTAGAAGACGATTTCACTATCCTACTAAAATAAGCACTGTCAGTTTTGTACTAGCAAGAATATTTAAAGAATATCTAAATAATATGATCAATGACAATCAAAGATATTATTTTTTTCATAAAATGTACTATCCTCCATATATTCACTCCTCACCTTTTTCTTGGAACTGAACATGGTGTAATTGACTTGATTTTATTAGAATGAGATTAACTCTACTCATATTTCTTTCCAATTTTTATAAGATAGAGGATTTAAATTAGAACTTTGTTATCCCTGATTCGAAAAACACCTCACTTTTTCTGTCATTATCAAAATTTTAAACTATGGTACAGAACCCGTTATTAAGTATTTTATCATAAAACTGATAGAAGACTATTTAAGGTAATCTTTTTCATGGTAACGTTGAATCACAAGACCATTTCTTTATTAAGCGTCACAATCCTGTTTTATACAAATTTTACTGGTGTAAATGATTATCCAAGAACCTCTTTCAAGTTTTAGTAGAAAACCGCACAAGTAGATTAAATGCTATTATTTGTTTTACTTATTTGCTTTACTTTTGTTAATTTATTCCTTCACTGTGCTGATTTAAAGTGTGGTAATATGAATTCATTTCCATCTGTTTCAGTTCCTACATTAATAATAACTGAATGAAGTACTTCATAAGCCACATTTTAGACTGAGACTTTTACTGATACAAGATCCGGTTTTTAAAATATTAATAATTTTTATTTTTCTGTGCAGTTTTGGTTCAGCGTCTTTGGTCCATTTGTCTCATTCCTCCAATATTATATAAATAATTACTGAGCAAAAAATCAAGGCAATGGATGTTGTTTACAATCAGAAAGTCGGTTATCATGAGAACCGAAAAGAGATGACAAACAGGTATTACGTATTTAATTAATATTTACTGAAGACTGACTGAATTTTGACACTAAATAACAAATAACAGTTGCTTACTGTGATCAATATGAAGTTAAAACTCTCTAGCATCTAGAAAATTTCTGTAAATGGACTCTCAGTTGAAGTTATTCAACAACGAAAAATAGAATATCAAATATTATATTCTGTTATGCAGTAAATAATATTATTTTCATGAAAAACTGGAGGTTTGGTTGATTTAGAGATACAGCCTTCTGTATTTAAAAGTAAAGTCAAAAATGATATGAAAGCATGTGTACAAAAAGCAGTGTAAGAAAGTTACAAGAGCCGAATAAAAAGACTTGAAATGACGAACTATACCAGTTGTAAATTCATCTAGATAGTTGTAAGCAATAGCTAACTGTTTATAAATACATATGTAATTACCTGATTAAATCAATTTAGGTCACATCCTGCGCATACAAATACAGAAACCATATTTCAGTAAATACGATATATTTATAAACCAGCAGTCAATCAATTTGTTTCTTGATAGGTGCTTAGTTTGTTAACTATGAATTATCATCACTCGTATATTGTAAGTCAACAGAATAAGAATTTTGATAAAGAGAAGAAAACAAAAGAAGTTGATTTAATAGTTATGAAATTACGCTATATTAGTTGGTGAACAATAATTATTCATCTAGAATCTCATGCTGTCAACATAATAATAGTCCATAGCCTACAATAAGAAAAAGAAGATATTAATAGGCTAAAAAAATTCTTCAACTGTCTTTTTAATCCTAATCTGAATGTTTATTAAAGTTTTCTATGTGACTAAAATCAACATCTGAAATCACTTAAAGCTATTCTGTATCGTTACAGCCGCTTTATCTGTGTTAGGACACTGAGAAAGGTGGTAGATTAACCCAGATTATACTCATATGATGATGTTATATGTACGTATGATAGGTCATTTAAAAGTGAAAACACTTGACATCAGTGTATGTTAAGCTGAAGACTGAGTTGGCTGTTTTCTTCAGATAGGTAATTATTCTTTGGAACACGCGAAACTTAGATAACTGATTGCAGCACTTAGAGCTAATTAATTACCTGGATCATCTCAATTGATAATATCACATAATTTATTTTGGAGACTTTATCTTTACCAACTATTTCAATAAAAGCAATTGATGGATCTTTAATAATCACAGAGAGGATAGTATTATTTTATGCGAAACATTCTTTTACAGTCCTTTGCTAAGAACTTCGATCGCTATAGTTCTACTGCTTTCAAAATTTTTGATGTCGCAGATAGATCTTCACTTACTTCTGCTGTACACAATATAAGTCGTATTTCAAATAACATCAAAAAATGAAGAGATTGGAAAAATTATAAAACTGTAAAGCGTACTAAATAATTGATCCACAGTGTAGGTATTATTTGCCAGATAAAATATTTTCCTATCTAAAATCGACACGCCCTGTTATCTTTATTAGTATCGTTTTCAACTCCGCCTGTAGCTCTTCTAGAGTTACTAAGGGTCACAAGCCCACACGAAGGAAGAGAGTTGGGCATGGGGTCGGCAACCCCTTCCAGTAGAAAAACATCTTGCTAAAAAAACGCCGACCAGATCAAACAAATTAAACCATTTAAACTCTGCCCTGGGAGTTGGAGAAATTATGACGCATCAGGATGAAAGCCGAGATTCATCGGAAGTCACGAGGCCCATTTCCTTTCTAACAACCAGAGCAACATCAGTTCTATGAAAGGCTGCAATCAGTCATAGCAAACTGCTCAAGAAAGTACCTCACCATCCTGATGGGATATCTAAACGCCAACGTCGGAATAGACAACACCGGATATAAAGATATCATGGGACGACATGGACTGGGAGAAAGAAATGAAAATAGGGAGAGATTTTCAAATATATGTGCATTCAACAAATTGGTTACAGGCGGCACAATATTTCCACACACATGCATACATAAAGCTATATGGGTCTCGCCGGACCACACCACAGAGAACCACAAAGATCAAATTTATATCAACAAAAAGTTCCGAAGGACAATGGAAAATGTGAGAACCAGGAGAGGAGCTGATATAGCTTCAGATCACCACCTAGTTATGGCCAACATGAGACTGAAGCTAAACAAACACTGGATAGCTGGACAAACAGCATTACAAAGGTTCAATACATGAATGTTTATATTAGGCGATAAATACTCGATAAAGCTTTTTGATTATCTTCAAAAGGATGGTGGTTTTGAATATAAGCTAAAGGAAGTACTTTTAAATGACATTCAATAAAACTAGACACACATTCTGTACGAGGTACTGATGACAAAACAAAATCCTCATTTTCAAAAGTTCTAATTTTCAAATTCATCATTTTATTTAATCAATAGGGATTAAGTGATTGAATAAAAGTGTAAACTAACAAGATGACCATAGTTTTCGTAGTCGTAGCTTTTTTAAGAGGTATAATTATCATTAGATGAAACAGTGTGTATAAATCTAAAAGTTAAATAAAAATAGGAAATCCAGTGTTAACAAGTGAATAATATTTGAAGTATCGATTTAAAAACGGAAAGGGAGAAAAAAGCAGTTTAGATAAATAATGACAAGTTTGATTAAAAACCAAGCTATCTGTGCTCCCAAATGCCTTGGTACGGTCGAGGGCAGGGAGATTCAGCTCTCCCTCTCCAAATGCTCTCACATGGCCACACATATATAGTCACTGTCAGGAAAGTCCTACCCACTGCCTTCTCGTGGCACTACTGTTGTTTACGAAATTGAGAGGACGAAAAGCGAATATCCAGTGCTTTAACTGGATTAGTGGATATGGAGGATCCACCTAGGGGAGTTAGAAAACCCTGATTCCAAACCAATGGTGCACATGGGCTCCAGGATCTTGAGGTAACAAATGGCGTATGGACCAATTATTGGTCACCGGCTACCATGGGACTGCATTTCCTCACGATGCTTCACTGCCTTGTGGATCAGACCTTTAGGTCAAAGGCTCGGGGTTTGGCCCCCTAATAAAATCACCTGCTTTGATTTGGGCACACAGACAGTATCACAGCTTTCACACAAATCGAATGATTTATGTGGCCCATATGTATTTAGTGCCCCTTTCTACCAATATTTAAGTGTTCAAACAAATAATAAGTAATATCTATGGTTCTGTTAAGTTAGAGGTTGAAAAATATTTTTCGTCGCAGGGATTTCTGGTATCATAAAGCTTTTAGAGATATCTTTAATAATTCACATTAAGTCCATTCCATTATTATTTAGTATATATTGAGTACTTAGTTGTGTGAAATAAATATCTATCGTAAAAACCGTTCGTTGCACCAGATAAATGCATATGTAGGTAGTACGTAATAGTTCTTAAGCTCATTCATGATCAGCAAACCTTGACAGCATACATCAGTTTCAGACTGTATAAATTCAGTTAAAAATATAAATGAAGGCTAATAGGAACAAGTAATCAATCTTGCTCTTTCTATTAGTCATCTTAGTCCGTATGTTTGTAGATATTACTTTTAGTAAGGTTTTAATGAAAAACATCCTAAAATCATCTAAACTATCTCTGTTTTTTGATGAAACTATTTTATTCTAAGAAAACATACATTTTAATGTAATTTAATTTGATGAAGTCATATGAGAAATGTCCCTTTCATTACTCATTTAAGTGGTTACCTTAGCATTAAAATCCAAATCAGTAACTATATCAAAATCATACGTATATCGTTTAAAGATCCCCATCAAATTAAAAGACTAATATATTCTTCGTTCAAATATCAGTCTTTCATACGTATATGATTTCTTCCTTATGATTTTTTACAAACAACATTCAAGGCAAACTCTTTATTAAAATAATTTAGGATGTAAAATACCCTTTTTATACTTTTTTATACTTGTGTTCTCGTAAGATGTCATACATACGATAGCAGTCTTTGTACACTGAACTCGTAAAATTTTAGATAACCATTTAAAATAGTTGGTATGATAATGAGAAATGCATGTATGATATACATTATTGTTCTATTTCACTAAAAATGCTAATACTAGAAAGTAACTGAAACCTAAAATTCCTATAAAGTACACTGGTTTTCGGTGCCTGATACGAAAACAAGGTTTAGCTTATATTCACACCATCTGGTGTGACACTGTCATCAATTTCAGCCATTCAAAGTTGAATACATTAATTTAGTTTTCAGAGACCTGTTTCGAGTAAAAACATCTAATTAGAGTTTGTCACAATAAAAAATGGCTTAAGTAAATTCATATTATTTGTGAAATATTACTGGCAGCTATTACGATGGCTCTAAAACTAGTCACTTTACAGTCACTCTGTATATACTCAATATATAGGAAAATGCTTCAGACAGTAAATTAATGTTCATGTGTTTCTAAATGCAATTATCATCCTAAAATACCATAAGTATAATTAAAAAAAAACAGAATATTTAAAAAATATTTTCATAAACTGTGATAATTAGGAGTAGTTAAATTATAGTATAAACTAGGAATCCCAGAAATAGCGCAATTTAATCAAGACGTCCTAGATGAACACGAACGAATGTATTGTATTTGGAATTCGAAATCAAACAGTCATCAATTATAAAGGACTCGTTGGTTCATATAAACATCATATCTGCCACAGTTTAAATGAGGATCCAAATTTCTGCGATCAACCGTACCTCTTCACTTTAGCTTCATCACGTATCCGTCCGACAGTGTATTGGATGTAGACTCTGTATTATCTGGGTCCTGCAATTGTATACAATCATCATGTCGGTTGTGTAGTGAAACCACAGATATCTAGAATTTGCATCATAGACTTTCTAACACTATACTCCCACACGAAATAATTTTGGGTCCTTACGTAGCAATGTTATGACCAATTTGACGTTCCTAACCTGCATTATCTTCTTAAATCTGACATTTCGAATATTATATGTGAGTATTTGGGGATACACACTGACACGTAATTTGAGGCATTCCATCATGTGACTTTGACTTCCATAAAAATTATGATACTTATTCTTTTTGTTATTCATATTAGAATACAAAGATAAATATGCATTGATATGTGTAGTTAACACATTTGATTCATCTAGGCTTGATTCACCTGCGAAACAGTAGAATGGAAAACATGCACCTGCCTCATACTCATTAGGATAATCTTGTACTTGATTTGGATTCTCTGCATGTGCAAACTTCACATCTGGACAAACTGGTTCCCTGATTCATCATACCACTGACTAAGGATTCCACTCAACAAACATTGTTAGTGAGAATATCGAACATCTGATACAATAACATTACAAATATGACCAGGATTCGAATCATCCGGAACATATTTGTCACAATCATTAGGGATACCACTGTAGATAAATCAATTGTGAGGACAAATGACATTTGATAAGACATTAGAATTTGATTTCTCTGAAATAGATTTTCCTCAAATTTATTAGGAGTTTCATTAAGGATTCATTGATTCATATAAACACCACATAAACATAACATCAAACTCAATTTAAATAATGACAGATCAACACATTTATCTAGTACATAACTCCTTATTTCACTGAAAAAACTTTTACGAGAATCAACAATCTAATGTATCGTTCAATCTAATCTGGTTAATGAACTTTTAATGTCTTCAAGAAAGCAAGATGCATCACAGTATGCTTCTCATAATTCTGGCAATAAAATAGAAATCTCTCAATTAACAAAATCAACTGAGTAATCTCATTTGGTTGGCTTATGTAAGTTCATTATACCTAGAGGGTGCAACCAAAAAAATTTATTACAAGCTTAAGTTCTTCCCTATCACTATCAATTTCATTCTTGCCATGTTTACATAGGAAAATAGAAGGGCTTGACAATTATTTACTTGGGTCAAATAAGCCCTTCATCCTAATTATTTTTTATGCCGTGATTTTATAGGACAATAGGGAGTTGAGTGTTCGATATAACTAATGAAGTAATGTAATAATCTAATTAGTATATTCTATGGTTCATGAACTGAATTAATATATTATTATGGTTTATATGCATATATGTGACCTTAAAAAATTTTTACTATTCACAGAAAGGTTTTATTTTCACTTATGAATAAATTTATTGTATTAAATTGGTGAATCCATATTTCCACACTCATTCCCATATAAAATAAATTTTGGTTCAAGTAGTAGTGTACTTTAAAAGGGTTTACAAATGAAGAAAAAGCAGAACAAATAAACTACACATAATGAGGATAAGATGATCAGGATATTCAGAATATTATACCCCGTTTACTGGTTTATAAAAGAAGGAGAAAGAATACTTATTTCAGCTTGATGATAGAATGAAAGCATGAAACGCTATGACCTTAAATGTATGTAAAATGGAAGCCATACTCTAAAATCAACACAGAAGGTTAAAATTTATGTGACAAAGAACTTGAGAAGAGATCGAATATTACCAAAATTACGTGAATGCTAAGTGAACTTGATAAAAATTATTACTGAGTTCTGCTGTATTATACTACTAAGAGTTGAAGTCTTTATCACATAAATCTCAACCTTTTGTGTTGATTTTAGAGTATGGATTCCATTTTACATACATTTAGGGTTATAGGGTTTCATGCTTTTATGGTTGAAGACAACTCATTTTCATAATCCCCAACAAATAGGAATTTTTACTTTTGAGGTTTCTTATATAGAGAACATTTTAGAATAACCTAAACTTTTGGTCATATTTCTAACTTGACACATGGAATTCAGTTAACTTTGAGAACGGCGCATTTACTACTAGAAACTAACCCGATAGCATAAAACTTTCTTATTCAAATCTGAAAATCAGAAACGTCATAGAAGATAGAATGACATGGATCCATATCAGTTTCTGCTATTTATACATTTATACATACGGTAATATTTTTATTTGTTCTAATCATCATATTTAAATTAGAAAAAGGTACATGATCAATACCTATTCATGGATTATATAATTATACATCAACGCCACTTGTGATTGTTATTTACTTATATCTGAAGTACAGCTTATCAATATAAACAACAGAACGACAAAAAACTTTTAAAGCTTTACATAACGATCTGATTCTAGATAAATAACTATTGAAGATTAGGAAACATTGGACAGACGTTGGATTCTAGAATAGAATTCCTTATAGATCGTATTCAGGACTTCCAGGTCTCTCAGTCAATCTTTAACATTGAGACTATTAAATTGTCATTGAATAGTTTGCAATTCTGACTTCAGTTAATTCACGGTATTGTGAGACCATCATCTATTTCCAGTAGTGATATTTGTCACACATCGTACATGAATGAGCACCGCTGGGTACTCCGGAAATTATATTACTTTGTTAGTCACTGGTAAACAAACTTTGAAGTTTTTTAGTAATGAGACTAGGCAGATCATCGAATTTTGTAGATAATTCAAACAAGATATGATTCATGTCATATGATATTAATCTGGTCGATAAATATTTATTATTTGAGCCATTTTTAATTTTCTGTACCTAAGGTTAATAGCAATAAAAATTATAAGATCTTACAATTATGTTGCTTTGTGAAAATGTAACCAAGTACAACTACGATGTGACAACCAAACCAATCATTTGTGAAGAATTCACCTTAAGATCAGTAATTAGGAGTGACATACTTTCTTAAGATGGAATTCAAATGCATTTGAACTACGTAAAACACTATTTATTTAGAACAATGATAGAAAGATATAGAAAAATTAAGGATTTAGATTGACATATGAATAAGTTACAATGGCGAAACCTGAACTGAATTACGTATACTATTTGGTGAATTTATGTTTGTGGTACTTGTACTGATTGATGGGTTCTTTGTACTTGATTCCTCACTTATTACGAATTCCGAATGTAATGTGTTTAGTCGTACTCATCAAGCGATATCAGTCTTAAACTGGACTACTCTAGAAATTCTTAGTTAGCACATGAGTTCAACTAATTCTGATTATCACAATGATCTATTAAATTTACTTCATTATCCTCAAGTCATAGGAGTTGAAATAATCAATGTTCAGGTAAACCATCTGAAAGTAATTTATACTATTATCCAATTATTAGAACTCTTGAAACTGCACGAAAACTAAGATTAGCGGTAAATCGCCTCATAATACTTATTTTTAAAACTATGTAGTCAGCCAATACCAAAACATCATTAATAAATATTTAGCCAAAGTAATTCATACCAATTTATGAACATTTGATACTATAAATTATTTTACTATGTAAACAGGAAAACTGTAAACTAACCTAATCTCCCAGATTTAAAACTATCAGATCTACAGAAAACTCATGACAATTTGAGGAATACATTTTAGATGTCAAGATTAGTTAACTTCTTTAAAATAGCCCAAAACTATTTGTGTTGCAAATGATAACTACAGGATCTTAACTTAGAAGTTTAAAAGCACAGTGCTTTCTGGAAAACTCGAGTATTCTAGGTCCTACATGTGGTGTAGTTTTTAGCATTTACTTCTGTGAAGTCACATGATATTAATTAAAAGCCATGCAGTCCTCCTTGATATTTGGTGGCTCATTGGTTGATGTTAATCCAAGATACAAATAAACTTCAGAATATTTCCTAACGTTAGTTAATTGATTTTACCATGACGAAGCAATGTTATCTAACCTACTCTTAATACAGTATAATATCTGATGGTAGTTATTTCAAAAATACACAGTCTGACTTTGAGAAGTTTACCAACTATTGTTCAACCTACAAACAAACATTTATCTTGTTTTGTGAAGATGACTGAGCAGTATCAATATTCATGTAATATAATAATTATTAATTCTACTACTTATATATATACTGAATAGGAAATTGAAATAAACTGATGAATAAGTATTTCTCGACTTCTCATCTGTTTATGGTAAATTCACTGGCTTTAGTGGTAGATTTCTTTAAATAGTAATCAATAGAAATTTTAATGATATTTCTGGCTTTGAAAATCCTGATTTACTATTGAGCTAATTTGAATACAACTGATTTACTGTTTAGAGCTGTTAAGAAAAGTTTATAGACACACCTCACTAGCTGTATTCTTGAAATTTTATCCACATTTAAGTAGATGTTGTCACAGACTAATATTAGTTAAAAGAATCGGTTGAAAAAGCTTTTTTCAATACATAATGAAACGGTCTCAAGATTAAGCATTCGTATCAAGACCTGAAGGTCCTGGGTTCAGTCTCCGGAAGATTTTGGGTCCGCAAAACTGCAAAGTCTTTTAGCAGAGCGCAATAGTTTTCAGAGCTTACTGGTTTTCATTAGTTGTCTAACATCAGTTTGTGATGTGAAAACAAAACAGTCTGTCGAAAAGGGAATAGTGGCAAAAAAATTAGTCTACTTCCTTATATCACTTATTAAGTACGTATTGAATAAACGTGCTGTCAGAAATAAACCAGTTTCATCTACTTATTTAGCCTGAATAATCAATACCTTAATCACCACTTAATGAACAAAATATAATTATAACTGTAGAGAAGCATAATCAAAACGAAATATGGGATTTACCAGTCGCTTTCAGAATTGTAGAACTTAATATGAAAAAGTGAAACAATAAACCGGGATTAGATTTTTGACTGGGAAATTTTAGATACTTTGTTGTTGATGAAATAGGTCTTCAATGTAACTACTGAAGTGTTGTTATTTTTTATTAACCGGTTCAGCTTTACGAAACGATCTGCTACATTCTTTTAAACAAAGCTGTTGTGCTTAATTCTCATTAAACACTTCTAAGAAGTATAACGACACTGTTCGGTTTAGTTCATTAATGAAGGAGCGTAAATTCCGAATTGTATTCTGTCCAAAGTTATTACACCAATTTATAAAATAAATATTTGACAGATGGTACAATATTCGGTCATGTTGATTTACTCTTGTCAATATTTTCCAGTTATCAGGAAAACAGTTTATGCATAACTACATAGTGCTAATGGATATCCAACCAACAGAAAATAAAACGCTGAGTTCGACTATCAAAATGTGAAATAATAACTTACACTTTATCTCAATGCAGCATAACTTAGTATTCCAAAGACAAGCATAATCAGGTCATGATTAACATTTTAATTAATATCGTGATGTTTTCCACTGAGTAGTTCTTAAGGAGTCAAAACAATATAAAACTAGGATTGTCTGATCAGTAATTTTGTCTGACCATCTGGTGTTGTCAAAGATAAGTTTAATTTGTATGGTCTTTGATAAGGTCTGCGGAGTGATATTATCAGAACATACACCGTGTAAAACTCATAGTTAGGGTCATATAAATAATATCTTGATTACTGAGTAAAATAAACTGTGGTTTAGGAATCTATGGTCTTGATTATCCACAAATTCATTGCTATCATAATATAGGTTTAATAAACAATATGGGTCAATAAGTTGGATATGGTTTCCCAGTTATTTGAACTAGATTTGAAATTTACTTCTGGTTATTTGACAAGATCAGTGATGAAAAATCAGATGTAAGCATTTAAACAAATGACAACATACATAAAATACGAATAATTATGATCATTATAAAAACGCCTAATACTTGTTCACTTATTATGTTATGCAAATAAAAAAATTAGATCAACAGTATTTATAAAGAAAATCAAAAGTTATCACTTAGTACATTTATTGAAATAATTCGTTATAACTAAGGCATCAATAATTGAATTGCAAATGAGAATACACAAAGCTTACAGTAACCAGAAAATGATTAGATCAAGTCAAAATAAATCTATTCCATGATATATTTTTTTCTATCAATTGACACACAGAACTATTATACTTAAGAGATGATTTCTAACGAATTGATTCTATGCTGTATATATTGTTTTTAAATAAAAGAATATTTTATCTTTCACACTGGTACATTAATCGAAAATGATCTCAAAAACTCTTTCAGCTTGTAACTGAAAATTATAGGTGTTTAATGTCAACCAATAAATCTCTACTGATTTCCATAAAACAGACGTCATTCAGTGTATAAAACAAAAACATGTATGTAATTAATTAATTAACATTCTTAATCCACTTTGTTTACAGAAACAATTCCTTCTTTGAAAACAACTAGAAGAATTAAATTCTGAATTATTTACTTATAACCATCACTTTACATTGATTTAAACGTTCATAAAAGGAACCAATTATATGATCTTAATTATTTTTCATCTAAATTGCTTTGACATGAATATGTATGAACAGACTGTTCAAGTTGTACAGAATAAATACATACTATTGTTCAGCACAATTATGTTTTCTTATTGTCCTATCAAAATAAAAGCTATCAGTTGGATTTCATGTATGTTCATTAAAAATATTTTCTTTCTCTTCGTTTCGTTATCATTTAAAAGTGGTCACTTTCTACTTTTATGGAGTACTTCATGTCAATATTATTTCACTTTCTAAATATGTATTTTGTACAAAGCAGCTTATTTAAAAGAGGTAATAAAAATGGAGCTCACAGAATAGACTATAGTGAATATTACCAAAATTCTTTAAACCATGGCGCAGTAGTTAAGTTGTTACAAACTTCAGCTTACAACCAGTAGGTCTAAAGTTCCACCTCTATTCTACCTACTACTGTTTGGACGACGAGAATAAATCACTGGTCCTCATTCTCGAATAAAAATTTGACTCAAAGGCGAATATACCAGCTTATTGTTGATAGCTGAGTAACATTTCAGCACATTTACATAACAACATACACTACCATAAGAGATAAAACAGTATTTTAGAAATAGAGTAGAATTATAATAAAATTTCTCAGATAGTTTAGTTCGGAGGGATTTCTAGAGCTACAAAGATTATTGAGAGTTCAAAAATATCAATTAGTAATACTATCTACTGGCATCATCATTACATAGAAAGAGTAGATAATAAAATTCAGGTTATTTCAGAGACATGAGTCACTGTGAAAATGGAATTAAAGAGTAATCCATATACTATGAGATCCCAAAAAGGTAACAAGGGAAATCAACTGACTGAAACGTCACATTGTATTTCGAGGTAAATAAATATTTGTCATTGTAGGGTCTTATAAGTACACTGTAATCTCACAACGTTGAAACCTTAAGGAAATCTTCGTACCAAACCCTAATGATTCTCTAATCAGGTAACTACATAATGTTCGTTTTTCATTCTAGAAAAACAGGGATTTTTAACTTAAATACATGTTGTTGAATTATAATACCATTTTTGACTTGAATAACGTTTGCAAACGACCTGTGTCTTCTTAATTTGTTATTTTCGGTATTTTGTTTCATAGGAGCTTTGTAAATAATCTGTACATCATTTTTTCCATACCAACAATCGATCAGTTATCTCGAATTTGAAGGAATGAAAGGCCATTGAATTTAACCTTTAAATGTAAATTATCATTGTATTTTTTAATTTATTGGTATGTCATGTATGCACACTAACATAAACAGAAGTTTTCAGTTACTCAAGGTAGAAAAGAACAAAATGGAGGAAGCAAGGACACTTAAAGAGAAAACAACAAAGTGAACATAAATAACTAATCTACCAAATGACTTGCTAAAAACTACTATCTGTCATTCAGTAGCATATAAAAGGGTCAAGGAAAAGGATGATAAAGAAAATACTTACTATATTTACTTTAAATTTTGCGCCTGGAGTAATTCTACTAGTGAAGTAATATAGTTGGAAGAGGGTGAAGACAAATGATTTAGAAATAACATCTATAATTACGCTAAACTAATCAGTAATACTCAAAGCATTAAGAGACATGTTATTTGCAAACAAGCATTATTACGAATGGTTTTACATTATTTGATAGTTTCTTGTTCGATAGTTATATGGGTGTAAATCCATAAGTAAGCTAGAGTACATGAACTGTTGAAATCTCCTTCAGAGGTCTAAAACAATTGTGAAAAAAACGAGATCTGAAAATCGTGAGTTTAATTCTGGGTGAAATCGTGAGTATGAACAGGTTAGTCCCCAAATTAAAAGATTTTCAAAGTCACATGTATTAAAATAATGCTCAAACTAATCCTAACCTAAGATAAAAGATGCCTATATGTTATATATAATATACATTACATAATGTTATATGATTGAAGGTAGCCTCCATGAAACTCTGAAATTATTTCATTTTCTAATTGGTAATAATCACCAAGACATGCCTTATTCTTAAGGTAATTAATGCTTCTTTCTCCCATGTTTCGTAGCTATATATATATATATATATGTATATATATATATATATATATATATATATGAAATTCCGAAGCTTTTGTTGTAGTGCACGATGTATTTCTGAAAATATATGTATCAAGTACAACCTAACAGTCCAGTACTTAGTGCAGATCAATAAAGCGTATTCGAAAATACACCTATCGACTAATCATTAGAACAATCAAACAATAATTAGCAATAGCATTGCATCAGAGTGATTTATTAATCATAAAATGGTTTAAAATAAAAAAAGTATGAGCAGTGGTGAATAAATTAGCTTTGTACCTGTGCATTTAAAAGGAGAAAAAGAAACAATCATTTAGAAATAAGCTTAGCTGATATGTAAAATCTTTTATTATTTAGTTATCGTTCTTTCAAATTAACGATATATTGAATAACTAACGACATTATGTACATATTGCTGCTTTTCTTTAAAACAGTCCCAGTTATTCAAATAAAAATTCTAGTAATGTATTGGTTAGCAAGTCTCAAAGAACATCAATTAAAACACCCAGTCACGTTTCAATTGAATAATCATATACTGTCAACAAAACTCTTTAAGATAATTGCTTAACTTAACTTGAATCTGTTGTTTTAAATCACTTCGCGTACTAATTTTATTTAGGTAGCCAATGAAAGCCAGGAAGCGTTGAGCAGCTCTTTCCTCCTGGTATGGAACTCCTCAGCAGTTCGCATTCGTGAAGCAGGACCTCTGGTCCGACAAATGAACAATTAACCAATAGACCACTGAGCCAGCATCCAGTGACGTACGTCCCTACTTTCAATTATTTCGCGAAAATCCGCAACCATCTTGCATTGCTTAAGGTAGATAGCTGTTTCAACCAGATATGGTTGAACTCCACTGGTCACCACTTCTTCATTGAAACTCCTAAGATCGCTTTTTCAGGTAACTGTTTAACATAACTTGAATCTGTTCGGTAAAAAAATGAGAAATATAATACTTTTGTGTCTTCGTTCGTATATATTTCTCTTTCGGGGTTTTTTGAACTTGCCTAATCGGAATACATATTACTAATCGAAAAGCTGGACTTACGATGGCTGCAAAATAAATTATGTTTTGTAATAGAGACTGACTAACCACTGATAGTTGAGTTACAAACAATCGTGTCATATTTTTAAGAGCCATCTGCAAATATCAGATTGTAAGTTATGGTATACACTACTCAAATATTTATCTTTTGAAGGGGCTTCGTGAAATAATCTGCTCTATAATTCACCTCACATCTGTGTACTTATACTGATTGCAAGGTCAAAGATCGTCAGTACTTCATCAAGTGAAATTGATCGAAAAGCCTATAGTGTACTCTCAAAACATGGCTATCAGGTCAAGAGTACAAGTGGGGATAAATTAATTCCGAAAGCAACTCCAGCTTATTTGAACAACTATTAACAATAATGCTGTTTCTACATGAATAATCTGTGAGGTTAATGTCATACAATATAGATGTCTTCAGGTATGTAGCTAACGCTGGGTGGAAAATCTCAAAAAAGTTTATCTAGCACGTTGCCCTATACATTTCTGTAAAACTGCCTTGCTCTTCTTGGCTAGTTGATGAATCAAATAATAAGCCAGACATCCATCACATCTGTTGTTAACCAATAGACAATGTGTTTTTTCATCGTTAGATATGCCGCATGTTTCTCGAACAAACAGAGCTCTATGATTATATCGCAAACACAGAATAATTTGAAAGATTATCACACACAGAAGAGTCCAATAAAAAGCGCTACTATAAGGTTGAGGTCGTTTGAAAGGACTACGTCATCAATAAAAAAGATGAGTAATCAAGCCAGTTTGTCAAGCAATAACTATATATATATATATATTCACTTCATTAGGCATAGGAAAAATTGTTATTCAGTCTGTGGATAAGCTTTAGTAACAGCAAAGTTGGTGTTGGACAAAATTATTTCAATAGCCACAGAATTTATGGTTTTGACTGTGCTAAAAATGTTCCGAATTGTTTGCTTTGTGCTACTTAAACCTGTGTTAATTTTATTTCATTTATTTATTCCCTTTAAAGAAGTGGCTTACACTGTCACGAAACGTCAGAAATACAATTTTCTACTCATTGGGATATAACGAAAATATATCTATTACTAATATCTTTAGAAGTTATAAAATTTGCCAAAATTCACGTGAATGTTTTGACAGAAAGCACATGGTACAATTTAAGATCTACATATTATACTGATGTCCACTGATCCGTCACGACTTCCTGAACATAAAACAGGGCGATGCGTTATATGTTGTATCTCAATATTAAGTATTTATTAATGTTTAGTTGTCCCCTATGCATGTTAATTTTTGCGTTAGTGGCATGAAAAATGAAAGTAAACGACCGCTTATCCAAATGTCTATCTGTGCAAAGACTTGTATAGTGTCATACATTGTTCAGCGAATAAATTGTATGTGGTGATTTCAATTCATGTGACTATAGCTCCCTTACATCACCAGGCCATCAAAATTTAGTAGACTTTCCTACTCGTTTGGATGCTCATTTAGATCTTGTTTTCATTAATGACGTGGGTACATATGTAACTCGCAAACGTGCTCCATTGTCTAGCTCGGATCACTGTATAATTCGTGTTCAACCTAAAGTATGTGGAAAACATAGAAAGAGTACACACTTACACCAGATCAAAAAAGTCATACGTAGGAATTGCTCAGAAGAAAATATACAAAATCTGAAAAACATGTTTCGTACGACTAACTGGGAATTATTTACAGATGACTCACTAGAAAACACCACTGATGTTACCACCTGTTATCTTAAATTCTGTTTTGATATTTGCTGTCCTACCGAAACCTGCTTTTTTAAGTTTTGATCGACTTACATCTCCACAACTAAAACGACTACAGAGGGTAAAAGAAAGAATGTACAAGGAGAAAAACACTATTGAAGTTCGTAAGTTAAATGGTCAAATAAACCCTGAGATTAGATGTCTCAACTCTGTGTTTACTCAGAAACTCCTATCTTGTAAAAGCTCTCCAAGTATGTGAAAACTCTTTAAAGAAATTACAGGGGACAGTCAGACTAGAAGCAACAACCAGCTGAATGTTTGTGACTTAAATAAGTCTTTTGTACGTCAGTCATCTGACATCATGCTCCCTATATCCACAGGTTTGAAGAATAATTGTGTTCCTAGTTTCACTGAAAATGGTGTCCGAAAATGTCTCCAGTCACTTAATTCATCTCAATGTTTAGAACCTGATAGTATCCCAAACCTCCTTTTTAAAAAATGTGTTAACGTTTTATGTTATCCATTCACGAATATCTCTAACAGATCCTTCTCAACTGATGTCTCACCGAAAATGTGGAGAAAGATAAAGATAATCCCCATACCAAAGAAAGTGTCTGGTGATAAAAATGTGAAACTTAGACCCACAGCAATAACTTCACCTTTCCTCAAAATAATGGAAAAATTACTGATACTCCCACCTTAACCTGCAATAAAAGAGCACTGTGATCCATATCAGTTTGCTTACAAATGCAAAAGAAGCACATCAGATGCCGTTGCTGTTCTGCACCACAATATGGTGTTCGACTTGGAAAATGGTAAGAAGTATGTTTGATGCGCTTTTCTGGACTATACTTCTGCTTATGTTTCTATCCCAAGACAACTTTTACTTAACAAGTTAAGCGGTGTCAACATTGACAGCTGGATAAACAACTGGCTGTGTTCCTACCTCTCTGTAAGAGAACAGCACACTGTGTTTGGAGGTAAACGGTCAATGTCTCTACTGTCTCATGAAGGTCTGCCACAAGGAGCTGTTCTTTCACCTCTTCTTTTCACTTTTTTCTGCATGATCTGCTATCTTCCACAGAAAACACTTCTGTGAGATATACGGACGACCTCACTGTATGTATACCGATTTCTACCTCGTTACATCCCATAGAAATGAATGAGTTTTGTCTCATATTGAATGGTGGTTTATTTTTGATGGTCTCATACTTAATCTGTCTAAATTTCAAGCTGTTAACTTTAGCCTGAGACATGAGCAGCACCTAAACACCATGTTGGGATCCCATGATGCTTGCGTCATTGGAGATTCTTTGATAAACACGGTGTCAAAGGTCAGCTATCTTGGTTTTACCTTTCCTTCTGACCTCTCTTGGTCTTCTCATGTTTTACTGTTATCGAAGAAAGTTTTCCGTCTGAATTACTACATGAAGAGGCTGCATACCTTTAGGACTACTCAACATTTACTGTTACAATTTGTCGATTCCTGCATATTACCTATTATTTTTTGCTGTTCTCCATTATTCTTTCTTGGGTTTTTGAGAAAAGACTTTTCTGTATTTCGGAGAGCGCTGAAGGCAGTTAGCAGAATGTGTGGTGAATCATTAAAGGTCATTATTAGTATGGTTGTTGATAGACACCTAAAGTCTTGCGAACTCCAGGTAGGCGTTATCAGATACTAACCATCCTCTTTATCCATATATTTCGCCTTGTATATCTTCTGGTAGAGCGAGACGTCAATACGTTGTGATCTATGCACGCAAGCAAAGGTATAAAAGTTCTGTAATGCCCTACCTAGCAAATATACTCTGTGACGAACAGACTGTCAGAGTTAACTTAATCAATAACCTGTATTCTTAAGCATGTCTCAAATTTGATCAGTTGTACAGATTCAATTTTTTTCACCTTTCTTTCATTTCTTTTTTTTGTTTCTCTGTAAAAAGACACTTGCTGAAGAACTTTGTGCTGAGAATCATATATTGTACCAAAATATAATACTGAATAAACCCATTAATAATGATAAATACATTACATATTCCCTAAGTTTCTATCTCAAAAACAATGTAGTCATTTTGAACAAACTAAAGAGGACGGGAAAAACTTTTGACTCAACATTTGCATAGTAAGTCAATGAAGTGTGATAAAGAATTTTATCTAGTTGTACTTAAAAAAGACTCATATTCCCCATTAAAGGTGAACGTCCTTAGATGTGTTGCCGTAAATTAAAGTAAAAAAGAGTGAAAAAGAATGCTTTGATTGTCTGGCCTAGAATGTTGGCTAAACGATCGAAATGTAATGTTGTAATCTGGAACTATTAATTAATCATTTATAAATCAATATTAAAACAATCAATTGCTTGATAAAGTCCGACTTTTCCAGATGCTAATAGCCTAAAAACAAGTCTAAGATAATAAAAAATGGTAACATTTAACAGGTTGTTTGTGTATTGCATTGTAGTTAAAGCATCCGAAGTTTTTGATACTGAACAAATAGTAGTCATTATAATTCACTAAAAAAAGCCACATTACAGCTTTCTTAAAGTTGGTACTTTCCAAAAGCCCTTTAATTTGACTAAAGATTACTTCTTTCAAACGACAGCAGCAATACGGCTGCTGAAGCATGTCTTAGTAGCCTGGAAAATCGACTACTTTCAGGTATCCTATCAAAACATTTTTTTCTTAAAATGCGAACATTGAATGAGTTTTAATATTTCAGATAAAAATATGACTGGTGCTTTGAGAGTTGTTATTAATTTTTGTGAAGTAAAAACAGCTTTCGTTGTTTCTGTAGCAACAAGGCTTTGAGACATAATTTTAAAGTTAATCAGACGTGAATGGTTAGCTGGACTATTTTGTTATCTTGGAAGGTGACGAGGGAACGATAGTTGTATTTCCCCAAAAACAATAAATATAACTCGTATGAGCTTACTCATCAACTCATCTAAGATCGCCCTTAACATTTACGTTTCAGGATGTTACGGAACATTAACTTACTGTTACATTTAATAAGTAAATGTAAACACACTCTAAATTTTATCTTGAAGGCAGTTACTCGAAGTGGAACCCTAATATTCTACTAACCTATCTACAAACCACACAGTTACATTAAGCAACTAAAAGAACTCAAAAAGTGATGAATATATACTATAACAAGATAAAAATGTGAAAAACGTATGACAAATGACAGCTACAGACTTACTTTGTTGTCTGGCATCAATAAGCCAATATAAAAAGGTAATATTGCAACAACATCTATTATACTCATCACAGATATAAAAAACTTCCATCTGTTGGGCGCAGCATACATTCTTGCGCAGTATTCTACAGTGAATATGATTACACATGCTGTGTCGAGGCATGAAAAGGCATCGATGTACCGATCGCCACAAGCCCGTTGTTTACTTAGTCCAGGTTCCGGTCCACAAGGTATAGTCTCCGTGATATTCGCAAACACAGAAACAGCAATAAAAAAGCCGGTCACGTAGTAAATGACTATTGCAGTGGTAGAAAACTCTGGGTTTTCAAAGGCCTGCCAAAGTCTGTTACGAAAATCCTTTGGCACTTCAGCATTCTCTTTGGTTGACGATCTTTCCTCCAGAAGACGCTCTGAATTTTCACGTTTACTGTCATGGTAATCTTCATAGCAACAATCACCTAGGGCCTCTGATGCTATCCGAAAGTAAGCCAGTTCATCTTCGTACTGCATGACACATTCTTTCTTAGGATAATGGAGATGCCCGCAACGATAATAAGTCAGTATATGTCGAAATATTTCAGGGTCTCTATCAAAGTAATATTCACCACTATTCTCATCATAAAAGTAATCACGCTCATCTGATCCAAGCAACGTATGTGGATACTGATTCAAACTGCTTGTAAGTACTTCAAATCTCTGACCACTGACATTAATAATTGCTTTCTTCTCATAAATATCCTGATTTGAATCATCCTTTGTGCACACATTTTTTGGAAGACGATGTTGAGCGATCGGTACCCATCCAATCGCTGAGGCTCTAACGAGAGGTAACCAAGCAGAAGCCTGAGCCATATCACAGATCTGAGCCATTAATAATCACTTTATGAGCCAGTGTAAGATTCCCAGTAATCCACCATAAGTGTCATAATTAATGAGTGATACAATACAAATTAATTTTTTAATTCTGTCATATTGCAGAGTTGAGACAAAATAAAATGATACATGCGCGTATTCACAGAACGAACGCTCGCAACTATGAATACTTGTCACTGAAAAATTTGAGGTTGTTGACGCAAACAAACAAACCTGTGCTTAACATAAAGAGTGTTGAATTCAATAATAGCTTGTCGCGTATCATCTGCGTCCAAATATTTAGTCTTGATGATGAAGAAGTAAGTAGATAGTTTGGATTACAGTGAATGTTCCGGATCGAGTTTCCCTGTTCGTAGCCAACTTTTATAATGATATTGCTAAACTGCTAGGTCAGGCGCTTAGATTAAGTCATACTCTCTGCACTACACTACTTTTCAGTGACTTGGAACTTATCCTTTGCTACGTCAATCTAGGTATCATGAAGTTTGAGCTTCTCAAAACTAACGAGATTTTGTGGCACATAAACCCACAGAACTTGCTAGAATAAATGGAATACAACCCACAGTCTAGTTTGATCCCTTCTTCCTGCTCTTACCAGGCATTCTTTACTAAATTCAACCTACTCTTTCGCAGGAATTGTAATCACTTCCATGCACTATGGCGGTAGCAAGTCGGA
This sequence comes from Schistosoma mansoni, assembly GCF_000237925.1. Lineage (NCBI taxonomy): Eukaryota > Metazoa > Platyhelminthes > Trematoda > Strigeidida > Schistosomatidae > Schistosoma > Schistosoma mansoni. The sequence goes on along the minus strand of NC_031495.1, from coordinate 43,783,654 downwards.
TGATTCCAGTCATAGAACCAATTTTTCTTGTTTACAAAGAATGACTTGCCGCAAGACAAAACATCTGAACAATGCGCTTTTCTAACGTTTACTAACAATTTCATTAAAATCTCAGACTATCGAGCTCTAGAATCCACAGATGATCTTTAGACTAGTATAGAGATAGTAGCATTAACTCATTTCTTGTCTCTTCCAAGGGATTTGTAAGAGATATACAACTAAACGGATGGTAACCGATCGGTATCGGAAAACTATAGATTAATAATGGTGAGAAGTAGTGATATATTTTCCCCTATATTTTCTAAATGGCCCAAACATCATAATATGTGAGCATCATCTCCATCATATTTGTAGTAACTACACCAACTGTGACCCAGTTGTCGACAAAAAACACTCTGGTCGAAAACATGTTAGAAGAAATGAGTGTGATATTAAGGTCTACTGTTTCAGATCAACAACCATATTATGGCAGTAAATAAATCGGCAAAATCAATAGCTCCGTAAGTGTTCGACATTGGATGCTGACCACATCACTTTTAATGGACTCACCTAGCTGAAGGCGCTCGGTCGCGCATCCACGCCAGATCGCGAATGGGAACGTCGTGCTCAACTTCTGCGATTGCTAGCCAGTTTAGATCAAAATATATTGATAACCAATCAAATATATCTTCGAGCCTCCTCGCTTCTGACTTTTGACTTCACTGAGTGGGCATGATTCAATTATAGGTGTTTCTAGTTAAAGTGTTGTCAAACTACAATACCTGTGCCATCCTCATTGGTGAGCCCGACATGATCTGATACATTAATCCATAAAATGTGAATCTGTTCCTATTTAGAACTTCACGATTCATTGCTTTACTTGATTTTTTTTATATATTGTGACATTTTTCGCCATGACAGGACAGACTCCTAAGCTACTTAGGATCAAGACTCTTACGCCATCCTCGTTTCAGCTAATGCCATTCTGGCCGAACAAAATCGGTGCTTGATCCTGCTGCGTTGACCTGTACGAGCAAGGCATGACTGATCAACGCGCACAATTCCTCGCAGTAGTAAGGGCACTACAGCGCGAAGTCAACAGGTATGTCACACCTAGTACGTTTACTAGTGATGTTTCTGAACCTTACGAAACTCTAAAACGATCCATTCTGAAACGCGGAGATCTAACCGATCGAAAAAGGTTGGGTCAACTTCTTCATAACATTGATCTGCAACATGGTTCAGCAACGGACATGTTTCTACGAATGAGAGAGGTAATTGACCGGAGAACTTTCGATAAAGGACTGTTCAGACAACTTTTATAGTCTAAACTTCCTCAACAGGTGCAAGCAGTACTTGTCTCGTTTCAAAACAGCACCGCAGACGAGCTGACTGCATCTGCTGGCCGCATCCTAGAAATCGCGAAATCTTTTAATACCGACTTTTTTTCAGTTTAAAAATCCTCAAACGACCCAGAATGGCATTGTGAAATTCTGTCATATACTTACACGTTATCCTATATTTCGTAATGACCGTGAACAGTCACATACCCTGAAAAAAAGCATTTCGCGTAGGCAATCTGTCTCCAGACTATGAGAGACGGATAACCACGACTAGTGCTGGTATCATAATCAGTATGGAAGGTATTCCAGAAATCGCAGAAAATCCTGCAATTACCCGAACTCAAAATCCCCCCCCAAAAAAAGCAATTCAGGAAACTTCCCAGCCGGCACGCATTAACCGCAACCGTAACCGGCGAACAAAGCCGTCTGTTGCGCGTCACAGATATGATGATGTAAGTCTACTACCTCGTCGACACTGGCACTGAAGTTAGCGTTCTTACTGCAAATTCCAACGAGTCTGTTTTAAACCTAAATTCGGCAAACGGAAAGTCAATCGCCACATATGGTATAAGGTAAGTTAACCTTAACGTGGGTTTACGCAAACGCATTCGCTGGATCTTCGTTGTTGCAATGTTTCTATGCCAATCATTGGTATAGACCACCTACAACACCACGATCTGCTCATCGATACGCGTAAACAGAGGCTAGTAGACGAAAATACTAAGTTATCTGTTTGAGTAATTTTTTTCCGGTTGCAGATTATCCGCAGTCTTAATTAGGCACACAATAGACCCATTCCATCAACCATTACTCGATTAGTACTATGGGATATAAAAAAGGCAACCGAAATTGCCGTGTGTAACCAGGAATACTACACATCACATTACGACTACAGGATCAGCTTTATTGTCGAAAGCAGGCCGACTGGCTTCCGAAAAGCTGAGGTTAGCCAAAAACGAGTTGGACCACATAATAGAGTTAGGGTTCATTCGACCGTCAAGGAGCCCATGGGCATTTCCCTTGCACATGGGCCCGAAAAAAGACAGCAACGATTGGCGTCCAAAGGGTGATTATCGGCGTTTGAATGCATTACATTCAGTTTAACGTTTTCACTCAACCGCAATCAAATGATGTTTCCTTTCAATCTGACGTACGATAAAGTACACATGTCTTCGTACGTCCAGACTCACATCAACGACCCCTTGAATCAGCATACGAAGGACCCTTCAAAGTTCTCCAGCGTGAACCCAAGTATTATATCCTTGATAAGAACGGCACTTACGATAGCATCAGTATCGATCGAATCAAAGGAACGTATTTAGAAAAAGAAATTCTATACATGCTGGTTTTCCTTCCGTACAATCGAACGACATGGCTCCTACACTTGTAGTACCCCACACGACAGCCGACACACACGTTGATACTTCGCCATCGTCGGAAAGTAAACCTAAAATGACGCGGTCTGGAAGGAGAGTAAGATTTCAAGAACATTTAAACAACTATTGCACTTGAGACACCTGTTAACATTTTGCCTTATCTTGATTTCCACTTATATTATACACAATAAAATATTTTCCGGGTAGCTGAACCGGATGAAAGATGCAGTAGACGCTCGACTTCGAGATCAACAGGTAGGACTCCGTAAGGATTGGTCATGCACAGACCAAATTGCGACACTACGGATCATTATGGCACAATCAGTTGAGTGGAATTCGTCACTATACATCAACTTCGTCGACTATGAGAAGGCGTTTTACAGTGTGGACCGGACAACATTATGGAAACTTCTTCGACACCATGGAGTTCCTGAGAAGATTTTCAACATTATCCAGAATTCATACGACGGACTATAGAGCAAAGTCGTGCATAGAGAACAGCTTACGGTAAGGACCGGAGTCAGAAATAGCTGTCTGCTCTCACCCTTCCTCTTTCTTCTGGTGATTGACTGGTTTATGAAGACTTCGACATCTGATGGGAAGCACGGAATGCAATGGACAGCTTAGAATCAATTAGACGATTTGGACTTCGCAGATTACCTAGCCCTCTTATTTCATACACACATCTCATACACAAATATAGACGAAGACAACTAATATAGCAGTAGCCTCTGCATCAATAGGCCTAAACATACACAAGGGAAAAACCAAGATCCTTAAATTCAACACGGAGAACACCAACACAACCACACTTGCTGACGAAACTCTGGAAGATGTGAAAATATTCGCGCACCTGGGAAGCATCATTGGTGAACAAGGAGGACCCCGATGCATATGTAAAGCTGTGGATTGGCAAAGCAACGTCCGCATTCCTACAATTGAAGAACATACGGAACTCAACACAACTTTCAGCTAATTTCAAAGTGAGAATCTTCAGTACGAACGTCAAGACAGTCCTACTGTATGGAGTTGAAACGTGGAGAACTACCACAACCATCGTCAAGAAGGTACAAGTATTTATAAACAGTTGTCTACGCAAAATACTCAACATTCACTGACCGGATACCATCAGCAATAGCCTTCTGTGGAAGAGGACACATCAGCTTCCAGCTAAAGAGGAAATTAGGAAAAGACGCTGGAAGTGGATAGGACATACATTGAGGTAATCATCAAACGACATCACGAGACAAACCCTAATTTGGAATCCTGAAGGGAAGCGGAAAAGAGGAAGGCCAAAGAATACATTACGCCGGGAAATGGAAGCAGTTATGAAAAGGATGAATAACAAGTGGAAAGAACTGGAAAGGATTGCTCAGGATAGAGTTGGATAGAAAATGCTGGTGTACGGCCCATGCTTCTCCACGAGGGCAACGGGCGTAAGTAAGTATACACAATAAAATATTTCGCATGCTTATACTTGTATATATATTTGAAAAAAATTCGTTTTCCTAATATGTGTATGTTTAATTTTTTTCTTTAGAAAATAACCAAAAAACGTTCTTCGAAAATAGATTTTACGCTGTCGCAGGCGTATGTGATTATTCGCCTTTTCCGTCCGCTTTGTTTTTACGTGCCTGCGAGTGTATTTTGACATGCACTTACATATTACTTTTTCCTTTTCTAGGACGGCTGGGGAAGACAATAAAAAGAACGTTAACGTTTACGAGGAACCGAAATTTTCATTGTACTTTGTTTTCTTATTACTATATTGTACTTCATGGTCTCTTATAGTAAGAAAAGACGACCAGACGCTGCTAGACAAAGCAAGCTATCGGGAGAGTGTTTAACAATGACAAACTCGTTGTGTTAAACTTCGGGCTGGCCACGTCGTAGGATCACCACTACCCTCCTGGGAGAGGAGTGATCTGTAGCTGTAAATAAATCCCAAAGATCAATAACTCTGTAAGTGTTCGACGTTGGATGCTGACCACATTGGTTTTAGTGGACTCATTTAGCTAAAGGCGCTCGGTCATGCATCCGTACCAGATCGCGTTCCAGAACGGCGTGGTAAGCATCTCCTACGATCATTAGCCAGATTAGATCATCCACTTCTCGATATATTGATAACCCATCAAATATATATTCCAACCCCCTCGCTTCTGATTTTTGATTTTACTGGGTGGGCGCAATTCGATTATGGGTGTTACTGGTAAAGAGTTGTAAAACTATAATACTGGTGGTATCTTCAGTGGGATTAATGGCGTTTGAGAGACCCGGAAAATTTCTCGAAAATAGCCCAAAGGGACCCTGAAAACACCGGGAAACGTTTTATTCAACTAGCACTAAATAGACGTTTCCCAGGGACATCTAGAAATTCAAGAGTCACGTGTTACATTTCTGACTGCATGATAACTATCCTGCTACTATATTCAAGATTCCAGAGGCCCAAGGTCATCTGAAATGCTGTAAAGACCCTTGAATTTCTGTACATAAACGAACCTTGGGGCAAAACATTTTTTCCATATTTCGCGCCTTTTCTTTCGTGTTAACGATGTTGCGTAGATTTAGTCTGAGGTTTACTAGAAGAGCTTAAAAATTCGAATCAAGTGTTGAGTCATAAAGTGAAAGATGTTACAGGCGGTTTAGATACTTGCTAAATTCAAACAGCATAGAAATGATATAATACATGTATAAGCTAGTTCAACACGTACATTTATGAGGAATCTAACAAATTAGAAGACTTGGCAGAAAAAAACTTAAAAGTTGGGACATGACTTATGGAACTACAGTTCGTTTCTGTCCAGTTCGATAGAACATATCACCTAATCTTCAAGTTTTTTTCCGTCCCCATTAAGAGTATGGGGACATATTGTTTCCTTCCTCACTCCAAAAGGATAAGAACACTCTGAAAAGTGTCTAACGGCAAGTCACGAAACCTGTTTGGGGACTCAAACCTAATTCTTATGAAGATTGCCTCCAATCACTGAAACACTACTCATTAGAGCACAAGCGCCTTAGGGGCAATCTTTCTAAGTAATCCTGGGCATCCTTTTAAACACCTACTTAAGCTTAGTCCCAACACAAACTTTACGGGTAACACCCAGGAACTGGAAACACAACACGGCAGAACGGACTGTAGACACACCTTAAGATTAGTCAAATTCCGGAATTCGCCGCCGGCCGAGCTAGTCCGAGAGACCTTCCAGTTCTTTAGGAGAAAATTTGACATATTCTTAAGGACTAAGGACAGTATCACTATAATTTACCAACTTTTTCCTTCTTTATCGTAAAATATATCTACCTGGAGGCATCGATGATTCACTTCTACTAGATACGGAAGCCTTTTAACCGAAAGCTTCTTCTATTCCGTTCACAACCATTTAAATCTTTGGAAAGGTCTTATGTCATTTATACAATTACTATCGGCGGATGCCTACTTTAATCACATACAAGCTAATGGCTCCCATCATTCTCCTCAGACTGTTCAAAACTCATGAAATACTTACTTATGAAGATCAAGATTTCAAAGTATAAAAAGGATCGTAAAACAAAGCTGATGTCCATTAGTTCAAACATGGGAACTTCTGTAGGAAAATTATTACAAAAGAATTTAATCGCAAACAGTATATCACATCGGTTCTAAATGACATTATTTAATTTATTACAATGATCCTTTGAAAAGAAATGTATTGTCACTCACAAACAGCTTATTGGTACATAAGTGTTGTAAAGAAACCATTATAGGTTTCTTCAGAAATGCAGTTATACACAAGTTCCAATAATGTTTGTATAATATTCGCAATATTTAAATAGATTCTGTAGAATCCAGAGGAATATTGAGTTAACTTAAGAGAAAAAAAAGGGAAAAAATAAAAAAACGTGGAGTGTGTGAGAAAGTTGATAAGCCTGTTTGTGAGAACAGAATAAGAATAAACGGTAATATATATGTTACCAAATGAATAAAAATAAAGACAAGAAAGTAGGTCGCTAATGAAGATTTGACAGTGGAATAAGAGTTTGTGCAGTAATAATTTAGAATGATGCTATGAAAGTCTTAATTAATTGTAGCGAATAATCGTCAAATAACAAACTGTATGGATCATATACACGTGAAGATAAAATGAATCTGAAAATTTAATTTATTGAAATGCGATACTATTTCTTAGTTACAAAGAAAACTACTTATTACGAACGTCATCAGTACAAACACATGAAGACTACATCCATGAAAATTATGGCTCATTCCTTAACAGTATTTCCCTTGGTTCTCGAAAAATACTTCGAATGCACACAATACAACACTATCGAATATCATTTTTATGGGTAGTGAGAGGAACTAAAATTAATTTACACACTATTCCTCCTCAACTTTGACATCGATAGAATTCTACAAACTACTGATGGAAATAGGTAACGGTCATGGATAAACATTTTGATCTTGAGTAAACGAATGGTATTATCCTACTGTGCGATGATAACCAAGCAGTGCAACCAGCACTTAGTTGGGAATAAATGTTCATAGGTATAAGATGAGCCTTTCAAGTGCAAGGCACTTTTCCAGAAGTGGCAGGAACCTACGCCCACGACCACTATTTGTGTTGGTTCGCCAGTAGTCGAAACGTTCGTGTATCTGGTTAGTTGTAGGAATGCTGGTGTAGTGTACGGGAACTCAGGTGAAGAAAACCAATTGATTTTTTAGTGCAAAGTCACATAGTGGCTTAATAAAATATAAATATTATACATTATTTGCACAGCTCATTTGCGTTATCCTTTACATTCTCCAATGTTTCTCTAACTCCGTTGCTATTTCGATTGCTCTCCGAATTCCTCCCTGTTCTCTGTATTTCAATCTTCGGTTGGCAGGCATTCTACTTCCGATCTCTGATACATACTACTTATATCTGTCATCATAATTAGAATAGGTCATAGTGGTAGTGGTAACTGGTGAGGCCATTCTACGTATACTAAAGGTCAAAATGGTTCATGCCAATTCGGTTCATCATTGGTGTCGTCCTGGTTGTGAAAGATAGGGTTCATAGTACGTCGGTAAGACCGGTTCTACTCTATGCTTGAGAAACCAGTCCTCTCCGAGTTGGGGATGTTCAGCAGCTTTCCGTGTTTCATTATCGTTGTCTCCAAAAGACTCCTAACATCTAATGGCAACACTATGTCCGCCACGATTACTTAGTCAGGATGAGATAGTACATGAGCCGTTACTAGACATAGGTCACAGTAGAAGTTAGAGGGCGTCCTTCTGCAGATCTCTCCATGGAAATTTCTTGAGATGGAAGGACTATTTTTGTTTGCACTTTATGACTGAACTTTTCCTCCCATTCTGCACTACTCTCGTTCACTTATTTTTATTTATTTATTGTTTTTGGTTATACACACTTCTTCCGTATTTTAACAGTTTTATTATCCTATTATGCAGCGGACACTCATTTTGTTGCATATCTGTAGCATTACTTGTTTAAATAAATAGTCAATTAGTTACGCATATGACTAAGGATGAGAGATAAACACTAAAATCGAAAGATTCTGTTCCATTAATGAATATAGGTTTACTTATTGAAGGATTATTAGGTATTGAATTTCCTGTCTATTCCTCTTCATTATCATGTATGCCAGCTCTGGAAAAATAAGGTTTTTCAAGAAATTAGGTGATTGACTAAAGACCTTGGCAACAACTGATTTCAAAAATATCCACTGTCAAAAGTTTCACTATGTGACAACTATCGAAAGATAAGTATGAGATGTATCAGTTAGCTTAGTAAATAGAACTACAAATAACTAGCAAACAACAAAGGTGTAGTATTATATTTTCCCAGTGAATCTCAAGAATTTTCATTTTAAAGTAGGCAGTTTCAACCACGTCTCTACAGATTGATTGCAGTAATTTGTCTCAATAAAAGAGTAGTTATATACTCTTATTAGTTTTACTGATTAACTTGAAAACATAATATTAAGCTTGATAAGCCTAAGAGTGAATCATTAGTAATATAAGATAATGAAGTGGGAGTTTTATCTGAATTTTTAATATGAAAGACATGAACTTCCAGTCATGCTCCCTCTAAACTAACTTAGATTACAAAGTTTTATTATTTGGATTTTTTAATCAAACCTTGATGCAAGATATGTAAAAGTGTAACTTGAACATAAAAACATTTTACTTTTACAAGTCAACGTTCATTGAAAGACGAAATTATGAAAAAACTGTTTCAAAAGATTCATCAGAACTACTTTGAATTATCACACTTTTAAGCAAAATTACTATTCACTTTACGTGTTTGTTAGTCGAATGCCTTCAAAAATTCCTCAGCACACTGACGAGCCCGAGAATTCACTGCTAAGCGCATTTCGGAAATTTCTTTATCAATCTCATCCATGAAAGTAATTACGAAATCAACCAATTTTGCCTTTGACATCTGTTCCGTATGAAAATTAGTGATAAGAAAACTGATGTCATAGCCCTATAGAGAAAGGAACATAAAAAAAGTGTTAGGATTTTGACTAAAAAACAGGACCGTAGAAGGTTAGATAAACAAAGACGTTTGCGGGAAAATAGTATCTTAACTATTTATTACATGTTGTTAATCTGAATGACTGAGATGTGAATGAGTGAAATTTATAGGACGAGAAAGTATTCCTACCAATACCTTAGTACGGTAAAATTTCGAACGTAATCATTAATCAAAAAAACTTGACGTTTCCAGCTTACACCAAGAAAATTAAGTCATACCAAAAGAAAATCTACAACAGATTTAAAGTATTGCATTGACGGAAATGTGGAAAACATTAAAAAAGGGTTATCCAACAAGTCCAACAGAGAAAATTAGTTCGTATTAACAAAAGTTACATCGAAAACTAGAAATGCTAACGAATGGACTACTAATTCCAATTAACCTATGCTCGAGGAGATATGCAAGAGACATTTTTACATAGGGATTATATTAACACTTCGACAACAAATGTATGTTATGCACCCTAAAATCAAAGGAATCATACGTTGACTTAACACCAAGCCTTAAAGTACTTTAAAATATATTAACCAAAGAACAGTGTGAGAAAATGGGTTTGACTCAGAGAAAAACAGTGTATCTTACAACTTTTTAACAATTTATCAGGAAAAGCTTTCAAAATAACATCAAGGTTAGTGAACTCTTTCGTTATTAGTTTTACTTCATTCATGAAGTGATATGTACGAAACAGGAGAAATACAACAAACATGTAAATAACTATGGATCTTTAGCTTTGCAGGTGACAATGTCAAGGTTGGACTTGATCGTTTCAAATAATAATGATATCTAAATTGGTTAAATATCTATTTTCTGTAAGTTATTTACAGCTTTTTGTGAAATTTGGTTTAAGATTTCTGGTGTTCTCTAAATTGGCTTCATTATTGCCTTAAATCATTAAATAAGGAAGTAAATTTCTATAAAAGAATTAATTTACTCAGACGAGTTACAATCACCAGCCCCAGTTTGCAAAAATGAAATCTAAAGAATCTTCCAAACAACCCCAGAAGACAGAACATTCTATACAACTTATAGTGTAACCAAACAAACATTTCAAAGGATCCCTAAGCTATAAAGTTAATCGATAACTAACAAAACAGATAAACGAAGTTTCGAGAACGTACGTTTTTCGATATGGATAGCAAACAATGAGCTAATGACCGTCCTAAAACTATGACAAAAGATTTAATATTTATAAAAAGTTTTGCCTAAATTTGAACGAATAGTTCTAACAATTGATAAAATGAATGGACTTTAGTCAAAAACTAGATACCTGATATTGGCAATATCAAAATACAACTACTTAAAATCACTATTTGTGAATTTTATCCTTTCTATTCATAACTGGTTAGTTTATCACGACTTTATATATTTGCTGAGACATTGCTAATGAACAATAGTTAACCAAACTAACATATATATTAATCTGTATTCGACTATGTGTAAGATAATACAATTAAAACAGGATTTATGGATAGAAACAACTAAGGATGAAAGTAGAAATGAGATCGTGAAATATAAAAAGCAACATTGCTATCAGAAGAATTAATTAGATGAACAAATGACAATAAATAATTACAAACCGATAGAAGTTAAGCAGGCCCATGATATAAAAGTTGTATAGGGCTGGTATTTCTATTGGTTTATCATGGCTGCTTGGTTGGGGGTCCTAAGAAATGTGTAACTCAATGGCTCAAGACGTTATCATACGTGGCTCATAATGGAAGCCGATGGCTATCCTGCTGTAGTTTTTTTACACTTCATAGAAGTGAGAGGAATTTCCTTAACAGAAAGTTCTTCCTGTTCGTATGTTTCCAAACTGGACCGTTTCTCGTATCATAGACCATTCTCGTCCACTTATTTTTATTTACTTCCACTACGGTGACTTTTTTGTCTCCTTATGACGCCATTTTCGTATTTTTGTGGTGCATATTTATTTAGGTGTCTATTTGTGTGTATTAATATAAATAAACTAAAAAAATTTTGTATTAAAAGCTACTCATTTTATGTCACGTACCTATGGATCTATAGAATTAGTGTATTTATACATGTCACCGATTTCGCACGCTATTTAAAAAGGACAGTGTTATTTTTCCTCGTTGAGTAAATTCTATTGTTTTGATCGTTATTAACGTATCAAGACTACTGTTTATACTTTGATTGAATTTCTTTCAGTTATTCAATCAGAGTATCATTTTTTGGTCTCTAAAATAGTTTATCGTCGGTACTCTAGAGTGCCTTGTTTTTCTCTATTGTATCCGTTAGCACTTTGGTCCTAACTATTTACAGTTTTTCTATTTTTTGGTCAAAGTTCACTCTTTTCCCCTCAAATGACTGGAAGGTGCAACAAAAGCATTTGCCAGCGTTCAGGCTGTCGATATCCCGTTGACAGCGGCATGCAGTGTGACGAGTGCAAAGGATGGTACCACGAAGTTTGCACGAATCTAAGGCCTGCAGCTTTTAAGCGGTTCAGTAAGAATGGATGGATATGGCTATGTCAACAGTGCTCTTTGGATGCAAATAGCCTGTTAACCGAGGCCATCTCAATAGTAAATGCCGCGAAAAAGTGTCTCGGCAAGCGCAGTCGGGACACATCGATCAGAACTCGATCTGTCGACACGCAGATTGACATAAGGCAGGCCCAAGTGAGTCCAAAAAATGCTGACCCACACTGTCCAAAGGAGGAAGGACAGCCTCCAAAGAGGTCTGTCGCAACCAGAAACTCGAGAAAAAGTCTCTTCTGTCCCTCGTATCAAAAATGGTACCCAGAAGGGAACTTCCGGAACCCAAAATCGCAAGGCTCGATCGGTTTCCAGAGCGAAAGATGACCCAACCTCCCAAGTCGTCCTGAACCTTCCGGAATCCCATAGTACGCCTGACGCGACTGTGGTTACTACTCCAAAGAACGTCGACGATTGGGTACGGGTTGTAAGGAAAAAACGGCAAAATGACGTAAAAGAGAATCCTACCCCCACCAAAAAGGTCGAAAAGCCGAAGTCTGATCACAGCGACAGATCAGTCATTTTCCATAGAGTCAAGGAGAGTGACAGCTCAGAACCGAAAGCTCGTTTTGAGCACGACATTGTGTTGACAAAACAGCTACTCAACCAAGTTATGCCCCAAAACATCTCCGGAGTCACCTTGCTAAAGGTGTATAGACTAGGAAACCTGGCGCATCTGAAGCCAAATCAGTCTAGACTACTCAAAGTCGTTTTCAAATCCCCGAACGAACGCAACTTAATCTTAGAAAATGGACACAAATTGAAGGGTTCAGGAGTTTTTCTCCGTAAAGACTTACCGTTGGTGGACCGTGTAAAAAGACGGGAAGCTGAAAAAGAACTACAGCTCAGATTAGACGCTGGCGAAAAAGACCTGAAAATTGTAAATTTTCGGGTTGTGAGGCTTCGACAGAGGATGATGCCGAAGCCACTCTGGGTGAAGCACGAGGCCACTTAAATAGGCTTCGGATCTATTATACCAATGCCCGGAGCTTACTCAATAAGCTACCGGAACTAGGTGTACAGACTGACTCAACTAGGCCAGACATAATCGCAGTCACAGAAACATGGCTGACGCCGCCTATAGATAGTAGGGAACTTGATTTCGAGGGTTTTACATTAGTAAGGGCCGATAGAATACAAACGCGTAAAGGAGGGGGAGTAGCTCTATTCATTAGGAATGCTATTCCATTCACCATTATCGACAGTGTATCCCATGAGAGTGGGACGTATGAATTAGTTAGCTGCCGCCTGAAATGCAGGGGACAAGAAATGCTGCTTAGTTTGATCTATCGCAGTCCAAGCTGTGAGGTAAACGAGGTCCTGCTAAGCAGTCTCAACACTTTATCACGAAGTGATCGATGTCTAATCCTAGGGGACTTCAATGCACCCATGGTGGACTGGGGAAATCTGCGGACTGAATCGTCAGCAAATTCCTTCGAACAGGAACTAGTTGATGCGGTAATCACATGTGCCCTAGTGTAACACGTGAAGGAAGCAACTAGGTACGACCCGGGTTCTGCATCATCCCTACTAGATCTTATATTGACTCATTATGCGGATGACGTTGCAAACCTGGATTACATGCCACCCCTAGGCAAAAGTGATCATGCAGTTTTAAGCTTTGACTTCCATATAACTGTCGATCACGAGCACGCCTCAGCTCAATCCAGACCTAACGTCTGGAAAGCAAACATACCAGACATCATGAAATCAGCATCATCAGTAGATTGGAAAATAAACCCAGAGTCATCAATCGAAACGGCTTGGGATGTATTCCGGAATTTATACTTAAAAGTTACCGCCCCCCACATCCCTTGGACTACACCTAGGGGGCCGAGAAACTCCCCACCGTGGTTCAGTAGGGAGGTTCGCATCCTTCTCCGTAAAAGAAGGAAAATGTGGGATAGATTTAGGTTACTGGGGACTGACGAGGCAAAATCTCAGTATCAAAAGGCTCGAAATACCTGTGCCTCGACCCTCCGTAAGGCCAGAAAGCTGTACGAAGAGAAAATCGTTAAGGAATCCATAGAATGCCCTAAACGCTTGTATTGGTATATAAACCAAAGGGCAAAAAGAAGAAGAAATGTTCCTTCACTATGGGGAGACAGTACTGCCTCATCACTAGTGGAGGACGACTTTGGCAAAGCTCAAGTATTCTCTAAATACTTTAGCAATGTATACACCATAGAAACACCCTTCTCACCAGTCCATGAAAATCCCCCCACACAAACAATGGACAGCATGATCATTAAAGAACTCGATGTTTTTGGTCTGCTAGTTAAGCTTGACATAGGTAAATCCACTGGACCCGATGAACTGCATCCTAGGTTACTAAAGGAATTAGCTAACTTTGTTGCGAACCCTTTAAGTGTATGTTTTAATCTATCCGTAACCCAGGGTCGTCTACCAAAAGACTGGAAGAACGTCATAGTAAGTCCAGTCTTCAAAACAGGTACAAAACATAAGCCTGAGAATTACCGACCAATTAGCCTAACTAGTGTGGTTGTTAAAATCTTAGAAAAGATTATTCGGAAGGAGCTGTTAAAGTATCTCGATGAAAACCGGATCCTCTCGGAAAAGCAGTATGGTTTTAGAACAGGTTACTCTTGTCTCACAAACTTATTAGTCGCTCGTGAAAGCTGGTGCGCTCTTAAGGACCAAAAGTTACCTATAGACGTAGCTTACATCGATTTCAGCAAAGCTTTCGACAAAGTTCCGTATAACCGGCTGTTATATAAGCTAAGGAATGTCGGGATTGAAGGCAATCTATTGATGTGGATAAAAGACTTCCTAGTTGGGCGTCAACAAAGAGTAAGGATGAACTCCAAGTTGTCTAGCTGGGAAACTGTGCTTAGTGGAGTCCCCCAGGGTACAGTTTTGGGGCCAGTGTTATTCCTCCTGTACGTAAATGACCTCCCTCGTCTACCATCGTCATCGGTCTTACTCTATGCTGACGATGTCAAGATATGGAGAGCGATACAAAGCAAGGGCGATAGCTTAGAACTTCAAAATGACCTGGAGATATTATCTGAATGGTCCCAAACCTGGCAATTGCCGATAAACACTTCCAAGTGTATTGTGATGCATATTGGCCACCAGGGTACAGATACATACACGATGAATAACACTGAGTTACCTATTGTTCAGGCACACAATAACTTAGGCGTCATCGTTAGTCAAGACTTAAAGACTACTGCACACTGCCGTGCAATAGCCGCCAAAGGTTTTAGAACTTTATGGTCCATACGCAGGGCTTTTAGGCATCTCGACGCTAAAACGTTTCTGACTTTGTATACAGTGTTCGTACGTCCTAAACTTGAGTACTGCCTAAAAAAGATAGTGAATTCTTGGAAAGGGTTCAGAGAACAGCAACTAGGCTGATTCCCGGAATAGCAAAGCTCCCGTACAATACTAGACTGACCAAGCTAAACCTATTCCCGCTGTCATATAAAAGAATCAGAGGCGACTTGATTACAGTTTTCAAATTGCTTAATCACAAATTTGCACCTGATATGCCCTCATTTTTCTTGTCTTCCAAAACAGAAAATCTACGAGGACACTCCAAAAAAGTTCACAAGCCCAGAAGGAATTACTTGTCAGCTGACTACCGACTTTCCCATCGAATCATCAACGAGTGGAATTCATTACCTCAGCACGTGGTTGAGGCTCCATCCGTCGACTCCTTCAAAAGAAAGTTGGATCAGCTGAGAGACCATCATTGCCAGGACTAACACAGGCCATCAAGCCTCCTGTCCTTTCCAAACTGAAACTGAAACTATTTGTGTGTATTAATATGAATAAACAAAAAAATTTTGTATTAAAAGCTACTCATTTTATGTCACGTACCTATGGATCTATAGAATTAATGTATTTATACATGTCAAAAATTTTTTTATTATTTAACCACCCCATTGGATAAAACAAAAGATGTGACTTTAGGCAACAATATCCCACTAAAGTCGACTGAAGGTGTAAACTTTCGTCAAATAAGGGATTTAAAACATATGTCATGTGTTTCTAACAACTGCCCAACGTGATACTGGCTGGCATAAGCTAGCTGGAAAAGGCTAGAGGTTGGCAAATTAGATTATTGGCTGTTAATTTGAGCTACGTCTTAAGCTGCAGAGTTCCTGGTTACAGCTTATTCAGTGCTCGTTACTAAGCATTGGAGACGTTAGATGACATGGTGGAGCACTGACTTATTCAAAATATGTTTTAATAATTTAATTATTCTATAGTGAGATGGCTTTTATAAATGATTCCACTAGTAAGCGTTTGTACGCTCACGAAAAGAGGAAGCCCTACTAGATAAAGGCTTTTTCTAAAATTGTGTACATTTAGCTCAGTTATCATTAAAAAGAGACGAGTCAGTTTCTCATTTGCTATTGCCGATGAGGTACTTGGTAGATAACACACCTAAAAATTATCTCTCTTAATCTAACATACTCTTTTTTATCTCAACAGAACTTCACAAAGAGTATGAGAACTACACAAATAAGAACTATTCTGAGGACTTATGCTAAATTATGTATTTCAACCGATGCTTCAAACAACCTTCATCTCAAACCATTAGTTTTGGTAATTTATGAAGACACTTCATGCATTGAACTTATAACAGACACAAATCCAGAAAAAAGTTGCAAGAAAATTGCCAGTACGAAGTTGACAATGGCAGCTTAATGATTAAAAGTCACTTAAACAGTTGTCTGAAGTGTTTTGTTGCTTGTTGTAGCCTTTTTAGTTCACGAGTACTGTCAACAGCACATTCATCTCCGTCATACATGAACATATATAGAACATTATGCTAGTACCTTAATTTCTTGATCCCTGGGACTTCCATTATTAGGTATATTTGAAACGTCTAAAGTCACTGATTTGCACGATATATAAAAGCCCAGTTGATGAGTCGTAATGGCCCAACAGAGTTCAGTTATAAACAGCTATCTTTTGTATCGCCCACCACAGTAGGTGATATGAAAGAGAAAAGACATGATCACACCCAGTCTCAAATTGAGAACAACCAGTTCGGTTCATTGACAGAGTGCTTGCCTGCTACACAAGAACTTGAAGACTAGACGTGAGGATGCCCACACTTTAAAAATAACTTATAAAAAAAGCCCAAGATTTACGTAGCGAAGTGACCAAGTGGCAACTATAAGGAATATACTACCATGAGAAGTAAATGATATTCAGCTGTACCACTTCATTGTAATAAGCTACAGAATAAATCGAAAAATACAGAAACATTAAATGTAAAATTCAAGTACATTTTAACTTTTCGTACAAATATTATATCCAGAAAAACCCGAAGGATGACAGAAAAGCACTCGAAAAGACAAGGGTGAATATTTCTTTCTAGTTACTTGTATAGAACGTGATCTATTGATGTGTGTAAACATAAATCTGGACTATAAAAGTGATAATTAACTAAACACTACTACATGATCGTGTGAACGGACATCAGTCACACTCTAACAGTAAGCATATACAGATGTGGAAAAGAAATATATTCTATTACTTCTTATTAAAGCAACATTTGCGCCAGAATCAGTAAGCAAAAACTGTTGGAAGAATGCCTCAGCGTAGTTAAGTTACATAGGGACTCTGAACTGTTCTCACAATCCAACTGTGACTAAAAGGGTACGTACCTTGGCTGGGGTTAAGGAGATAAAAATCAGAAGCCGAGAAACTGACAAGACCAAATTTTAATCAATGCTAGTATTTCATTTTATTTTATCTAGGCCACAGGTACATTGGTTGAGAATTAATTATTGTGTAATAAAATTGACTATCCAGCGAACAAACAAAATGATAGTAAAACCGAATGTAAGTTAGGTTTGATTGAGTCACATATAGGATTGTGAAAATGCTCTATTCATGGAGACTGTTACTCGCTTTTCAACTAACTCTAAACGCCGAAACAGAAAACCCTGGGAGTAAATATTTTGTTACCTATTACAGTTGTTGTCTTAAGAACTCTCTTTTCACAATGAGAAAATTTTCTCAGTGATCCAGACAGTTCGAATAGGATCAAGAGACTGTCGCATGATAGAAAATCAGGGTGGGAATTCATAGTCAACTATCAGGGCTTTTTCTGAACCGTGTACAAACAACAATCAAACAGTAAAAAAGAATCATATTCGTAGTTTTGCTGCAGCAAAAAGAGAAAATGAGGTTTTAGAGTTAACGTTAAATGATCAGAAATATGAACTTACAGGGACAGGTTTACGCCTAAGTATGACAAAGTCTTCTGCACGAGTCATCATAAACCGAGTGAATTTTCGACAAAGTAGCTTTTCGATTTCATCAGACTGTTTGATAGCAATGCTGACACGAACTGAATTAATTGATCCTTCAATCAATACCCGCTCTTTTTCATTCCGACTAATAATTACGGGATTTAATAGTAGTTCCTTGGAGGTTCGAACTTCTATTTCAGGTTTGTTGTGACGTTCAACAACTTGTGAAGAAAAATTTTGAACACATAATGCTGCATTTAGAGTGTGCCTAACTGCGTTTAAATAAGGTTTTAGGGCCTGAAAATAAACAGAAAACTATACAATGTCAGTTACGTTAAAAGCTCTGGTTACAATTAAAATAAATTTTCATATTTCGCTACACTAGGTTACAAATCACGTTACAATAAACACACAAAAAATTAGAACGTGTATGAGTTTAGATGGCAACAAAACAAACTGAATCACTATGGTGAGTTAAACCTAACATGAGATTCGCCAATAGTAAAGTGTCCTAACCTTTGATTTATGAAAATTAGATAACCCAACGACTCATCGACTGCTTCCTTATCAGTCTTCTTATTAAACACAACATGCGCGAACTTTACGCAAGGAACTAAGTCAGTCAGTCAGCCACAACGTAGGACCAGACACATATATCCATCGATCCAAGTTGCCATACCTCATTAGCACAACAAGATGAACACCGAATTCATAGTAGTTAATTTAGTGGTGGTAATATATAAAAGAAAGATTGTATATAAGGATATAGTACAGGAAGAAAGATATGAAGCAATTTTAATCTTATAGTTTAAGGGAAGACAGAGAGTGTATAGGTAGGACAAGTACTTCTACTTTAAACAGTTAAACAAATAACGTAAGGCCCAGTAGAAACGTAGAAATCTGGAAAAAGAGGCCTATAAAAGCTGAGTAAGCAGATGTGTGCTCAAATCTTGGCGATACCTTTTTTGAGAGTGGAATGGGGATTCGAAGGGGCTAAACGTCCTCAGTAAAAGGATGGGAGGTTGAATACAGTGATCTTGAATGTTCTTAGAGGTATGAGGGCGGTTATCACTTCCCGGTTGCCCACACCGTGGAAGGGTTCTTCTGGAGGTACCTGAAAAGGAAATTGGGTTAGAAGTGGTCTTAATGACCTGAGAGCGTGACCGCAGTGTCCAAGGGACAAATGCTTGAGGTCGGTCACACACGACCTTTTTGTGGGTGACTTTTGTGTTAGCTTCGTACCTGATGGGACCTTACCGCCGGAGAAGGATATCCGTGGGATAAGGCGAGATGTGCATCTTCAGGGTCGACCTTTCTAACCCCAACCCTCCTTGTAGGAAGGCAGCATCGCTGTTATGCTGGTTGTCTGAATGAAACACCTTACTGCTGTCACACCCCTGTACAGTCAGCAGTATGACTTCGCCTTCGGACCTTGGGATTGCTGCTTTTAGTGTTACCGCTTTTCAACCGACCTGCCTGGCATGGTAGGACCTTGAGGAACGATTGTTCCAGCCAGTATAGCTCGATTGGTTCATCACGATAGGCAAGCCCTACCACCACGTCAAGGTAGGTATAATTACCGAACGATAGAAAACTATTGCGAAATAATAATTTGCTACTTGGAGAAGATTGTAGAAGTAACTTAGACAATATAAGAGATATTACTTTAAGAGACCACTCTTGGTGCTGGAAAATCTAAGAACTGCAGGACTTCTCTTTGAGTAGATCAGGGATTTTTGGTAGGTTGTGGACAAAAAAAGTACGAAAAAATTCCAAATCCTCCCGGAAACCAGTAATTAGTGGAGTAACGCAAACTGTTCAGGTTCCCTTACATTTTATACTGTATCTAAATGAACTTCCAAGTATAGTTGAGTCCTCGATGATATCATACGCCGATACAAAGATCTGGCGAGAAAAAAACAGGAAACTCAGATGCATGTACACTTCGGGGGAACTTGGATGTTCTAATTACCTGGTCTAAAAAATGGCTGATGCTTATCAATGCGGCCAAGTGTGTCTACATGAACATTGGGGATACAAAGGCAAATAGGTACAGAGTAGAGAGAGAGTCCGTGCCAGACATTTACCAATTTAGATACTGATATGTTCACTACAGTATACACAACATTAGTGACATCCAAACTTGGAAACTCGGTTCAGGCTACAAGCTCCTGTCTAAAAGTTGGCAACAGTATTTTGAAAAAAGTGCACAGAGCAACTAAATGTGCAGTTCTTGAAGTCCCCGGTTCATCATACAAAGAACGTCTGGAGAAGCTAGACCTCTTAACCCTGTACTACCGGAGATTAGGTTATCTGATTTTGATGTATAGAATAATAGGTAATCATATTGGATATGGATATTGGAAACTGTTACCCAAAGAAATGGTGTCCATCCCTTCAGCTGACTCATTCGAGCAAAGACTGGACACTTAAAAGCTTAACAGAAACGGATTAACACAGGTCGTAAGGTTTTTGTCCTCAAAACACAAACCTGAAAGAGAACTGATAAAGATAATATACATCATTATATATCGATATCCACCCCTGTTCTCTAAACCTATCCTTCTTATCACCACACATTAAATTTACAACAGTATAAAATCGTTAAACATTCTAAAATGAGTTTTGTGTTGCGCATCGACCTGATGGTCAAAAATGGAAGCTATTAACACCCAAAAATCAGAGTAGAATCTTTTGACTGAGACTAGCCTATTTAAGGACGATACAAAATTTGTTCTTAGAAGCTTTGAGTATGAAATTTTTAGACCATTTCTAATAAATTCACTGTATTACAGGACGGTACTTGCCATGAGAAAGCAATGACCTTACGGTACGGCAAAAAGTCAGATCCCTTCAAAGTTGCCCGCCGTTTCGATTCAACAACCTTGAACGGCTTGACAAGAGAAGGTCATCCCGTATTTCAATTGCTGAGGGTCTGTTGTGTGTCTTTTGAGTTGCACGAATATTAGGTTTTCCCACATGTAAGTGTTCTTTCGCTGAAGTGCAACCGCAAAATCATTGCGAAGAACATTGATTTAGCTCTCTCTCTGTCTTGTATTGCACTTGTTGGACCGACTGTTGCTTCGTAACTTCTCAATCTCCCCATTTGGGGGAAAATTTTGTTCAGTTTGTGTGAATTTTGGTCGAGGGCGTCCTGTTCTGTTTTTCTGGAAGCGAAAGGAATTGCGAGCAGATGTAACCTGGATAGTGGATAAATTGTGACATACCGGTGTCCTTGCCGCCATATGCTAATGGCACACATAAATACACGAACTCTTACAGATGAGCTCAATAGATTGCGAAATATAAACTGTATAGTTCATCATATTCTTACACATTGCAGTCCATGGAAGATGGATAACACTCACCTCTTCCATAATACCGACAATTTCACTACCCTGACCAAGCAAACAATCTGTGCAGATCCAATTAGGTAAGACTGTAGTCTCTCTAACACTTGTCTCTGTGTACTATTCTTTACGATATAAAATATGGATCGGAATATAACAAAGTGTGGAGACAAGACAGGAACTGTTTAGTATAAAAAGTTCTTTGTAGTAGTATTTTTAACTTTATATCCAACTAGTAAACTGGTTTTTCTGCATCAAACGTTACTGTTTCTGTACCAGTAGTAAAGATACATCAATAAGCTTTTACTGAATTTTTATTTTCGTCTTCTTTGTAGTTTCATGGGGAGATATACTGATAATCATAACGGATAACTGTATGTGAAAATTAAAAAACTACCAAGCGTTTCCTTTGTAAGTACCGGTTTCGTCACGAAAACTTGTAGCACTGCATCGGTTGAGGCGTTTTGCTAGAATGTTGCGTCGCATGCATAAATTTCCTCACTCTGACAGTATGTTTGGATGAATATTTGTAGTGGCATTGTTTCCTATCCACATGGTCTTCGAAGCCAGACACATATTGACTGAAAAGATGTACATCCGACATGTAACGCTTGAAAAAGGTTGGCAATAGTGCACGTGGAGACATTTATTCAGTCGAATGGCATGGCTCAGTCTTGCAGACATGCTCATTATGTGTAACATATTATTATTCACATAAAACATATTATTCTACCCCAAGAGTAAACGTGTTCTTCGGAAGTACCAAGTATCATTGTTAATTGTCACGACACTACTAATCAGTGTAGACAGTGATACGAATCCCACGTATGATCTCACAGATTAGGTAATCACATGACAAATTTACCGTTTTCGAATCAGGTCTATTATCAAAGTAGTATTAGTACGGAACTAGACTATAGTTATACATATTAACAAGTTTTATAATGCAAAAAACTGTGCAGTTATCATATTGATATTTGGATAATCCATCAGGTGAATAAACGTGGCACTAGTCAATACAAAACACAGTTATCGTCAGCTTGTGAATCGTTTCTCTACATAATCTTCCATATTCGGAAATTCGCTAAGTTGTTCACCGGTACAGACTTGATTACTAGAAAGGTTTGAGCCTTTCAATTAGTTGACAGAAGCCATAGATTGCATAATAAGAAACGTATGAGGACCTTCTCAGCTCAATGCAATTCTGAAAAATAACAAATCAATAGTGAAACAAACTATTGAACTTCGTCATCAGTATCAAATTCAATAAGTAAATGAACTGGCAGCTGACAGGATATACCTGTTAGTGTTTCACTTGTAAACAGTGCTCTTCATTTTCTAACCCTCCTAGAATTTCATCTAGTTATTTGGTGTTAATAAACAAACTACAGGCACCAAATAAACGGATTCAAGAACTTTGATTAGCAATATGAAATCTGAGAAAAAAAATCTAATTACAACGTTCATAATACTATTAGCAATTCACTGTTTACATACAATAATGACATCATTAGTAAGCGCCATTGGGGTCTTACTCGTCAATATGCAGTAAAACTTTGTTTATGATTTGGTCAATGATTTCGGATTCTGTTAACAGAAATTCACTTGTTAACCCTGTAACAGACATATCATAAATTATTATTAGCTACATATTTTAGTTACCATGCTCAAAACAAACACTCATCGCTTTAATTCTGAAAAAATATTTGGCTAATTTATGTGTCACTCACAGTATTGGTATACACACTCCCTGTAAATGTTCAGAAAGTGAGCGGCAAAGGCTATCAGCGTCAATTATTACTCATATAATTTTTCTTTCTCAAATACTTTACATAGTAATATGTCAGTTCAGTCGGAATCAATGATACTTATAATCGATAGAACTGTTTACGGCTGTATATTAGCAAGTTATATAATATTCATAAATATTTTTACGCTCAATTGTTTTAACCTACATTTTATCAACACCTACTGACATCCATGTCCATCACTACCATAATTAGGGAGGTGAGCCATGTGTAGATGACTTGAGAGCTCGTTTTTGCTTGAAACTCTGATTTCGGTCTATTTTCGACTTTATAAATGGTGAATTTCACTTGCCTGAGTTTACATTGTTACAAATAACCAAATAAGGCTTGCTATATATTCACTCAGGCTGTGAGCGACATATACGTCAAGCTATTAATAGACTGGAATAAACGTTTTCCAACAAGCACAAAGATTACGAAAATTGACGTGTGACGGAAAAAATGCTGTGAATAGCTGATAAATAACGACATCTTAAATCTTTGACAACATGTAAAATGTGAGCGAGAACCCGTGACATGACTTTTTGACCATGACTGACTTTAAAGATGTAATCATTCAAACTCGTCAGTTCGTTTCAAAACTTAAACTCTGATGAAAAGAAGTAGAGAAAAATTAGTTCCTTAAAATCTTCGTATGGGTAATATTAGATCCTTCTTGACTACAAAAGTTATACTTTTTTTGTTTTTATAAATCCGAAAGGTTGAAACAGGAGTTAATGATAAAATATGAATTAAGATTATCTGAACGTGAAAAAATATCTAATCTTAGTGAACTTTCATGATGGGATTTTTCTGTTTATCCTCACTTATACGGATTAAGTGGTTTTGCTGTAGCTTATGCTAATTCAGTGTCTACTAATCGTTTTGTAAGTTTAATGCTCATGTTGACGTTGTTCATATAGACCAAGCTAGTCGTTCCAATGCTTATCGCCAAAGTCATGATGATTTCCCCCAGAATACATCATATACTTCTCAACGCATCAACTATTTTTCAAATATCTCCAAATCCATTCTATCTTCTAATTTGAAAAACCTTAGGATCCGCGATTAGGACGTTGTTTCGGACGAAACTGTTGTCATGTACAGTATATCCGTGAAGACTCAAATGGTTTTAAGTGTTTCCGGAGTTACACCATTTAATATTGTTCATTGTTTACCCCTGAATTTTATCTGAAAGTGATTGCGTGCGTTTTTTATAGGGTTGTCGAGTTACGGCCTAGGCTGATACCAGAACACGTGTGCATGCTGCTAGGACAATGAAACCAATCAAAATATGTGGCTTTACCATGATGCGACCACTTGATCTATCAGACTTTACATGTAAGCCACATCATTATCAATACTGACCATTCCTACGTGATATTCAGCGATTTCTGATAAGGAATTCTGAAACGCACACTTGAAATGTGAGTAGAGTAACATAATTAGTATAAACAAACATGAAGTCACATACGGTGATATCAAATTTAGGAAAGTGATATGACCTTCCTTACGATTTGTGTAAATTGAAATTCGTTTAAACGTTGAATGTCGTCTCATAGTGTTGACTAGAAATTCACATCTCTCTAAACAATCCATTCCCAGTATTGCCAGGTGTAGATCCACTACGGTGTACACCTAGATCCTAAACCCTAATCTAGCGTCTAACGCTTCTGACCAAACATCGCGATTTTAGTTCCGTCGGAAATGTGTGAAGAAAAAGGTTAAAATTTTTGGCTTGGTTTGGTTTTGTTGTGAAGAAGGGTACAAAGTACAACATCGGTATCCATCAAAACTGTCAAGCCTGAATTTCCATATCTGACATAAAACAAGCTATTGTTTAGGAGTTACCCCTCAGCCGTCGCAACCTGTGGGGGAATTATTCGTCCCCCATATTCCTGGGAGTCTGTTTAGGCCATGCAAATAGTTGGTTGCACCTGGTTGATTTGTCACCAAACTTCTAGTGGCACCAGCAGAGCTGTTCAGTTTGTTTGGACGTTTGTGACCTGATCTGTGACTTGGATCCCAATACTTATGGTGACCTGCTTATGTATCTATGACCTGTTCATATATTGGCTACATTCTGTGCGAGACTTTCAATACTCACAATGAGTTCTGCTATGATAATGTCTTTCAACAGTCATTCTTTTTGTATATGGTGCATCATATGTAATCCATTTGGAAGACCTCTCTCCATTGTCCTGTCTGCAGCAATTGCTAAGTTCGGTGAAGAGGTGTTTTGAGTGGCCGAGCAGTGTTGGATATAGCATGAGAGGGCTTTTATCTATACTTGTTTTAGTGTTTGTCCATACATGGTGTTGCCGCTCACTATGATTCGGAGGTGACGTAAGGACTGTAATGGTGATCCATCACCTAATGTTTCTCCTCGAAAGAGACTTTGGATTCTTTGACCATATGACAAAGATAGACGGTTTTTGTCTCACGCCTTAAACTGACGTAAGAGTGTGATGTTGAGGGATTGAAATTTACCTCACGAAATTCTCTGCCAGCTGAGGAAAGAAGTACTGAGTAAAAATCTCGGTAGCTTATTCCCAAAGATGTTCTGATTCGCCCAATGAAATAATGTGATTGTTGAGCAAATAGTAACTCAGGGGCACCCATCTAGCTCTGGGGGCCGTCTTTTTATTCATAAGTGTCTATTTCTACAGGAGACAAATTACACTTGTCTTCTTGGCTTTCTCTATGAACTGAGTCTGACATGTGGTATATAACCAATGCATTAATATAATATAAACGGAGTGATATGATTTCAACATGAGTACTACGCTATAAAAAGTTTTGTATAAAAACATGTATCTAAAATTTATTTTGAACATAATAAGGTTTACCTTCAAACGCACGAAGCTTCCAATATTTAATACAGAGTATTAGGGAATATAATGCCCACACAAAATATGTGGGTAGGTAAATACTTGGGCTATAGTGATTTGACATTACTAAGATGTTTTCAGCCAACTTTCAATCAATCAACTTGAATTGTTACAACCACACCTGCATACCCGAGTCATGCTGTATCCCTTCTGTCCTCCTGCGTTTCCTTCTTATCTTAAGCTTTTAATAAAGGTTTCCCCGGTTATCTTATGTTTGGCCTCGAGGATCGTGTGGTTTGGAGCCATTAGCACCGCACTAGTTTTCGATTAAGATTAACGTGAAGTTTGTTCAATACAAAACCAAGTGTGATTATTGCATGCCACGAGTTACCGAGCGATTAACAAAGATTCTTGGGTAGAAACTGATCAAAAACTACATGCAATAAATTCAAAATGTTTGACTTCATTCTCAACACGTGCAAAAAGAAAAGTTGCGTACGCATTATTTGAAAGTTAAACAAACCGAGATTATGATAATGCAGAATTATTTACACAAATAATGTCTTCTGTGCATTCATAGCCTAATTTTTGCCATAAAATAAGTTCGAATATCTATAAATATTCGTTTTGAATGTTAAGTGTATCTGATTTCTAATCTTTATTAGCTTGAGTAGACAAATAAGTTGTGGAGTTATATTACACATGCCCATGTTATTTACTAATACATCTAAGAGAACAAAATTCGGCGTATGGGGTTGGGTAGACTCGCCTCCAGATCAGTGTGTCATTTTCCACAGGCCTCTTCAGGATAGCTGAGCGAAATTTCAGGGAAGGTATCAACTTTTAACACAGTATCAGCAAGATATGCAAGGCGAAAACCTCCAAAGCGTGTTAGTAAAGTAGTTGTCCAAAGCAGCACTAGATGCCAAGTTAGGGTGTCCAATGGGTTTTCCGAGGTATTCTCAAAGCATTTCTAAATTCCACGTTATTTACCAATTTTTTGGCGAGTAGAGCTTCTTTTTTTTAGGAAGTCTGACCCAAATAAACATTACGATTAGGGGATGTCATCGTCAAAAGTGGCAAAAAATCACGTACTTGCTTAGCGAGAGGCGTAACGAGGATGAGACAGTGAGTAGAGAGAAGCGTAACCAGAAACAAGATACAAACTCAGAATGGTCTTTAGAACATCAAGCAAAGGGTCTGTGAATAAAGATGCACTGGATGAGATGATATGACAGTACTAATGCCCAAATAAATTCTAATGAACTGACCCAAAGCCCCAAAGAAAAGACGCCGATGACAGTGAGGAAAAATAGTATATTGAAATGAACAGATAGATACAAGAGCGTGAGACTCGCAAACTTACTATCTAGAAGGAAAGAAAATTTTTCAATTAAGTTTTGCAGCGATCTAGTTACAGTGCTTGATCAAGCTTACTCAAGTAGCCGTTTATTTTGAAACCAACAAAGACAGTGTGGAATAAAGGCTTTGGAGCAATGGATAAAGACCCTAGACAATGGAAAATCAATGGATGCTGTCTACATAGACTTCAGTAAGGTTTTTGACAAGGTGCCAACAAATAGGCTACTATCGAAGTTAGACAATCTTGGTATTGCCGGACCTCTCATAAAATGGCTTAAGGATTTCCTTGTGGGTTGTAGACAGAAAGTAAGAATAAATTTGAATTGCTCCAACTGGAGACCAGTACTGAGTGGAGCACCTCAAGGTTTTGTTCTGGGTCCTTTACTTTTTATACTGTATGTAAATGATCTCCCAAGTATAGTAGAGTCTCCTATGTTAAACTACGCTATGTAAAAATCTGGAGAGAAACAACGGGAGACGCAGATGCATGCTCACTTCAGACAAACTTAAATATTGTGATTAATTGGTCTAAAGAGTGGCTGATGCCTATCAACGCAGCAAAGTGTGTCTACATGCATTTTGGGGATACAAAAGTACATAGGTACAGCATAGGTGAATTGCTTTTACCCGTGGTCCAGTCTCACAAGAATCGTGGGGTGACAGTGAGTCATGATCTTAAGACCACGGCCCATTGCCGAGAGGTCACAGCTAAGGGGTTAAGAACCCTCTGGGCTTTAAAACAGAAATTCACCAAGTTATATTTTACTGTGCCCACTACAGTATGCAAAACCTTAGTGAAGACTAAGCTTGAGAACTGCATTCAGGCTGCAAGCCCCTGTTTAATAGGTGACCCAGATATTCTAGAAAAAGTACAGAGGGTAGCTACCCATGCAGTTTCAGAACTCCGGGGTTCACCACACAAAGAGCCGGCCTGAAAAGCTAGACCTCTTTACTCTGTCCTATCGCAGATTAAGCGGTGATCGGATTTTGATGTGGAGAATATTGAGAAATGATTTTGGACCTAACTTATTCGTTTTTCTTCCCACTAGATCAGGACATCAAAGAGGACATAGCAAGCGAGTAGAAAAGCTAAGAACAAATAAAATACACATGTCATACAGGTTTTCACACAGAGTCATCAATTCTTGGGACCTGCTACTGGAAGCAGTAGTGTCCACACCTTCAGGTGACTCATTCAAGAGAATACTGGACACTCACTGTAGCATACTTGGAAAGAAATAACATAGGCCGTAGACATTCTGTCCTTACTGCACAAATCTGAATATGTAATCATTTTGAAGTAGTTGCTTATCACTGAAGATAGTTAACATCAAGAATAAAATTTTAACAACTGGGAAAATTTCAACATTTACTTTATAATAAAGTAGTGACATTTCTCTCTAATATAAACTAAAGAACTTTTTTCTCTTTCAGCGCTCAATACATACCAGGTGACAATCGCAAGATTTAAATTGTGTTCATGCTTTGTGGGGTTCTCGAGTTCCATATGTACATTCATTCGTCGACATTTTAGACAATAAAACGTTTCTAGACGACCAAGTGTAAAGCCTAAACCTCACCATGGTAATTTTTCCAGTTTAGCTCACATCTTTTCTTAGGAGCATGAAGAGTATGCTCGTGAACTAGCTGCTCATTACAAAATCAGTCCACAATTGCCTTATCACTCCATCATTGAAGAACTAAAGAATGTGCTTGATTCCAAGCGTTTGGATTTACAGAAATTATATAAGTTGAAAGCTGGGGTTCAAAAGCTCCGAGATGCTGCAGGAAAAAGTGTATCTGCTGTCATACCTTCGAGCAATGATTTTATGACGGGACCCAATTCTGCTGGGCCCAAAGAAGGCTATACACTGGATCGGAAATCTAGTCGAGTCACTACATCAGCGGTTATTAAAAGTATTAACAGTGATGTTCAAGACCTTGCGGAGGATATACGCGATTTGGAAACGTCACTTCTCTTACTAAAACACTGTCAACCCAGTTTCGGTAGTTATTGTTTTTTGTAATATAGTTTGCAGACCAACAAAGTGCTGTTATTAAATCAACCAATCGTGGTGACAGTATTGAGCAGCGCCTCACGGAGCTTCAAAAAGCGTTGGATATAGAGCTACAGGTATTAAGATTTTATTTCGTTTTGATCTCTGGCGTACCCTAGGTTCGCAGTGGAGCAGAGCGTCTGATCCAAACGTACAAATCGGGTCCTCGTCATTTTCTTGAAGAAGCTAGAAAGCAATATGAGAATGCTAATAATAAAATTGGATTTATTCGAAATCAGATGATTCGCGTCAAGCAAATGAATGAAGGGTTCTACCAGGTAAATAACTGCTGTCATGATCTGTAATAAGTTGTTTCAAGGAACTATAGAGTAGTAAATAATATACTTGTATATCACGGACTTGTCGATTTACTGTGTTTTTCACCAGTTCACGATGTTTCGTTCATGTATCATTGTGTCACGACTTACTATTCCAGTGATCTTGAATAGGAATCCCTTATACCTATTTTACTCAAAGGCGAATGATATAATATGGGTTCATCTGTCGGCGCTTTAATAGTCTGGGTTAGTATAGTTTGTAGTTCGTACAATCTTCAACTCGCGTTAGTTATAACCATTGGTAGTTAATATATTTAGTGCCCAGTTCTAATGGCATTTGGTCTTAGGTTGTTTTAATATGGTGGTAGTTTTTCTAAACCTTTCATACATGAACTTCGTAATTGACCTACATAACTTTTAGTATCTTTGTGGACATGTGTTTCTAGTTTCGTACCATGTAGTTTACACTTAGCACTTGTTTTATTGGGAGACCAAGTATTCTGGCGTGACAGTTATGGACATAGCACTGTGCTAGATTCCGTGAAATTTCGAGCCTTTTTACCAGATTCAATCGGTTAAGAACACCTGACTGAGCAAGACAGCTAATGTCTGTTATCTAGTGACGCTTGTATTTGGTTCGTTGGTTTTCTAACTATCACTATGTGATTTGAAATCATATTTTAAGCTTGCATATAATTAGTTTCAATGTTGGCTGTAAGTGTTCACTGTAGACTAGTGTTTTTTCTAGAGCAACGTAAAGTCTAGTGAACCATCCAGTCTCTTCTTGTTGTTAAAAAATTGCAAGAATTTATTTTTAATTTAGTGTCCTCTTTATTCCAACTTTTACATGTACTACTGAATGCTATTGAATTGTGAAACATTTTCATTTTGTTTTCATCATACTTCCAACTATTCTGTGACCTGTGGGTCAAAATTTATCCGTGACATTCAATAGATTACAGTGGTCCATTTATATTATTAGCCCTAATGAGATAACAGGTTTAAAAATACTCGGACATGACTTTGTTACACTTGATTCCTTTCGCTATATCGAATGTTCTTATAATAACTGTTATGTGACGTAAACTAAACACCTGATGTTTTAATACAAGGGGTTACTGGAGAAATAAATTTCACAGTTTGCGTCGTGACATTAATAGCACTTAGATTACTGTAAAACCTTTTAATCGGGCTCATCAAATCAAGGTAATTGCCCAACTACGATTTCGAAAGTGCCTTAGTTTTTGAGTCTTTGTTGTCACCTATTTTCTTTCAGTTCCGAAAACATCTTTTATGTTGACCACTACTATCTATTTCATCGGCTGCAGAAATAAGATTTGAATATATGTGGCTCCGTAGACGTGTATATAGTCATACGCTAAACTATACATTCAGTTTAAGGCACTGGACTTTTAATTAGCTAGTTAAATGTAACATTAGTGGTGTTCAAACTTGTACTGTGATGGTTGACAGGATGTCTTTGGTCTACTGAGCTTGATCTTTGTTCTAACCCCAACCAAAGTTGGAGTCAATGGCTATGAGTATTTTTGAATATAAAAATAATCTTAATTAAGTTACTCGGAAAGTTGTAATGAGTCAGTGATATTTAACAGTAAACACTCGCAGTCTGATGAAATTCCAAATCTCATGTAAAGATTGTGTTAGATTAGTATTAATTATATCCGGTTTTAAGAGGAATGTAAAACTTTTTTTGGTCTTTAGCGTGAATATATTCCAGTTTTGAGCTAGTTTGGATTCTATGAACATGTTTTCATGGTTTCGGTAGTCATGGGACATTTAAGTTATTTATTCTGAATCTAACATTTTATCCTATATTCGATTATAAAGTTTTAAAGTAAATTTATCAGATTTCAGTCTTAGCAACTCACCATTACTTTATCCTGCTTTATCGTTGACTATTTATGTTCTCATTGCAATTGCGTAACCTATCGGTTTCCAATTTTCATTCAGCCAGATACCTCGCCCCTTGGATCGCGTTCGGAAAATATATCTGATACAGCTAAACCAAATGGCTCCATAAACTCAGCCTCTTCTGTTTCAAGTAATCAAGAGGGTTTTCTTATATGGAAGGATAAAGTAATGGAATTAGCCCACCGTTTGCGAGTTGAAAGAGCTTTATTCGTGGGGAGTAAGAAGGCTGTTAGTGCCGTTTTAGACAACCAAATTCATGTGGACAAATCTAGAAAGTTACAGGTAAGGTTTTTCTTGTGCATACTTCCATCCCTCAATGTATTTAGGTCATTGACGACTGGTATAGCTAAGACAAAAACGTCATCTCATTTTTGACAGATCCCAACATATTCCTTTTTAAGCAACTACGAAATGTATGACAATATAATTGTCGTAGTTTATTTGCATACCAGAAATACAGTGTTATCTGTTGAATAATCAAAATTTATTGTGTATAAATTTATTTAAACATAAACATGTGCACAAGGAAGAGGACACCAAAATATTTACGCATCGCACAAAAGTAAGGTTGTGAAGAGATGGAAAAAAGCAAGTGTAATAAAAAACAATGAATGGAAAGTAGTGTGAAGTGATAGTAATAATAATAATAATAATGAAATGGAAGAAGCAGTTGGGAATATTAAACTGAAGAAAACAGAAAGAGAAACATAAACAAAAGAACTCTACAATTTGTATCAAACAATAAATTGGTATATAATTCCCATTTAAACATCAAAATTAAAACACGAAGTTCAGCGAAGGGATCTCCTTTCAACGAATTTATTACCAAACAATAAATTGGTTATCCCCACCTGGGTTTGCCTTCACTATAGACTTATCTCCCGATAGTTGTCGCATAAGTGAACTGAACCCTCTTTAAAGATAGGAACAACTATCGACTCATTCCGCGATGTTGGGACACTCTCATTGCCAGACATTTGCGAACAACTCAGTCAATTCCATAACCAGAAGGTCGCCACCCTCTTTAGAAAGGGCCGGAGGTAAGTCAGGCGATTTGTAGCACTTCGAGAGCTGGAGGTCCTTGTGGACTTCCTGATCGTTTAATGGATCGGTCATCACCGGTCATGTAGGACAGGACTGTTCCTTATCCAAGATGTCAATAGATGCTATTAGTCGGCATTTATTCAGCTTCACAGATTGTTTCACTCACATCAGACCTCTTGCTGCCAATGACTTAGCTGATTTGAGAGAGCTTCCGGCAATTATCAGGTGCAACGGTTGCTTACAGCTCGTTAGCATGCTCTGATCACCAGGCTTCTTGGTCTTTTCTCAAACATTGCACAGTTTTATTGAGTAACAACTCTCGTTTATCGTCGAACTCGTAATTAGCCGAAGTAAACCGAAGTGCTTCTATGAGTTGTAGGGAGCCTGTAGAAACTCAGTGCTTATAAGCAGGATGTTTCGCGAAGCGGCTAGCAATTTTACTCATCATTTTCACGGCGTATACGTAGTTTTGTGACAACAAAACTTATGGATATTCTAGTACGACAGTTCTTTACGAATCTATTAGGCGGCACTATATCATTGTTTAGTACGTAAAGTGAATTGGCCGCCATTGAATATTCTCATTTTTCTTTGTGCTAATTTGTTTTGCTGTGTTATTACATGTAGTGTTCATTGGTGGGTAGAATAGATCTCCCACTGTGCCAGGCCACTATGATTGCCT
Source organism: Schistosoma mansoni (assembly GCF_000237925.1). NCBI lineage: Eukaryota > Metazoa > Platyhelminthes > Trematoda > Strigeidida > Schistosomatidae > Schistosoma > Schistosoma mansoni. The sequence continues at coordinate 43,750,378 of NC_031495.1, read as the reverse complement.
TAGATAATTGTGAGGAACATGTCTGGTGCATCATATTTGTTCCACTATATTTCGTCGCATTATATGTTTCTGTTGAATACTTACTCAGCCTTGAGCCTAATTTTGAACGTGCAGCGTAGATTATTTACATTTTCAGGTTCAGTATGCTACTGTTTATACTTAATCTTTGTTGTTTGTATCCCATAGTAATAAGGAATAACTAAACGTGATGATACAATAAATCATTAGTACTTAGTGAAGTAATGGGTTTTCAGTTTGACTAACAAATAACATACCAATTTAATTAATATTTCTGCCACAGTATGTCGTATTTTCTTCCTAGAAAAACAAGACTATTCCAGTTCTTAGCGGTAATATATTTCTGATATCACTACTCATTATAGAAGAAATGTGTCGGTTAATGATCTCTTCAGTACACGTTTAATAACTGTTCTACTCAATTAGTGTCACTGGGTAATAGTGGTTTTGCTTGTGCTCCAGTAGTCGAAAATCGTGTGAAAAGGAAAAAATCTGATCTATGGGTGAATGACGACTCTCTATGAGTCGGAGTGTATATAATTGAAGTGGTAACCGGGAATCAATGACCAATAAGTGTATCATAGAAAACAAAATAACGTTTAAAAGCAGTAGAGAAGAGAAAATTGTATAACAATTAGAGCAAAACATTGACCAACACATTCTAAGCAAAGATGGGCATTGCTAGCAGTGGAATCCAGGACGCGCGTTCCGTCCTATTTAGGACTCATCAGCTGGGTGTATCTGCATCTCAGAGTTGATGTTCACCCTGGGATTCGAACCCAGTACCGTTCGCTTCAAACACCATCGCGTTATCCACTTAGCTACTGAGTCCTGATAGCCACCTGAAATTTACCAACACAGTTCAAGTCGGAACATAACGAGCATAAATTTCATTTGTTGTAAAATATATCTTACTGTATATACAGAAAGTAAAATAAAAGTACGAAAGGATCCCCAATGACTTTTAGTTTGAAGAGATAGTTATTAATACTACAAATCACTGAGTTTTGTAATGTCTAGGGCCGCAAACATAATCGTATTGACCCAAGAAGTTTTAATACAACATAACTGTCTGCTATTATGCAATGTTGTTTCATGAGTTATTCATTTACTTGGAGTTAATTATTTTATCTGGAAGTAACAGCCTTACACCAATATCAAATACCTGGTTCAGGAATATCTATAGGATTTTATCGGGAATAAAGTTGAAGGGAAATTGTTTAATCGGGCAACCATGCCTTCCTCTGTGATGAAGTTATGTATTCTTATGCTGTAACGCTTCTTGAGGCGTTTTGATATTTTGTACTCAATGCATATTCTCAAAGTTAGACAAAATGCTGTAGATAATTCCACAATCCAATTTTGTCCAATAAATCAAAAACATGATTAATGCCTAAGAGTTTTGTATGAGTGATGTTATTCCGAGTTGTAATGTAGAAATATGAACATTGGGTACGAAACCGGATAGAAATTCAACCATGTCTTTGGATAAGTTTCCACGTACATGGGAAATGAAGTAATATGGAGACAACAAATATTTCATATATAATTAGTGTCGGACACTTACTCTAATAATTGTCACATATAGTTAACCGTATTATTTACAAACATCTAATTAGTTTGTTGACTAAAATTTCTCTTGTATTCTTAAAAACGATAGGAAGTTGGTTATATGATCACTGTCTTGCTTTTAATGATATAAATTGAACGTCTGTGTCTTCCAAGCTGGCCAGATAAGTTTCTAAGAGAATCGGAGTTAACCGAACTATTTTCAACAGTCTTTGAAGATCTTTACTGAACCTGCCGTCCTCACTGAATTTCGCCAAAGTCCTTTATACTTGACAGCATTTTTTTGTTTCAGCATGTGATACGTTATTAAGACGTAGATAATAGTTTTCCCGGTACCTTCACTATAGACTAATCACCTAACGGAAGCGAACGTACAAACTGAGATAATGTAGTTCATACTGAAATTGCAAATCATTTCAGCTTGTCGTATTTCATATTGGTACAGCGAAGTCAAATCCTCGAAAAGCAAATTATGTTGAGAACACTGAACCCGACATTAATAAAGGTAAAAACAAGACAGACTCAGAAACTTAGTCTTGGCAATATCCAACATCTAGTATGAAATCGTATAATTGTAATCTGAAATTTTCTCACACTATCCTAAACATCTAGGTAAAGTGGATAGTATCTATAATACGGAAGTTATCTAAGTACTTTAGTTCGTTTACATATTTACTTTGAGCTACACATAGAATGTTAGATAAGTTCGCTTACTGTGAGATATACCCGTATTACTTAATAATCTAAACTGAAGTAGCTAGTCTGTGCTTAAACTTGTGATCTAATGGTTGAGTATCAGGTATTTAGACTACTGCGACACTAAACGATTTGTACTATCCGGTTTTCCGAGCATACGTGAACGGGGAACTATTTCAATCTGTAACTGTAGATCTGCAAGTTGATTTCCTAGGTCATTTAATAGGATTTTATGCTTTCATATATCAAATCTCAGTAATATGTTAATGTTTATCAGTTCGACAATTTATTGTTTTTCTATAGGCGTTACAAGAGGCTCGCGAATCTCTCCATAGACTTTATTTATTTCAAGAATCAATCAAACCGCTTTTAAAGAGACCGCCGCCAACACATTTTCCCGATATGATTTCTTCTATTGTCGATGACCCTGAAATGGCTGTACTTTTATCCTCACCTTGGAGTAATACTACTGCATTTCATGGCAATAGCTCATTGTTAATTCCCAGTCCACCAACTGCGATCACTGGAAGTTTGGAGGTTCGTTGCTTAGGTTGTCAGGATATCGTTGATCATTTTCCAGCTGAGATTGTAAATAATGAACTTTCTGGCACATCAACAACCCGAATTTACTCTGTTCCATCAGTTATGACATCTCGCACATCTGAGAATCACTGGGGTAGGTTATTCATAAACTGATTTTCGATATTTTACCGTAAAAGGTCTCACCGGATGTGTTTTGGTCAGTCTTACTGTTATACCCGACAGTAAAGGCGCTAGTTTGAGTTTACTCATTGTTTACTTATGGAAAGAGGAGTTTAGGCTTCAGATTGATAATGAAAATTCAAGCAATAAATTGAGTAATATAAAGGATATACTCACTAGATGTTTTTCTGGTTACAAAGTTTCATTTTCGAAAATTTTCGGGTTTTGTGCAAATGGCACTTAACTAAAGGTATTATGTGAACTCTTAATTTAGGTTTTGGGATCTATGGGGAGTTCAGTCTTTTCTGTGGATCAGTGACTTGACCTTCAACCACTAAGTTGTAGTTTTACATCTACATAGCCGGATCGTATCACTAGACCTAACTTCGTGTTGCTTTAATTCGAGTACTTATGGTTGTACATGGTGAGTTAATCACTTTTAAATTTCATATAGTCCTTGTAATGCAGTCACAACGTAGAACTTCGTACGTACATCAGTTCGAGTTGCCATACCACATTAGCACAGAGATGCAGTTGTCGATTCAAATCCCATAGTGGTAGAGGTAGTAAAAGTACAGGCAGTAATCCGAAAGATCAGGGTTTGAAATAAATTTGGGAAGAGAAAAAAGAAAGGGACATGAAGAATTCAGAAGATTAGAATTTGGGAGAACACAAAGGGTGGAAGCACCTTCGCCAATGCAAACGATTTCGAGCCATGTCATTCAAAGTCTCTAACCATCGGTTGTTGTCATCTCGCGGATACCAACCAGGTAGTCTACACATAGGCTGATATCACTTCCCGGCTGCCCACATTGTGGAAGGGTATTTCTTGAGGGACCTGAATAGGAAGTTGGATTAATGTTGGTCGTAGCAACCTGCGAGCGTGACAGCAGAGTCCAAGGTACAACTGCTTGAGGCCGGTCGCGCACGGCCATTTTGTGGGAGGTTTTTGACGTGTTTGCTCCGTTCTTGAGAGGGCCTTACCACCGGAGACGGAAATTAGTGAGGTAAGGTGAGGTGTGACATTTTTAGGGTCGACCTTTTCTAAGCCCTTCCTTGTGAAGATGCAGCATCGCTGCAGATGCTGTCACACCCCTTTACAGTCAACGGTACGACTTCGCCCTCAGACCTTGAGTTACTGCTTTTAGCCTTACCGTTCTCCAATCGACCTGCCTGTCGTAGTAGGACCTACAGGAACATATGTTCCAGTCAGAATAGCTCGGTTGAGTCATCACGATAGGCAAGCCGACCACCACGTCAAGATAGCACTAGTGCTTTGATATTCAGGGTCTTGATCCTCAAATGTACAATCAACAATCCTTGATTCAGATAATGTTCATGATCCTACAGATTTGTTGGTTTCAATAGTTTAGCTTGGTGTCTTATACTAGATCAACTAATTTTTATGGAACACAATTAACTTTACAGGACGTCAGTTCTTTTCCATAGATGTCAGCTCTAACTCATGAATTCTCCAAGTGTCTTGAGATATCGGAATTTCCGATTGTTTTGTGTTGTCACTTCAACATCACCACATAACACTTTAGAACAGTGGCAAATTTGTTTTTTACCTATAAAACTTATCAGGTAGATAGTCTATCTATAATCTAGCAAGATTGAAGCCATAGGTTCAGAAATTATTGGAAACTGTTGACATATTATTGTTTACTAACCCTGTTAACAATCTCAGGTGATGCGTCTCTTCGCTGCTTCATTTATTTGTCTATATATATACCCTTCTGCATTTCCTGCTTGTTAAAACTATTTCATTTTTATTTAAAGTGGATGTTCGATGCTCTTTATTGATTGATCATAAACGTGTATGGGACTCACCTTGGCGGCAACCTAATCAGCAGTGTTGGGACTCGAAGACTACATTTAATATCGATCGCGGCAAAGAACTGGAAGTCCAGGTGTACTGGAAGCGTATGTTTCTTCCAAGCTCTTCTACCAGTGCTTCAGGGTCCTCTGCTTTATCCAAAAGTGGCTTGTCTGAGGATTCTGGTTCTGGGTTAGAGTGGGTTTTAGCAGCCGTAAAGTATGTCATTTACTTTTATTAAAGTTTGATATATCTTTGAATTTTTCTACTGGTCAAATAAAATTGTTTTCAAATCTCATCGTAGTTATGTACGCCTTGAAGAACTACTTGGTGGCGAATCACGTTCTGTAATGCTTCCAATGTTACCAATGGGGAAAGTTTTCCTTGTCCTTAAATTCTCTGATCCTCTTCTGTCTAAGCCTCGATGCGGCCTACATCGCCAGAAACGCTTATTTTCCAAGCGTAAAGGTATGCTGTTTGATAAGGTTCTATTCTAAGGGTTTTAATTGTGGTTCGCTAGATTTATTGTTGTTGTTTGAGTCGAACACCCTATGATATATTTTTATGACATATTAAAAAAATATATATGCTTTTGAGTCACCAATAGTCTTCGACAAATATTTGGAACTAGATTTTTTTTAGCTGATAAATGCATGCTGATATATACATTAAACCAAAATGATATAATCAGTAAAGTGGAACAATTTTTTATTCGTGACTCAGTCTTAAATATTTTGGAGAAACTATTACTATCATCTAAGCGGTTCTAAAGACCGGATCGATTGGTGTGCGTCAGTAAACTATCTTCTTTCAGTGACATTTTAAAGTGGTTCAACCCATATACCTTTTGAACTTTCTAGTTGGTTGTATCTATGTTCGATGACCTGAATGAAAACTAATTAATCCTCTATCTATATTTGCATATATCTCACAACTGAAAGGAAGTTTACTCCTTTTGGATTCTTTGCTTAATCGACATACTGTAGCCCATGAAGAATGTTTTTTTCTAATGATAACTGTTTTATAGTACGTCATTTCTGCTTTCATGTCGAAGACAAGGACTGGATAGTTTAACGACTCAATTTTCTAACTATTAGGTCACAGATTTAAACTTGCTTTTTCATACTTTCCCACTGATACGGAAATGACATCATTGACATACATTACACGTAGAAGAACCTGTTCTTGATTCTTTAACTGAATCGACTCGTGCCAGTAATTTTTAATCGTCATATGATCTGTTCTGATTTTACGCTGAATTTATCTTTTCTGAGCGAAGTGATAACTATAATCAGATTAATTTACCATCGTCTCTTATTGACATATTGTAAAGGCAATTTATTCGTTTTAAAAATGATTAGAGCTTACTTTTCCGTGTCGATTTGCTCATACTGATTAAATATTCCATGATGAATGTTAATATAGATTCGAACATAAGAGTAGATTTTGATGCTCATTATATGATTATTTGAATTATATTTTTATACGACGACTGTGAATTAACTATGTATATATCTGTACCAACGTGTTTTAACATCCATAAGCACCTATGAGGATTGTTTTTTTCCTATGGGTCACTTATGATGATCCTCTTGTATCATAGTTATAACTGTATATTTTATTGGTTAACTAATGAATAACTTCTAAATATTTTATAGGTGTTTTGTAATTGATAATTGATTCAGTTTACATTTTTATCTTATAGTCATGTTTATTATTTTTATATTATTAATATGAAGGAAACAATATTCCTCGTATTAATGAACTTGATATGAATATACCCTTATGGACTCGTTTGCTTAAAAGCGGTCAGTTATCTAAAATGAATCGTTCTGTTATTGGTGGTTCATGGACACTTAACCATTCAAAAGAATTCGGATCTTCAGGATCTGTAATGATGCATGGTCTGGAGGGTCGCTTCCAACAGCTTAATACTTCTCTTAGTGGTTCACCAGTTTCTGATCAGGTGAATTTTACTATTATTTTATTTATACATGATTTGAACATGTTAATGATATTAATCATTCTTAGCATGCCATAAATGTATATTACTCACTGTTCAAAAAAAGTAATACGCATTTGTGTTAACCAAGTTATTAATGGTCTATTATGACAACCAGATATAGATACTTTGTGTTTTTATAGTTGACTAATTCCAATAAAACGATGGACTATGTTGTAAGCTATTTCTATAGATCCTTTCTGTTGTATAATGTTTCGTTTTGCAACTTAAAGCTTAGTACAATAAACACTGGAACGCACTCTGATATGTTTTTCGACATGAATATTTGACCGATTCAGGTACTTTATATGACAAATTATAATACGTACAACTCGTCCATATTCATAGGTAGTTAACTTGACCCGATTAATGTCACCTGGAGTGTTAATCCTTGACCCACCAGGGAAATTCATTCTTCAGCACCAGTCACTCGTAGAGTCACAATTCTGCCGGGTCATTACACAACCTTGATTGTCATGTGAATTTGGAAAATTCTTCCTAATCTTTTTGTATGTTATGTGCTACGTTAGAATAAAATAAAAAAATTTAGAGGCATAAAAAGGAGAGAAATCGTATTGCCGATGATTATAAGGATTATATAGTGAAATTTTAGAGTAAAAGTTACAGCACAATCTTCTCTTGATTTTATTCCGAGTCTTGTCTGAAAACCGACTGACTTTTCCAAACACATGGTCTTGTAGTGTCAGAGGCTTCCATCCAAAGTCATGATGAGCCTGAATATCTTAAACCAGTGTGTTAATACTTATTATGCAACCAGATGTAAGTTAATATGAAAAACTGAAGCCAATATAAAAGCGTTTATAAACACTGTAAAGTACTTCCTATTTATCATAGTTCGATACATTCCATGGGACAGGTTGTGTTTGATAGGACAAATAGTTATTAAAGTCATTGTTTATGTTAAGTTTGTTCTTTCTCCATCGGCTAATGACTTTGTTTACTTTAATATCTGCGTTTTGTTGATTTCCTTTTGGGCTATGAAAAGGTGTGTTAATTTAAATTAACTAAGGTTTGCACGAGATCTAATGATATTCTGTTTGTTTTTCCGATTACTAATTTTCTATTATTTCTTAGTAGAGAATATACTTAGCTAGGACTTTTAAAAAGAGTTTACTTTACTGTATTTCGGCATGAGATTTATTCATACGATTGACCTGCTCGTGAAACTATGTTATTTGTTCGTTGGTTTACATCATTAACCATTTTAAGTGGAGTTTTTTTACTTCCTCAATACTTCCTCTGTGAATAATAAATGGGGTGTACGAAGTTCCGCAATTATCGATATGGCTTAAATGTGTTCGTAATCCCACCGACTTATCCGTATTGTTATGGACAGCTCTACATTTCTGCGTAGTGTTTTAAAGTACCCATAATTATAAATCTATTGTTCTTTAAATAATTAGAACACTTGTATAGACTTTGATTGTTTTCTACCATACCTATAGAGATGAAGTTCCTAAATTTGTTAATTTCTGCTTTATATTGCATAGCTATTTTAATTTTGAGCCACTGTTATGTCATATTTTTATCATGGCGTTGTGAACCGATTTTTTTATTTCAACATCAGTTTCATAGCTTACTTTGCATGATTCTTAGCATGCCATAAATGTATATTACTCACTGTTCAAGTAGAAAAAGCTATGTTTTGCCTTTATTTTTGCACTATGATGATGTTAAACTTGGAGAATGTATTTATCGCAGAGAATCACTTCATATTGGAAATTTGTGAAGATCGCTGAGACTTTCAATGATCAAATGATGATATTGATGGTCAAAAATATTGGTGTATAGATTATTGCTTATTTTTGTTATTTATGATTATTAAGGTGACCAATCTTTTCCTTAGTCTTTTAGGTTTTTATTATTTTGAATTTGCTTGCATATATGTAGGCTTTTAATGGCAAATCTCATTTAAATACTTCTAAATATCGAGAATCGCCATCTGCCTTCCCCACCAGATCAGTCAATATCACTGATACGATTATTCAACAGCGTCCATTAGTTACAATTATTCGTGAACCAGATGCTTTACGGGAAAAAAATATTACATTAACTGAAAAGGAAATAAAAACCCTACGTAAAAAAGTGAGTGTCTAAATTGATTTGGGAATTTTTCAACCCGTTATACAAATTGCTGGATCACGATAAGAAGGTCGATGAGGCAGCTAAAATTCAATGTGAAAACCTTTTTGTTTTTAAATTTTCTTGACATTAATTTGCAAATTCGCATGGCATAATAATAACCCGAACAAAGTTGCATATGTTTGTTTTTGTCATATACTGGTGTTGAGTGATATCATTATGATCCGGTTTTTCTTTTAACTTTTCACACAGTTGGATTGTTGCTTTGGTGATCCTTAGATTATTATTTCTTGTGTATCCCTGTTTTTATACCTTATTTCTAATCTATATTAATAATCATAACTGATATTACTTTTGAAAATAAGATTTCTTGAACTTGGATTAAGATATTTTATAAAATGTCCGAATATTTTTTGATTCATTTAGTCTCTTTTGACCGATGACATTAATGACTACTCATCAACATCCCCTCAACATGCAGCTGCTACTGGAATCGGCTCTTCATTTTCGCCGGACTACGATGTTGCGCCAGTTATCATCGAATATGACACGGATAGTAACTCCCGCAAACCTCCTACTGTGCCCCGTGTTTCGGACTACGCTAGTCCAGAAGACCTTGGTACTACGGAAATGATATCTATAGGTCAGAAGGATGCCGATTCTCGCACTGCAGACTATATTAATATGGATGTGCAACGATCTAATTCTGGCCCTGTTGTATTATCAACAGAAAAAGAAAATAAAAATGTTCCTACTTCAGAGTCTCCGCGTACTGCACCATCCGAAATTTTTAGTGAATGTAAGTTTTGTACATTACCTGGCTTTGTTTGAGATAATCGGATTAGAGAATGTTCCGATTGTATTCTAGCTCTGTTCGTAACTAGGTTCATTTTTAGTGCACCCAAGTTTTTTATTGATTTTCATGAGTAATAATCAATAAACATATCAAACTTCAAGGTTACTTTTTGAGGCTATCTACTCTTTTGGTTAGGTTAGTGGTATTCACGTTAAATAACTTAGTAGCAAAAACGACTTAAATGTGCGATCTAGATGAATAATCTTGTAAAATTCTCTTCAGTGATTAGATAACCGGCAATCAAACTATCTATTTTTCGGTTTATTTAGGACTGTCAAGCCAGGTCTTGCGATTAATGATAACATACTAATCTCAATTACTTGTGCATTCTAAACACATATTTCATAACTTTTTTTGCTTCCGAATTCGGTTTCTAAGTTTATGAATAGTAGAAAGTGATTGGATACCCGACCACAGTTTACTTGAAACATTAGTTATTATTTCCGCCTTATAGTTATTGCTTACTTTAAAGTTTACTTAAGCTGTTTGCTGTGCATAACACAACCACCCGCAGGTTACTTTTTTTTTTCTAATAATATTATATATTCAGTTCAATATGCATAGCACATATTAATAAGTTTACACTTGTCTCTTTATTGATTCTCTCATATCTTCAAAATTTCTACCGTTTTCGCTAATTTGATTGTTTGTGATTGCCTTTGATTCATAGTATCATCAAATAAATCCACAACAATACTCAGTATGATTGATTTCCGCACTGTAGCCGTACTTGGGCGTGGTCATTTCGGCAAAGTATTGTTATCTCAATACCACCGAGATAATAAGTACTATGCTATAAAGTCTTTAAAGAAGGCGGAGATAATCTTTCGTAATGAGGTCGATACATTACTGACAGAAAAACGCATTTTGCAAATCATTACCGATGCACAACATCCTTTCCTCATAAACTTGATTGCCTGCTTCCAGACAAAGGTTAGTCCTATTTTTCACTTATATCTCGGTTAGTCTTACTTATAGTCCATGTAGAATCTTGCACAAATGTGTATTGCTTCAGCTTGTCACACCACATGAGGGCAACTAGAAAGGATATCAACAAAAAAGGAATAGAGAACACTGGATTTGAACTGCAGCGGGTATAAAAAATACGACAAAGTACATAAGAAAGAAACCAGATGAGAGAATTATTAGTTATGAACGATACTTAGATAGATATAGGTAATTCATTCAGCTGAGCCACTACAACCACTTCTCGGTTATAACATCCACCATTTTCAAATATGGATTATGAGTATTGCACGGGTCCCAATCTGTAAGTTTTAACCTATCCACATGATCAAGACATAATAGATTGGTATCATATCTTAATCTGTTCTTTTCCAGTTATTTTCCAACCTGCTCTATGCCACCCAACACTGCATATTAGTTTATGTGGGGGTTAAGTATACGTAGCACGTGTGGAGATTTGTCGCTCAAGTGGATGATCCAAGTGGAGTCTTGTTCTCTGAGCTAGACGTTTTGGTCGTTGAGCCTTCATTGTTTTTTTGAACAACACCATCAGCACAAACTTCAAGTAGCAATGAAGTGTTCGAATTCCTCCACATATGACTCACAGCTTGTATTGTGGACCTCGATCTTGATTGGTTGTTGTTGTTGTTAACCTTTAACCTGTCACTGTCTACTTCTCTATTTTGATTTCATCTTCCATGGGTTTGATTCTTGGTCGTATATTTGTCCATGATTTTTCTGATAGGTTGGTAAATTGAATCCATTTGAATGTGTTTGTTGATTTCTGATTGACCAGAGTTCCAAGCTTCTAAAAATACATTAATGCTTTTAGTATTCCCCTTATCCAAGATCTCAACATTTTTGCAGTCAAATTTGTGTCCACGGTTGTCCACATCCGTTGATATTAGCGAGGATATGTCATGGCGTTTGACTGCTAATTGGTGTTCGTGCAGGAGACGGTGAAGGGGGCATCCACCTTGTTCAACGTAGTGTTTTTCGCGGTTGAAACGATTTATTTTTTAGATGATATTCGATTTTTCTTCCTTTATCATTTCATCCTCTGGTTTGCAAAAGATTGATTTGAGTGATTTTGCTGGTCTGTGTGCTATACTTATTCCAAATGGCTCCACCTAAGTAGCATATGTCCTAAGCACCTCAGTTGATGAAGATATATAATCTCATTAGTATATTTGCTCTTTTTACTTCTAATCCACCATATCTATACAGTACTTCCGAAACACTTGTGAGCAAGTACTTGTAGCCTACTCGTGTTTTCTACTTTTATATTCAGTGATTCACAGATGTAGAGTGAGAGCTACTTTTTCACTGCTTACCTTTTCTGTTTCAGTTTTTCGTATATTGTATCTTTTAGTTTCGTTGATGATCAATAGTTGTCTCTCTGTTCCTCTATCGTATTGTCCCCAAGATGTTAGTTAATTATCACCTATGCGCAATACTTTTCCAGTTGTTGTTTTTTAAATATTATTTCTCAGGTCAACTTATTTTGATTTAAGTAATCTTCATTCACTGCTCCAAAATGCTCATTTAAACAACTTGAGTTATCACCCTTTTCTACTTATTCACACTGAAAGTGGTGACAAATGTTATTTCCACTCGGTCTCTGGTTTACCTGTTAGCTTATTGCATAATAAGACGAACTCAACTCTCATATTAGGAACCTACTAGTTATTTCATCTTTAATTAAAACCATGTTTAAAGTACGGCGTTTTCAAAATATTTTCAGATATTATATTAGTCGGTCAGTATTATTTCTTTATGCTTTTTTTCAACGCTTCTACTTCTGTAAATAGTGTGGATGGAAAATCGACTTAATTCCCCCAACTGCTAGAGAGGCTGGGAAAGGTGTTGCTATTCAAAAGCTAGGAGAGTAGTGGATCCTAATAGATTAACCTCAAAGATCTCCAAGGATGGTGGTCCGGTTTTAACAGTTACATCTACTGACATACTAACAAGAGTTTGGGGACTGGACATAATCCCATATGAATGGTCTTGATCTCTGATCGTCCAAATCTACAGGAGAGAACGAAAATCCTTTTGTGACAACCACAGGAATCAGGCTGACTAATATTATTATATAAAATATCAGATTCAATAGCCATCTGGCGCTTCAATAAGCCGTATCAAAGACGTACATCAACCTTGTTTAGGCTCCCAGCTTCACTTTTTTCATTTTCACTTAACTTCATAAAATTCTTTGGAAATAATCCTTCCATCGTCTAACTCTTAAAGAATTGATCCTTTATTAGGAAATCCAGTTATTGACTTAGGATCTCCAGATGACATAGTGGTATCTGGTGAAGATGGAAACAAAATCCAGTCTCTTGAGTGGCACTGTTAGCATGTTTAGGATTCGATTCTCTCCCGTTTCATGACTGGTCTGTGCCAACGCCTGAACTATTAAGTAACATGGTGGAGCGCATTGACCACTTCTCTTATCATGAAAGTCTCATAATCTCTGCTGAATTGGTGTATGACTTAATCTCGGTACGGACTCAGAAAGCTCAGTGGGCTTTACCAAATTGCTTCACTTGTAACTTGGAATAGACATCCGTCTGCCAACAAAAGGACGAGTTTGTTGTGTAACAGTTCACTCTGTTCCACTTTACGGACGTGGAACACGAGCACTAAGAATAGGGGATATTCGTCGTTCACTAGTATTCGATCGCAGGTGTCTTCGGAACGTCACTCATGTGTTTTGAGACGACTGAATGGACAGTGTCGAGTTTAGATATGGAGTAGCTCTCAAGCAAACTACTAGCCAACAAACGTGCCGATCTAAATTCAGTTTACTAACCGTTGGAAAGAATGACAAGCAACCACAAGTCAATGAACATGCCAACCAATAAGTCAACCAAAACATACTTAACGAGAAATGATGTAAATACTGGGGACATTCATGAATTGGGATATGACTAAGTGCTTGGAAGTCATTAACAGTTTTTGGAAACATTCAAAAAGTGAGCTCAATAGCTTGACTTTGAAGACCTGGGATGGAACTGAGATAAGTTTTTTGTAAAAAAAATTATCGATAGGAAAAATTGTTTGAAGCTTTTTAATAAGCTGTTGCGAAAAATTTATAAACAATTCTCATAGCTCACTTATTGAATCTGTCTACAAAAATTACCATTCAAATTGAATAATTTAATTACTTTACCACCTCTCTCGCACAAAACTACTGCTTTACACAACACCTCTCGAAAGACTTAATGAGCAGATTATATAAGAAAATTTTCAAATTAAACGTTCTCTAACCAACTGGAATGAGTCATCCGGGGATAACATCTGTAAATCTGTGCCTTTTGTACACCTACTAATGTTAAAATATATTGTAATTCAAGTAATTTTATTTAATATTTACGTTTATTATATATTACAAATGACTTCTATTTGCTGTGTTGGTTTACATCAACTCAACTTTATTTCTTTTGGTATAAATTAGTATTGATTTCCAGTTATTGTTACTTCTGGTCAGCTATGATTTGGTTTTTACTTCTTTGTTTTCATTTATTAATAGGAACACGTAATGTTTGTGATGGAGTATGCACAGGGTGGTGATCTCATGTCACTTATTCAAAAAAATGTGTTTAAAGAACCGCAAGCTGTGTTTTATGCTGGTTGTGTTGTTTTAGGTATCGAGTTCCTTCACTCAAAGAAGATTGTTTACCGGTAATCACATTTGTATTTTTCTGTTCATTATAGTCACATTTACAGTCTTAATTTTACGTCATTTGATTTTGTTTATTTACGAAAAATAGGTTATTTAAATGAGTTATAATAATATATTTGTATGTATACCAATGAGTAAAAAAACGAAAGCTTTTTGTCGTTTCGTGACTCAGTGTAAGCCACTTCTTCAGAGAATAGATTTAATTTCTCTACTCATTGGGATATTACATATATATTATTTTTATGAATAAAAGTTTATTCAAATGCTTAATTTATTTAAAATTATCAAGTCAAACCTTGGTAATGACACCTACAAAGTTAATCAATTTGTTATTTTTCTTAATCTCTATTCCCCCATTGGTTGTAAACACATACACAACCAATAAATTACCCACAATTGATTAGCACTCATAGATATTTCAAGTTATTACACACACACATTCACTAACTTCCCAGTATGCTTTGCCTCCTGAGTGCTTATGGATTTTAGTATTTATTGGCAATGCATTCTCCCGACAACTGGTGTTCTGGATTTTGAATATTCTTAAGTAAATTCATGGTACCAGTAGGGAGAATCGGGTTGCTAAAATAATCAGTTAACGGGATATCATATATTGGAGACAAATGAATAAGAATCAACGTCTACTAGTGTTCCATGTACCGTGTTTTTCTTCTGTAATTCCAGAGAACTCACTCGATTTTCTTCAATTTAAGTTAATTCTTTCGCAGATAGTGGAAACATCATTATTTTTGTCTAAAAACCATTATGATCTGTCACCAATTCAAATCTGGTTCCCAATAGACGTTGTAATGATATGATACATCACTTTACTTTCTCTTATTTACACTCAGTTAAGTTAATGGTGTAAAATGCCACTAAACTCAGACAGATCATCAATATAGCGAAGATAGTGTATTATCTAAAACTGAACTGTAACTAACATACTTCAGATAACTTCCTACATGATTGCTTACTCATCTATTACTATACATCTCATTACCTTACTAAGATAGGTTTAATTTCTAGGTTCTGGTGTCCTAGTGTTTTATTTACTAGTTTGTTTAGCGTTATACAATGCCTATTCATTTATTTACTTATTCATTCATTCAGTGTTCATGCAATCCTTGAGAAATACGTAACATAAATAAGGTAGATTAATTTTACTGTGCAAATCCTGTCCTAATCATAATCGTTTCAGTCTAATTATAAAAACCAACTGTATGAAGTTACTTTTTCTATCTAGATTTATCCAAAACTTCATTCACATTATTCAAATACGTTGTTTATGTCAAATCTTACTTTCATTGAATACGTATGAAGTTATAAAGTTTTATCAATCATTTTAATATGATACATTTTAATTTTATTATTAGACATTTTAAAATAATATTAGTTTTGAGTCTTAGTGAACAAGTATTTACCGGTTCATCAAGATAAATTCACACAATCTAGTAACTAAGCTGGTTATTTATTTAACTGTAATAAAACCAATGTTAGGTTTTGTTGTTTTTCGCGCTGTTCAAATTCTATCGATCAAGTTGTGATTTGGCCATTAGTCTGATTGATCTAACAAGGTAGTTGATTTTTGTTTATGTATAAACGTACTAACAATCAGCAGTGTGAATTATTTTTAAGGTCATCCGTGTTGAATGATTAACTACTGTCTAGTTGTATTTTATTGGTTTTGACAAAAATTCTTACCAATTTGTAAACATCATTAACTATGACAAATAACAAGCAAACATTATTCACTGTTGTTTGACATCAATATTCAGATTAGAGTAAGAAATAAATAATATCAGAAGGGTTTTTTTGTGGATATTATAGTAATTTTAATAGTTGAGATCATAAGTCAATTGAAGCTAGACCATCATGGAAAACCTGGAAGCGTTGGATGGCCGTTTCATCCTATTGTGGGACTCCTCGACAGTGCGTATCCACGATCCCGCCCCGCGAAATTCGAACCTAGGACCTATCAGTCTCGCACGCGAGCGCTTAAACTCTAGAGCACTGAGCCGGCATCCAACGGTGTTAATGTCTAACTTCAACCGATCCACGAAATTAAGCGACACATCCACCATTGTCTTCAGTGAGTTACTATCTCACAACAGACCTGGTTGGGCTTCACTGGTCACTGCTTCTCACTAGAACTGCAGGAAATACCTCTTTCAGCCAGTCACTAACAAGCATATGTTGATTAATATCAGAAGGGGTTTTTGTGGATATTATAGTAATTTTAATAGTTGGAGTTAGACATCAACTCCGTTGGATGCCGGCTCAGTGCTCTAGAGTTTAAGCGCTCGCGTGCGAGACTGATACGTCCTGGGTTCGAACCTTGCGAGGCGGGATCGTGGATGCGCACTGTTAAGGAGTACCACAATAGGACGAATTGGCCATCCAGTGCTTCCAGGTTTTCCGTGATGGTCTAGCTTCAATTGACTTATGATCTCAACTATTAAAATAATAATACTTTAGAAATTCCTCTGTTTAAAATGTTCATAAGTATATAAATTTGACTGTTTACCACTTCAGAAATTGTAGACTAGTTAAGGTTTCTGATTGACTGGTAATATAAATTTGGGGAGAAATTTTCTTTGCATATTTGGTGATGCAAACAGAAGATGAAACAATGTCTACAGTGTAGATTGAATTCAAGATATTTGATATTGATCGTTATATGAATGATAATGAATGAACTGAAAATTATATCTACCTAAAAGCTATCACCAAAAAGCCCTGTATATACGTTCCGTGATAGTTAATTGTCTTCAGCAGCGAAATTCAGTTCATTTTGTTGATGAATGTAACTGAACATTAAACGTGGGTCTTATACTTCCTGTCAAGTTGGAAGCTTTGGTCTGATTTTTCAGTTCACGCACTGTGAAATGTTTCTCGAAGAGACAAAATATGTTCTTATGTAAATAGAAATTTATGACGAATTTCTTCAAATTGTATAACATAGTTCGCCTTTTTTGGTAATACAATAACCATTTGGATGTCACTGAAAGTGTAAGATTTTCGTTATTTCTATTGTATAGTTGCAGTTAAAAAAATTTACTTGGAATCATTTTAATGCTGTTCACTTAGTGTTTGTCTCTGTTTGCGAGGTCGAACATAGTCACACCGGTAATTGAATCCTGCTGAAAGTCCTGTAGGTTTATCACGTATTCTCTCTTGCTGAAATAACCCGAGTCTTCATGAAATCTGTGGAGAACTAAATACTACTATATTACTGTCACTGCTTAATGTTCTAGCACTCAAAAAATATTTCGCGATGACTATTAAACATTTTTTTATGTGAAAGGGACTTTTATTTTAGTTGTTATAAATGATACAGATCTTTCATGTTGACTTTGTACATGCCTGTTTGTTGTAAATTCTGTTATCATTATTTGTTTATACCAATGAATTTCAGGGATCTGAAACTGGATAACTTGTTGTTGGATTCGGAAGGTTTTGTAAAGATGGCTGATTTTGGTTTATGTAAGGAAGGCATGGGGCCAGATGATCGAACTTCCACATTCTGTGGAACTCCAGAATTTTTGGCCCCTGAAGTTCTCACAGATTCTTCGTACACACGTGCTGTAGATTGGTGGGGCTTGGGTGTTCTCATTTTCGAGATGCTCGTCGGCGAAGTAAGCATAATAAAACTTTCTAGTTAAGCTATTTGGTCTAAAATGTTTCTTTATCTGTTTTAAATCCCGTCTGGTTAATGTTTACTTAGATATCTTCTGATCAGTTAGGGGTTAGGTGCTTTTAGTTGTTAACCACAAATGGTCTGAATGTTGAAAATTCAAACTTTCTAAAGTTCTTGTGACAATCATTTTTCTGTTTTTAGTGTCCCTTCCCTGGCGAAAGTGAGGAAGAAATTTTTGACAGCATTGTTAATAAAAGCGTTTGCTACCCTAATTATTTAAGCATGGAAGCTAAGTTAATAATGGGCCGCCTGCTTCGTCGGAATGCTGCACAGCGTCTAGGATCTTCAGCCCAAGATGCAGAAGAAATTAAACGACAACCATTCTTCCGTAAACTAGATTTCCAAGCTCTGTTAGCACAAAAAATAAAACCACCATTTGTTCCTGTTGTTGTAAGTTATTTGATATTTATATTGAATATTAGATAAAAATTTATCGCTTCATTTGAATGCCGTAACAATTATTATAGTTCTTTCTCTTTAAACACAGTAGATCAACTATAATAAGCTATTATTTTTGTAATATTGGTTCCTCATTAACTGCATACATGAGTATAATGTTGTGTTCATTCCTAAAAATTCCTCCGAAGTCTTATACAAATGTCATATTTTTCGTTAAGTTCAACAGACTTCAAACTGTTTGATTGATCGTGTCTCTCTCTTTTGTGATGTTAATTCTAGTCTGGTCCTGAAGATGTTTCAAATTTCGATGAAGAATTCACCAGGGAAAAAGCAGTTCTTACACCAACTAAACAACGTCCGCCTCTTCTAGATGCAGATCAGTTAAATTTCTCTAACTTTGACTATTATTCACACTTAGTGTAGTTCTGTAAACGTTTATCGTTTACCCATATGTATCTTTTTTTAGGATATGGTTACCGGGATATTGTAAAAAAAGTATACCTACATGTTTGTTTTTTATTTGTGGCCCTATTTCATCCCTTATCTATCCTTCATTTTAAACACCCTTTTCTCAAATCTTTGCTAGTGTCTTCCATAGTTCATTTACGGGTTTTTTAAGACTTTTAATGAAAATATAAACAAACATTTTATCACTTTTTAAACACAAAAGACTAACTTATCATTGATTAAACTGCATACTTGGTATTTTTTTTCAATCATTCCTGTTTGTTAATTAGTGCCTTTTTGTGAAGGCAGTATTATGTGATTTCCAAATTCACCAAAGTTGTATTTTTTGTTTCTTCCTTTATTTAATCTTACTGATTTTGCCTTGGGCTTTTTTGTCTGATTTCTAAAGCCACTTTATGTATGTATTACTGTCCATATGTTTGCTTTCTTTTTGCAAAAATATTATTTTATTTGCTTCAACAGGAATATTTTTATCTATTTATATGCGTATATTGCTTAACTTTTTCCTCGCTTCCTCTCTCTTTTGGTCAGATTACTAGTAGTAATTGTGTTCTTTCTTGTCTGTACCGATCAATCACACGTTAGATAGCTCCTGTTGTATAATTTTTTTTGTTCAGAGGAATCACAGTAAATAACCAGTATATATACTCATTGATAAACATAAACATCTGTAAAAATGCTTTGGAATTCTTAAATGTATTTATTGCAATTTTTCCTCATGTATGCATATTCGTTTTTCAAAGGAGTTAACACATCCTTGAAATGATCGTTCAGTTGTTTTCGACTTCCAAACATGTTTAAACTTCAGTTTCTGTAGCCAAGGTATATCATTAATCCTTGCATCTGAATTGTACCTCAAAGTTAAGCGTACAAATCTTTATTCAGTTATTAAGCTTCATTAATCCATCAGTTTATCACAACTGGATGAAATTGTTGTTTGGTCTCCGTAAGATAAACATATAAACCCTAACTAGGCTTTGAACTTCCTATTGACGATATTGAATTGACCTTAACACCCTTCAGGATACAAATCATTATAGTTTTTAGGCCAATCTTCTGTAGTCATAAACCGAGCAAAGGAATCTTGATAGCGATGCGTTTCACCTTCTCGTGGCGGGGGTGTTGTTTACGAAATTGAGAGGACGAAAAGCGAATGTCCGGCGCTTTAAAAGGGTTGGTGGACACGGAAAGTTCACCTAGGGGAGTTGGAAAACCCTGATTCCGAACCAATGGTGTACATGGGCTCCAGTATCCTAATGGAACAAATGGCGTATGAATCAATCGTTGGTCACCGGCTACCATGGGTCTGCATCTCCTTACGATGCTCCACTGCCTTGTGGATCAGACCTTTAGGTCAAAGACTCCGGGTGTGGCCCCCTGGGAAAACCACCTGTTTCAGTTTGGGCACCTGGTCAGTATCCTAGCCCCCACACAAATCAAACGAAATTTATGTGACACATATGTATCTGGTGCTTCCTTGTACCAATATTTATGTGTTTAAATAAATAAAAAAAATATTTGGATCAAGTAAATTGATTAATTTCGAGATGTTAGGCACTGGAATCAATCATAATTTCCAGTATGTGATAGATTTTTTCCAACTTCAAAATCATTCTGTATATAGAGATAAGTTTATCTAGTCAATTATTATAGGCTTTAAAGTCTATAACTGTTTTCACTAAATTGATAAGTCAATATGAACGTAGGTGTACTATGTGTTGGTTCATAAAACGATTTAATATTGGATGTTATCGAATGTTAGGAATTTATAATCACAGTTATGTCATGCAATATAATAAAGCATTGGTTATAATTAGTAACTAATTTTTTTTAGTCATAGTATATTCATTCACATAATTTTTGCACTGTTTATAAAGAAAAAAACTTGTAAAAATTTTTTTTTGGATATACGGTAAACAAATCTATCATGTGTTATCGATTCAAGGCTTTGTCTGATATCTCACAAATAAACAGACACAGCTACAATGCTGGTTATTTTTGTGGTTAGTTTGTTTTTGAAATATTTTTTTTATATTTAATTTGGCCTGAAAATATTCTTGTTTTAAATCAATATTAGACTTTGGTGTAGCACAAACATATACAGAGTAGTTATTTTTGTGAGTAGCTTTGGTATATATGGAATTTATTACACAAGGTGGAATGATAATGTAAATAATGTGCATATTAATTTCGTGATGTTTAAAGTGCTTTCACTTAGCTGCATTTTTCACAACAGTTTGGTGTTAAACTTTCTGTTTGAGCTAATTTGGTGAGTACAGAAAATATTTTAAACCTAGCTTCTTCATCTAACTAATAATGAAAGCGAATTTCTTGAAAAATATGAACTATTACACGTACCATTTGGACATTTTAGGCCATATAATATCATATGTTCACGATGTTATTATGTGAGGGTTAGACGTTTTATCCACATGCATTTCTATTCTATACAACGATCATGTTAGATTATATTTAATTATCTTTCGTTAGATTTTATCTTTTACTGGTTTTATTTTCATTTGCAGATCTAAAACCACAGGTTGTGAAAGAAGTTAGTCTTTTTAAAGAGATGTGATTAATATCCAGTCACTTCAGTAATTATAAACACTTTCAAACAGTGAACTATACTAGTGCCAGTGATACTATTAAATTGCACAGATCGAATTGAAGGAATTGGTAGTTAAGTATGTAGACTACTGACTTAAAGTTACAGATTCTTTAGATTTTTGGAAGTTAAGTGTTCTGATGAATTAACTGCCTCAATCCAAAGCAAATTTATTTGTAAAGTTAGTGATAAAATGCTTTTTTATTGACCCAGACTTCAAACATGGTCGATTTGCGACAAAGCATGATCATTTATGGTCGTTGATCTATCCTTGTCTCACTCTTGAATTGCTTGGCTCAACAAGTCCTGACTTTTTACAAGATTAATTTCACATTCTACATCAACTTGAGAGTTTTACCAGGGTAGTATTACTTCATGACTATGTACAATATTATATAGAAGCCTTTAGTGGCCAGTGAGAAGGAAATTAGGAATAGACGTTGAAAGTGGATAGGAAATGGATCACGGAAATCACCGAATTGCGTCACCCCTAACTTGGAATCCTGAAGCGAAACAGAAAAGAGGAAGACCGAAGAACACGCTGTGCAGAGAATTGAAAGCAGACATGAAAAGGATGAATAGCAACTGGAAAGGAATACCCAGGACAGGGTTGGATGGAGAATGCTGTTGGGTGACCTATGCTCTTTTACGAGGAGTAACAGTCGTAAGTAAATAAGCCCGACCATTGCTGCTACCTTGACTTAGTGGCCGGGTTCGCCTATCGTTATGAACCAATCGAGCTATACTGGATGGAACAATCATTCCTCATGTTCTTACCATTCCAGACTGGTTGGTTGAAGAGCGGTAAGACTAAAAGCAGCAAACCCCAAGGTCCAAGAACGAAGTCGTACTTCTGACTGTACAGGCGTATGATGACAGTAAGGTGTTTCCTCAGATAACCAGTATAACAGCGACGCTGCCTTCCCACAAGGAGGGGTGGAGTTAGAAAAGGTTGACCCTAAAAAATACACATCTCACCTTACCCCATGAATTTCCGTCTCCGGTGGTAAGGTTCCAACGGGTTCAGAGCTAACACGAAAATTACTCACAAAAAGGTCGTGTGTGACCGGCCACAAGCAGCTGTCCCTTGGGCACTAAGGTCGGGCTATTTGGTCACTAAGACCACCTCTAACCCAATTTCCTTTTCAGACACCTCTAGATAAAATACTTCCATGGTGTGGGTAACTGGGATGTGATAACCGACCTCTATCAGCACTCAAGATCACTGTATTGATAATCAATCTCCCTCTTCAAACTAAGAGTGAATCTATATTTATAGTCGAGCGAAAATAAGTTGCAGACATGCGATGAATAGGTTAATAAGTACACACAAATACGCTCATATTATAACAGTCAAGGTTGAAAAGCGAATAACTGACAAGGTCAGAATGTGACCCAAGAAGAATGAATAAACTGATCTGTTCGAAAGCTAGACTAAGTTGTGTGGACTTAACATAGTTTAATTTGTTTAGTTATTCTCTGAAGAACTGGCTAATATTGAGTTATGAAACGCTAGAAAATTTAATTTTTCTACTCATTAAGACATTACAAATATATGATATTTAATAGCGACAGTCTACCCAATGCTCAATTCGTTTGAAACCTTGGTAATGATACTTACAAACCTGAAGTGTGTTTATCCTACAAGAATCGATCAAGCAAAACACGGAACATCAACATATACTTATTATGTACGCTACCTACTTCTTACATTTCAAATGTTTTAGTGAATTAAGTGACTGAATTTAGTGTCTCTTTATTTTATTCGTCTAACCATCAACCGGTGCGTCAAAAGTTCAAATCACATTTAACATAGAGAGCTGTTTACTGTTCGATAGCCCTAAGGTCATGGATATATTTCATATCCTAGTAGTCAACGATGTATGTAATTCCCGGACTAAATAAAGTACAGAATAATTATGATTCTCTGCCCTAGAGGAATATATTCAAATAGTATGTTGCTTTCATACAGTTAATCCTATTTATGTTATTTGCATGTTTTCTATGTATGGTATTTTGTTTATCTCGTAAAGTGAAATTCACTATCCTCTTAACTTTATTCTAGGGGGAAGGAAATAACAATTTAGTTAGTTTTCGTTTACAATTTTCTAATCATCACTCCGATTTTTCCCTCACATTATGTGGTTAATACTTTTATAACCAATATTTTCTTTTTTGTTACTATGACATTTATAACCCTTGACCTGATATTGGTTAATGTATCGATTGCATATTAGAAAAACAACAGCCAGAATTGATATGGTCAGAAAAAATATTATTACTGCCGTCTTCACACGGTTTTTATTAATTTTACGGAATACTACAATCTATGTAGCCAACTGCACAAATGTCGCAAACAGTTTTCCTATTTTGAATTTAATTTAATGTAAATGTATGATATTCTATCCATTTGGAACAAAAAAAATACTGGTACAAACGAGCATTAAAATAAATATGTATCACACAAATTAGTGAGTGAAATTGTGAAGAGATAAATGAAGTGGGATGAATATAACCAAAAAGTGACTATATGAGTAAAACAAGTGAACTAGAGTGGTGTATAATAGGAGAAACAGTCCAGTTAGAAAAGTAAAAACAGAGACAATCCTTTCAGTTGAAGTAATTCCTCTCACTCTTATGCGGAAAGTAGAAGAAAATACACCAGTACATCCTCTGGATTCTATTCTAAGCTATATCTGATAATGTCTCAAGCCACCGAGTTGTACTATCTCTTGCAACCCCACCAGGGAAGCGTGATGAACAGACAAATGGAACTTTCCTCCATACCCCGTCACCATGTCATAAAATGACCACCTCCGCTTTTTCCAACCCGTCTCAGCCTTGACAAATATCGCGCGATATGAAAGTCGCTGGGACGTTATTCGTAACATATATCTAAGTCACAGTAGCCAATGTTTGAATTATCTTAACTGTTCCCGAACACATACTATTGCAATTGGACGTCTGCAGTCTTTTGGAGATAACGATGATCGAGCATGTAAAGTTCCCGAACATCCTCGATTCAGAGGGCACAGGTTTCAAAAGCAGAGCAGAACTGGTCTCATCGACGTTTTGTGAACCCAAACTTTCACGGCCAGACTAAAATCAGAACGTCACCAAACGTTACTTAGGTTGACATGAGCCATTCCGACTTCCATTATACGTTAGTTGGTCACATCAATAACAGCAATATCAACACACACAACCAGCCAGATACTCAAACCCTTCAATTACTAACTGTTCATCATCTAGCGTGAATGCAGTCACAGGCTCCTGACAGTTTCGTAAAAGTGCTTTGGATTTCGAAGGTGCTAAATACATGCCATAGCTACGGACAATGATTTCCAACCAATTAAGTGGAGACTGTATCGGCTGAGTATCATCGTACACTAAGATAATGTCATCTTCATGCTCGACACCAACAAATTTATCTCCAGGCTGTAGATCCACAGAACTACTACCCGATTTCGTCAGATTTGTTTCCAGAATGCCACTGATGATAAAATTAAAGAGGAATGGTGAGATTGAAGGATTCTCTCTAACCTAGTCTCTGGAATGGAGCAGCGAAGAGAGGTAGTTGTATGCCATCACTCTTCCCGCAACTGGGAAAATTTAATTTATGGTACGCAGTCTGATGAACGCAGCAAACAACCGAAAACAGCTAAATATCATCGAACCAGACAGTATGTGTATCGGTTCCAGTCGCCATACCGCATTAGCACAGTGAGGTGGAATTATTTGGAAACAGATACCAGAATAGTAGAAGTAGTAACAATATCAGTAGCATTGGTAGTAGAAGTAGAAACGATTAGGTACTGAAAAAAACAGTGTGAGATTTCGTGATTCATGATCTTATGGAAGACAAATAGTGAATGCACCTGAACCACTAAGGATGATTCTCAGTCACGTCATTCGGAGTCTCTAATCATTGGTTACAGTAATCCTACCAACGCCAACTACGTACTCTCCATCTACCTAGCATCCTTCCAGCATACGATTCCTACATCGTCCGTCGAAGTTGCCATTGGTTGCAAATACAAAATACATGTCCTAATCACCTCAGTTCACGGAGTTTCACTACTTCGTCAACTGATTTGCTGTCCTTACCCAGTACTCCATTTCTAACCTCGACACTGTTCATTCAGTCGAACCAAAACACATGAGTGAAGCTCCGAAGACACCTGCGATCGAATACTAGTGAACTACGAATATCCCCTATTCTTAATGCTCGTGCTCCACATCCGTAAAGTGGAACAATAAACTCGTCCTTTTGTTGGCAGACGGATGTCTATTAAAGTCACAAGTGAAGCAATTTAGCAAAGCCCACTGAGCTTTCTGAGTCCGTACCGAGATTAAGTCATACACCAATTCAGCAGAGATTATGTGACTTTCATAATAAGAGAAGTGGTGTGTGCGCTGCACGACATTACTTAATAGTTCAGGCGTTGGCACAGACCAGTAATGAAGTAACATTTTTCACTTGGCGGGAGGTCATTTCATTCCGTAAGTGTTTGGATTATTACTGAAGGCAGTCGGACGACTGTGTTGCTCAGTGTGCTGACTTTACTTACATACAGCATGGGACAATTATGATCACAAAGTACCTGTATTTGGTGGCCATATTAAATAGTTCATATAGCTATAAAAGATGGAGCGACTGGTTGAAAAGGATTCTGCACAACAATAGTCAAAACTGATTATTCATTAAGTTTTATCTAGATTGTTGTGGAGGAAGGCCAAAGAACACATTACCTCGGGAAATAGAATCAGATATGAAAAGGATGAATAACAAATGGAAAGGATTGCTCAGGACAGGGTTGGATGGCGAATACTGGTGTGCGGCCTATGCTCCTCCACGAGGGGTAACAGGCGTAAGTAATCAGCTTGTTGTGTTCTCAGTTTCACCGTTTATAGTAGGCACAAACAACGTGTATTCATTTCTAGTGTTATGGAATATGTATTGTCGCATAATGGGAATAAACATTATTATGAGTATGGAGTTGTGGAAATTGTTGAGTTTTCAACTGAGATCATGGATCGATCGATGTTAGACCACCATTGAAAACCTGGTAGCACTGAACGGCCGTTTCGTCCTAGTATGGAACTACTCACTAGTGAGCATCCACGATCCCGCTCGTGGGATTCAGACCCATAACCTTCAGTCTCGCACCCTAACACTTAACCTCTAGACCACTAAACCGGTATCCAAAAGTGTTAATACCCGACCATCTCGCACTGTCTGGGGTAGATACCTGTCTCTACCCGACACACATAAGCTCCACTGGTCACGACTTATGATTAGAACTCGAAGGATTACCACTAGAAGCTAGCCCCCAATAAGCACATGGTGACACCATGGGTGCCGGTTCAATGGTCTAGAGGTTAAGTGTTAGGGTGCGAGACTGAAGGTTATGGGTCTGAATCCCACGAGCGGGATCGTGGATGCTCACTAGTGAGTAGTTCCATACTAGGACGAAACGGCCGTTCAGTGCTACCAGGTTTTCAATGGTGGTCTAACATCGATCGATCCATGATCTCAGTTGAAAACTCAACAATTTCCACAACTCCATACTCATAATAATGTTTATATCATGTTATGAAAAACAATTATACTAAGAGGTTGCATGATGAATTATTTACATGCATGAGTTTTTTTTACCTTTCAATATTAACAACAAATGAGAAATTCAGAAGACGATCAGTGGAAAGTCAACTACTGCACACAGCTGGATAATCAGTAATACAAACAAACAGATGAGGAAACTTCTCCCATAAACTGGTCTCAAGTGGAAATTCAGCGAAGACTTCTATTCGTTTTATACAATATGTATACTAAAGCAGTAATTACAGACTCCATGTTTTATTACTCGCTTATCTAATCAAGACTGAATAAATCCATTTAAATTAGCATCATTCTATGTTTTGGTAGTTGAATACTTGGTAGTTATCGTTTGACTGTTCTGTACCTAGTTAATACACACATTGTAACTCTCCAGATGGACGTGAATTCAACATTGAAGCAAATATGAATTTGTCAACAATATGTCCCATTTCTTGTTCCATTCGACAGGAAAGAAGTTCAAGGAACTTATGCGTCAAATAAAAGCATATGGTAATCCTGCCCTAATTCAAATGAAACGGATTATTATGGAAATGATTATCTGTTGACGCGAATACATTTTTTAGGTTTATGTTTGTATCTTTGAAATGAATTAGTTTTTGTTACATACGTTTACTTTATTCCTAATCTTCTTTATGAAATAAAATAAAAACGGTAATTAATAAGCTTTATTCTGTGGTGACCTACTTTTATGGAGAGAACACAATTGTTATAGCGGAAACAATTATTATAATAACCAATTGTACCAGTGATTGTTTTACTGTACCTGTTTGTTTAAGTGTACCAAAAAATACACTCTTCCATTGCTTCGTTACCTTGCACGAACTCTCGTACGCTCAGTAGTCTCGCTTGTAAACTTTGGCACGATCTCGGTATTGTTTCGATACCACAACATCGCCAACAAATACATCTTACTACAAACTTCAATTGCCTTCTGATATGGTGCCTTCAGAGGGATATAATATAGCAACTGGTACGTAGTTTCCCTGTATTGGTGATCATAGTCAACCGCAACTCGACGCCTACTACAGTTTTATTGACATTTATAGCCGACATAAATTAGAGAACCGTTGTAAACGGGGGATTGGTGTACAGCTGTTTCGTCTTAATATGTTACTCTTTGGTAGTAGTGGTACTCGATCTCATCACCGTAGATCAAAGCCAAGGCTTTTGGTTGTGCACGCGAACTATGAGCCTTTAGACTCCTGAGCCTAAATCCAATGGTATACATATCTGGTTTCAGTCAATTGCTGTCTAGTGCTTGAAATTTTACTATGGTTGTCTAACCTATATCAGTTTAGGACAATTATAATAAAAGAAGACGCGCGGTTTAATTTAATAACGATAGTCCCAGTAATTCTTTTGGAAATTAGACTAGTCAATTAACTGTAAAATGATATAAGAACTTCTAAGTGAAATGCTGTAGAAATGAACCTCGTACTTAATGGATAATCAGTGTAATAATTGAGATGAATGTGTATCGGTCTATTTCTTTACTCTTTCACAGTAACACAGCATGCGGAGAGGTTTATGTAATGGGAGACAAAGAAGAGGGAAAAATACAAAGTGCTACTGAAATTTATGAACGAGGAATACATTTAAAACAAAACGGCAAAACTATAAATTATGGACAAACCAATCAGATTTTGGATAATAGGTCTTAGGTTTTGCCGCGAAATTCATTGATCCATTTGGCTGAATATTCTTGTGGCATTATAACTGATGTCAGTTATGATGAAAACCTCAAATCTAATTTCTAACCCTCACCATCAACTGTAAATCAGAATCTTTATTGTTCACACAGATTTATAACCCTCATTTAGCTCTAGTTGGTAGGTGGACATTCTCAAGGTCACTTTAGCGTCTCTCAAGGGTCGTCCATTAACTATAGTCTCACCAACAAAACAAATAATATAGAAATTAGGAATAACACCTGTTGTGTCTTGGATAAAATACTGATATAGATATGTTCCGAAGACACAACTAGTTACTTATCCCTTTATAACCGAACAAGAACCGATACGATTGGATGTAAAGAAGAAGGCATAATTACATATGAGGTTTTGTTTATGTATTAAAAATAGATACACTACAAATACAATCACTGATTCCAAAAATGATAACTGAATTCCACTGACTTGTATATGAATTACATAAGTGAACAATAGCGCAATTTGAATATATTGAACTAGGCAGTATTTGATATAAATTTACCAACAACTAAGTATATGACATTAAATAAGAATAATATATTTGTAAAATCTCAGCGAATGAATTTGAAGTAAATCCCATAAAAAAGGATAATTTTGATGTCTGATTATAATTCCTTGAAAAAGCTTGGACCAGATCGCCAGGCGAAACGTTGGATTTACTTCAAATTCATTCACTGAGATTCTACAAATATATTATTCATATTTAATGTCTTACATCAACTCAGCGCTCAAATACTGTGAAACTATTCGCTCTAATTTCGACGAACGTTCTTATAAACTAAGTATATATATTCAATTTATAATGTTAAAAGATCTAAATGCATTCTTTAACAATATAATACATTACTGAATTATAAATTTACTTCTTTCTAACAAACTTAGAATTTTAGAAAGGGAAAATCGATTTAATCACGTCACTATGATCAATTTTACGCTTTTACTAATGTCTTCAATTCAGTCAGTCTTTATAAACTGTTTTCACATATTTTAT
Organism: Schistosoma mansoni; assembly: GCF_000237925.1. NCBI lineage: Eukaryota > Metazoa > Platyhelminthes > Trematoda > Strigeidida > Schistosomatidae > Schistosoma > Schistosoma mansoni. The sequence continues at coordinate 43,720,467 of NC_031495.1, read as the reverse complement.
TTAATTATAAATGTAATGATTTTTTTTTAATTTTCCACTTACATAACAACTGAATAAAACATTGTTTTCTAAAATAAAAAAAAAACGAATATCCGAATTCCACTGTGGAGTTCTAAAAAACATGAATGCCAATTAGATGTGTTTATATAAAATCTTTAAAGAAAATCGATTATTGATATTATGAATTATTAATCAGCTGAGTAAAAACAATGTAATATTGAATAATTCATTCAACAATACAATCATTGTTATGGTTTAGATAAAAAAAAGGTCACTTTTTCTTTTCCCTTGGATATAATTACTATACATGCTACTTATTAATTCATTTTCTATTTGTCAATAGAATATACAGTTTCTGTTATTAAAGAAAAACAAACTAGAAAAGTCACTATTACAATGAATATCATTTTCTATATATAGTTGAAATCATGAGTCAATTGAAGCTAGACCATCATGGAAAACCTGAAAGCACTGGATGGCCGTCTCGTCCTATTATGGGACTCCTGAGCAGTGCGCATCCACGATCCCGCGTTAATGAAATTAAGTGTCTAAGTAAATAAATATCTAGGTAAATTGAATAAAACAATTCATAGTGATATGATTATAACCTGATGTAAAGTTTAGTCACTTCTTAAGAATTTGAAAACTTTACAATATTCTTCAAATAATTTTAGATTATTTCACATCGACTAAGAAATTCTTGAATAAAGAGTAAGAAAAATACACTATAGATAATAACTTATGCGAGATGTTAATGTAAACAGACAATGATATAAATCTCCTCATACAATGTATATTGTCAATCAAAATATAGCGAAAAGTAGCTTTAAAGAAACATCTTATTATCGTTTAGAAAAAACTACAACTGTACGAGAATGATAAGCAAAGATGGACAGTGGCTAGCAGTGGAACCCAGGACTTGTCAGCTGGATGTAACTGCATCTCAGAATTCATGTTCACTCTGGAACTCGAACCCAGAACCGTTCACTTCAAACACCATCGCGTTATCCACTTAGCCACTGCTACCTGATATCCACTTGCTTGTGTAATGGGGTGAAGTTTAAATTTATTTGCTATTGTTTAGTTGAATCTTCCCATTGACATTTAGGACTGCAATTGATCAATTTCCTATTGGCAATACGCATAGTATGGACATATCGCCAATAGGAAACTGATCAGTTGCAGTCCTAAATGTCAATGGGAATATTCAACCAAACAATAGCAAGTGAATGTACAAGAATGGTTAGTTAACTACGCAGGAAGTATAAGCAGCGCACAGAGATGATGTGATGGAGAAATGATGTTAAAGTATGACTGTGCAATTTCAGATTTTTCGTATTATTAAAAGTAATGAGGTTAGCATAAAATGCTGAATATCAGATTAAGCTAATTACCGATTTAACCATACAACCTCTTATGAGAAGTCGTGAAATATAACTCCATGGCTATTTGTGCTCATTAGCGAAAGTCATTGGATTTATGTTTCTTATAACGATTCGGATGTCAAAATTACCAAAATCTAAATTTATAACCTCCGGTTGATAAACTCTAAGCATTTGACACTAGTATGATCCATAAAAATGATACCTTGTTTTTGGGTCAAATATGTTATCGTTGTTTTATTACAAAAACATACAATGTGGAACACAAAGTGATAATTGTCAGTCAGAAGTGTAAATAGCTCAACTACACATGAAGTTGTAAGGTAGTTCGTTTTATAAGCTCTAGATCTCATTATTCTTCAAGAGTATTCTGTATTATTAACAACGAAGTTATCAAATATAAGTAAGTAATTATTTTTGGATAGATGTGCTCATTTTTCTTAATTTTCATGCCTAAAAGTTTTGATTTTGATTGCTGCAACTTCTTTTAAACTGCTTGTCAGCGAAAAGTCACTATTGGTTCGAGAGCAACCAGTAATAAGAAAAATTTGTAATTGCTGGGATGAGACCCAGAAGTTCTCATTATTAATCGAATGGATATATTAACGATGGTTCGAAATGTCGTATTCATGGAATATGATGAATATTTACGGATAGATACTCAATGTAACAGATAGCTGATCAGTCATCATATCTTGTTCTATGTTGATAAGAAGCTAGATTTGACTCGCTGCTCCTTCCTTTATTTTTTGTAGATACTCTAAGATAATGAATCTTATATATAAAATGTATTTTTAACTAACTTTGATCTTTATTTGCCTTGAGCTATATATTAACAATTCTTGAAATTTCTTACCATTTATTTTCCGATTCATCTGATGTTTTTGTTTTTACAATCTTTTTTATCTGGGCGGTATTGTGATGTATGTTATTGATATCGACAGATATAAGTAGTATAGATCATCACTCGGAAGTGAAATGCCTGGACACACAAGGTTAAGAAGATCAGAGGAAAGAGAACGACAACAGTGAAGGATTGGTGAGGAAACGAATAAACGATCAAATCTGAGACAGTTGATTGAGATTTTTCAAATGAAGTATTTACTGTATGGTTCTTAGATTTTACTAAGTGATTCTGTAATTTCGTGTCGAACTACATTTGTTTGTCCCTGCCTGCGTTCCCGTTCACTACGGTATTATTGTTTTATCTAATCGTAGCGATTTTTATTGGTTGTTAATTAAAACAGGGTTCTCTTTGCTCAGTTTCTAAAAATGTAACCGTTTGATCAAGACAACTTGGTAGTGAAATATCGCATTATGAATATTCACGACTTCTAATTTCTGTATTTCTGAATTAGTCTACTTCAATCTATCTATCCATGTAAATTAAATTTATGCCAGAAATGTAAGTTTCCTTGGTTTATCTTTAAAGTTGCTCAGTAATATGGCAAAAGGTTGACCATTGAACATCTGCGCTTACTTCTTTATTATCTTAAATATTCAAAATGAAATTGGAGTTGTTAAAGAAATGCTATATGCATGTATATCCATTACTATAAAATTCATCAGTAGAACTCTAATAATAAATCATTACATTTTCCCATTATTTTTCTGTGGCTAAGCAGATAAAGCTATACGTTTTGTTTACCACATATGTTTAAGCTATGAATTTTATAGACACTGAATTAATATCCTTTAAGACAAACAGTGTAATAATTCTACTAACATTACTAGTGTAGCGAAAAATGTATATATACATATCATATGGCGTTAATCATTAAAAAGGAAACAAAAGGAGGTTCAATTCAAGCATAATAAAATAATTTACGACTAAATTTCAGTATTTCTTAGATCAAATTCTAAATTGTAAAGTCTGGAAAATTTGATGAACTGAAGTCTGTCAGGAATGTACAATCTTTATTCTAGTATTGGTTTTGTGATAAATTAATATTGGCTTAATATCTCGTCTATCACCAACAATAATATGTGGTTGCATTGTATAACTGTTATCCGGTAAGGTTAAAAATCGAACATCAGGTGGTTAGATGCGATTGCGAAATGTACTGGATTTGAGTTTCATGATGGTTGGAACATGGTTATCACGAGAGAACTGGTGCTATCGGTGAGATCCGACCATGCACCACTGAGTTATTTCAATCACGACTGGGGCTTTATAAGACTAAGTCGTTGACACCAATGAATTCTGGAATAGCGACAAATATTATATTATCTAGTCCTTAGTGTTGGCTAATCGCCATCTATCAAGCTGTGATGAGGACATTAGACTAAACCGTCAACTACCTAACATTAACCGACTTAGATTGTGAAGTCGAGTCACTTAAAGTATTGTCAGCTTCTCGATATGATCTACAAAGTTCAATGAACGTCAAGCATTATACAATGAGTGATTAATCACTACACAATGACTATTTATTCTTGAGTTCATAAATATATACATCATTCACAAATAACCCATTATCTTTCATTGTCTATTTTTAAAAACGTCGCAAAGATAAGATGGTGAAACTCAAAGTGGTGTATTTAATGTCTGTCAAAAGTAAAGAAATTCCATAAACATCTTATAAAGTGGTTATAAGTTTATTTCCGTTATCCTTAGAATTTATACTGTTATACACATAGCCAACTTGAGTGAAGAAAACGAATCATGATTTTATTCTGATTTTATTCCATTGATCATCTTGAAGAGAGCTGAACAAAGATTCTAGCAGAATTGCATGAATTCACTTTATTTCGTTCGGCTCTCGTCAGTTGCTTACAACCTGCGATATTTAGAATCAATTAAAAAAATGGGTTTAAATTACTTACATGAAAGTGTTTAGTTGGAAGTCATTTTGAAGACACATCAATATAGTATAACAAGACTCTAAACAAATTTAATAGATTGGATAAAATATTGTAAATGTATACCTTATGTAAAAGAAAATTTTACAACTGGTTGTGACAAGAGTTCAAAGGGCCAGAAACAAGTGATTACATAATGAGTAAACGCTAATAGGAATAAAATGAGTAAAGCTCAGTTAATAAAATAAGATTACTAATCTAGAACACCGTCTACTTAAAAAGACGTAATGATCTGAGTAAATGAAAGGAAACGATGAAGAAATTTTTTATGATGCAACGAAGGAATATTTATCACCAAAGCAAGGAAAGATCAATAACCATCTATTTTTGAACACATAAATCAGAGTTTTGACGCCTGATAGAAACGGTTTCTACAAATTTCATAAGATCTTGGCTTGTTTGTTTATGAATCACTTTCAAAGACTAAGAGGTACCTAAGACGTGTTTGGTTGTTTTTTCTTTTATTCTAAGGCTTTTTGGAATATGTTCAAAAATCTAAGATATGCCCTCATTTCTGTTCGGCCGATGTAGCTGCTTTGACAGATACACGTAAATTTATAAACACAGTTAGCGTCAACATGATAGGGGTGCTTCCCGATCTTTGATTGGGTTATTGAACGTATTGTTTTATACAGAATTATTAGTTTGGATGCCGGGTAAGTTCTAGCTAACACAGAGTTAAGCTTCCTGCTGATTGTGCTTACGACGTCATCACTTTTAAAGTTGAGATTTATAGATATTTGTTTTTTATTGACTGTAGTCACTTCCGTCCTATTTCTTTTAGTTTTTTTATATTTATCAATAAATTTCCGTGGGTAGCAGTTATATCTTAGGCATTTTTCAACGTCCATCAATTCTCCTTCCAGTTTGTCGGTGGTACATATTCTTTCTACCCTATAAATAGTGTTTTGACCAATGCTTTCTTGCAACTGACTGGACAAATCTTATTGAAATTCAGGTAAAGGCCATTCGAATTACTTTTCCGATAAACCGAACGTTGAACTGTCTCGTCTCCTCTACGTTGTGTGACAATATCAAGAAAGTGAAACATGTCATTCTTTTCGTGTTCCATAGTAAATTGTGTGTCAGGATGAGCATTATTGGAGAGTCCTAACTGACTGATCCTATGCTGTTTACTGTTGCAGACTATAAACGTATCATCAGAATATCTGGTGTATCACGTCGTTTCACTAATCGCTTGTTTAGGCACCGTGTTTTATGATTATTATTATTATTACTATTATTATTATTAATGGCTTTATTCAATATTATAATTATAATATTATAATTCAGGATACCTCATAAAAATATCTGCCATAATTGGACTCAATGGACTTTCCATTGCTACACCATTAATTTGACAGTATATGGTGTTATTCAACTGGAATCGAACGCTTTTTGTGCTCATAAATAGTAGTTTTTTGAGTTCTGGGATTGGTACAAGTAAGAGATCGAAATTCTAACAAACTGTATAACTATTTTCAAAAAGTGGTATATTAGTGAATAAGGATGATACATCAAAAGAAACCATGAACTTACTGGCAACATTAGTACTATCTAATCTGTCAGCTAATTGAAATAAACCTCTAAACGAATATGTTGCTAATACTCTTAAGAAGTGGCTCTAACGTTTCTGTCAGCCAGCATGCAATTTTGTGATACAATGAACTGATCATTGATAGGATAGGTATAAAAGATACATCACGTTTGTGAACTATTGGTAAACCATCCATTTTAGGCAGACGTAAGACAAGAGGTCTTAGATCATTGTAATTAGGATTAGTAATCATTTTCATTTTTGGAAGTCCTCTAAGCATGCTTATTATTCGTTTTTCTGTTGAATCAGCTAAATCCTTGTTTGATTTATCTACCTTGGACCTCAATTGGTCGTTTAGGATTGACTTCATCTTAGTGATATAATCAGCTGTGTTTATTAGGCCGACACCTAAACCTTTATCTGGATGTAAGGTTATTACCTCGTTATTTTGTTTAATATTTCTTAAGGCTGTCAGATGTTTCTTGGACAGAATATTTGACTTTGGTGTAGCTGAAACGAAATATTGGTCAGTAACATTAGCTAACTTTGATTTGAACCATCTCTTCTTTTCCTCATTCATTGGATATAAATATCTTAATTGGTAAAAACTGATATTTGAATTGAGCTTCTGCATCAATCCTGTTGTAGTGAACAAGAACACGAGTAGGAACAATGGAATGTATTTGACACGAAATTACAGAATATCTCACTAAAATCTGACAACTATACAGTAAACAGTTAGTTTGCAAACTATTAATCAATTGTCTCAATCTTGACCATTCCTGTGGGAGAGAACAAACCAGATTCCATCCAGTGGAAGAAGAAATCAGGAAGAAGCGCTGGAAGTGGATAGGACACATTTTGAGGAAATCACCCAACTGCGTCACAAGGCAATCCTCCATATGGAATCCTGAAGGCCAAAGGAGAGGAGGAAGACCAAAAACACATTACGGTGGGAAATGGAGACAGAGATGAGAAGAATGAACAGAAATTAGATAGAAGTAGAAAGGAGGACCCAGGATAGAGTGGGTTGGAGAATGCTGGTTGGCGGCCTATGCTCCATTGAGAGTAACAGGCGTAAGTAAGTAAGTAATTAAGTGACCATTCCTTCTGCAAATATCAGACCATAGTCTCCGATTATTATTGCCCATGCATTTTAATACCAATTGCGTTTCGTTTCCGTTTCTTCCTAATCGATCTTCTACTGAAATACATTCTCTGCCTAACCATCATCATATACTACTAATGTGGATGTAAGCAACCTACACCACACTTTAAGTACTTGATTTTGGTATGTGAAATTTAAGTTCCAGTGATAAGGCCTCTTTTTCTGTACTATTAAGCTTATGTATAATTAATGAATGAATTAATTAATTATCTATTATGTTACATTCCATAAGTCAATTGTGAAAAGCCGATAAAATTAAGTTAACTATTCTTTATCAACCAAACTTCTACTCATAATTGTTTCATCGATATTTCAAGTGCTATTAGATATATCCTTTACAATATTACTGTTAAAAATGTTTTTCTTTTTTTTATTATTCATTTTGAGATTAGGTAGGAAGCAGTAAGTCAATACAGATAAATTTTTCATATATTTGTGCATATTATTTTTAGAAATGTAGTTTGTTTGTTTTTTTGACAATTAATCTCTGAAGGTTATTCTTACTATTAGAAATCAATACACATGACTTTTAACTAAACAAAGACTAGTTAAATAAATATGAATAAAAATATCCAGAACAAAATTAATAATAATTAATACATTGTAACTATGTTGATTTAATTAATAACTTTTATTATATTATATTTACTTATAAATAATTATGTCTGAAAACGGAATAGTGACGAAAAAATATTTTGTACATTATCAGAATGAGGTTTCGTGGAGATTTTAGTAATTTTATATAGTTGAGACCACGAATCAATTGAAGCTAGACTACCATGGAAAACCTGGAAGCACTGGACGGCCGTCTCGTCCTATTATGGGACTCCTCAACAGTGCGTATCCACGATCCCGCCTCGCGAGATTCGAACCCAGGATCTACCAGTCTCGCGCCGGAGCACTTAACCACTAGAGCACTGAGACGGCATCCAACGGTGTTAATGTCTAACCTCAACCAATCCACGAAATTGCGCGACCATCTTCCATTGCACTGAGGTAGATACCTGTCTCTACCTGACATGGATTAGCTCCACTGGTCACGACTTCTCACTAGAACTCCAGGAATCACCTCATGGAGCCAGTCACTAGTGAGCATATGATCATTATCAGAAGGGATTTTTCTGGAGATTTTAGTAATTTTATATAGTTAAGATCATAAGTCAATTAAAGCTTGACCACCATGGAAAACCTGGAAGCAATGGACGACCGTTTTGTCCTATTGTGGGACTCCTCATTAATTAATTGTGTTAATTATATATGAATGTACCTTGATCGAGTTTCTAGTTTTTCAATGATAGACTTTTGGCTGAAACTTCGTTTCTCTTTTTTTTCTTCTTAAATAAAAGTTTATGTAAAGAAACGAGTATTGATAAAAAAGAAATGAAACGATCGATGTCCAGTGTGTAAATAAACTATTTATGGTACTTTTGCCAAATATGATAATAGATTTAATTTGGATCATATGATCATACAGATCATGAGGAAAGAGACATACTTTATTGGCTGAAGATAAGGCTTTATTTGCTTACGGACATGTATCTATATTTTTGGACAAGTTTTACATATATAACCGATTTAATTAGTCAATTAAAACTTTCTACTCAATTCTAGAATTATTACTATTGTAGTTGGTTTGGGCATATTACTTACTTACTCATTTTACCCCTTGTGGTGGAGCATAGGCCTCCCATCACCATTCTCTAATGAACTCTGTCCCGGGCAATCCTTTCCAGTTGTTTCTAGTTGCTATTCCTTCTTTTCATGTCTGCCTCAATTCCCGCCTCAGTGTGTTCTTTCTCCTTCCTCCTTGTCTTTTCCCTTCAGGATTCCAAATTAGCACTAGCCTCGTGATGCGGTTTGATGATTTCCGTAATGTATATCCTATCCACTTCCATTGTCTTTTCTTAATTTCCAGCGGAAAACAGCTTTGTTGAATAACGCTAACCAGAATTATCAAGTTGAGAGTATAACAAGTGTTTATTTCGGTATCTGTACTTGAACAGACGCCTAACGTAACAATGGGTCACCCGATAATCATTTTATTCGAGAGGATTTAATAACACCGTTCGGCATGGTTAGAGAGATACGGTAATAGACTCAAAAGAAGCTCTACGACCGAACACCTTGTGAGCACGGGTCATTCTATGAAAATGGACCCATGGTTCCTAGTCATTTACAAGGTAGATAGAAACCTGAAAAAGTATGTTCCTTTTCATGGCATTGCTGAAGCATTTGGCATGCGTATAAAAAATCATAACCATGTATGTCAAAGAGATTTTTTCAATCTCTTCTATTACTAAAGTCTTGATCTCTAGATTTCGAAAGTCATTATCCTTTCGCTCTCTTTTTCTCCTACCTTGTACTTCTAAACGACATTCATTTTTTTCTATTTTTTTTTCGATTGAATTCTTAATAAATTCCAAAACTTTATCTTATCAAATGTCACGACCTTCTTTCACAGTTATTGGTCTTTATCGAAAGTCTATGAAAGTGTACACGGATATTAAAGATCTCAACAATTGGACTTTCAATTACTCGACAGGACGTACATTTTATTTTCTAATTTGTTACTTTGCTCAGTAATTATTGTTTGAGACAAAAAAAGTATTATTGATCGTTATGAAAAGAAATATATATTTGCGACTAGACAGCTTTGACAATGAATTAGCCAGAAAGAGAACTCTTCTTCGGAACAATCGTCTCTCATTCACGTTTCAACAGCTGTGTATACATATTACAAAGATGAGGAAACTCCAATAAAAGTTAGTTTTTCGTCCTCGAAAGCAGTGCTCATGCAAAGATTCAATTGTACTTCCCAATGTGTTTAAAATTATGCACAAATCTTCATTTAAGCTATCTTACATAATTCCTTACACAGTAAAAATGACATTGTCAGCTAAGTAATCATATTAAAATACTCAGAACATAATGAACATAATTTCCAACCCCCATTGATGGTAGTTAAGCAACAAGAGATAATTATTTCAAGAGCAGAAAAATACTCAAAGATGGTAATGCACTATGATCTCACCATAACATAAACTAGCTTCAATTAAAAATGGAAACTATTGAACCCTGATTTATCTCTGTGAAACTATCGTGCTCAACACGATATCTGAAGATACTGAGTTAGCACTGATCAGTGTACACGAATTTTTAACAGTTTTACGATTGTTTGCATGTTTCGATAAGAATTATCTTTAAAATGGATAAATTTCATTCTCGAAAATCACTTTATTTGTCTGTGAATTACATATTTATTAGAAACATGACGTAATCTGAAATTATCGGGGAATTTAGGGTAATATTCTGTAACAGAAAATAGTGAACTACGGTAATCTATCCAATAATAATTAGATGATTAAAAAAAATTCAACTTTTAGATATATGTCTAACTAAGGCTTATTCAACAATTACCAATCGGAGAAATGTTCTCTGTTGTAACTTCCTAAAATTGATCTTAGTTTCATGACAAACTTTAATATTTCATTGGCAACAACTAAAATTTATCCAATTCTGTCAAATATGTGTAATTTATTGTGTGTTGTGACGTTTGTTTGTTTTTAACAGTTGAAGTATTTTCTAGTTACCTAATGCTTTAAAGGGATAGGTATTGAACTAAATTAATTAATAAATTACTATAAGTGACCATCTGGTATTTAAAGTTTCAGCTACTTTGTTGTATTACAGAGTTACTTGATAAAATTTAAAAACCATACTTCATTTGAAAAATGTTCATTCATTGTCCCGAACTTTATTGCTCCTTCATTTCCATACCAACTACTCTCTGTTCTCGTTCTTTTCCCTTCGATCTCCTTAACCTTGTGTTGCCAGGCCTTCCACTTTCGATGGGTGATACAAACTACTTATATCTGTCGACATTAGTAGAACACACCACAATGTTACCAGATACTTCACATCACTTCTGATTTATCTTCAGTACTTTTTAATACTATTATGAAGTACAGAGGAAGTTTAAAGTATTTATGGGTTTTACAGTTGATATTTACGATCTTCTTGTTTCAAACATATAAGTGTCTACATTTTGATATTTATCTGCCCACTGTCTATGAAAATGCACGAGCACTATTCTTTTAAAGTATATTTATATTAAACTAAATATTTTTAGTGTTTAAGTGTCGAATCAATATATTACATCACAGAAAACCAATGATATCCACAAAATTATTGATAAGTAAGGAATTTCTTACTTATATTTAAATCAGATGTACATAAGTGATATTAGTAAGTCTAGTCATGTCTTCGTTGGCTGGTTAATAGATTACCAAAGCGGTAACCATAAATCACTTCCGCTTCAGTTGAATTATGTTTGTTTCAGATTGATTATGCATGAATACATCCATTTAAGAATTAAGGCTTACTGATCAGTTATTGTGTAGTATTGGCACCCGTTTAATTGAAGTTTTCGCATCATTCGGTTTCACTGACAGATCATCATGTTAATTCAGATAATCGATAAGATATTAAAGTTAAACTCTGCAGTCCACTGTTATTGTAAGTTCAGGTGGAAAAGCGATTCAAATCTATGGAAAGAAACGTCAATATAAAATTATTTTACCTGAACAGTTTTAAGAAAAGTCTCATGTAGTTATAGTAGAAAAAATTAACTCTAAAAATAGTACATAGTTGGATTAAATTTAGGAAGAAACAAGATGTTAACCATAATAGTTAGTAGTTAGATGTTTTTGTTTTGATTCAATGGAAATGTGAAAATTTTTTACATTCATAGTGTAACTACGTAAATCAATTTTAATTTGAGTTTGTAAATTTTCATGACTATGATTTACAAACTAACAAAATTAAACTTGGCATAACAATAAGCCCAATAAAATATTTACCTTCTCACAGGTAACAGGGATGCATCTATTGCGTAAACACAATGTCTATAAGATTTATTTTATTTTGAAAACTTTTAATGTAGTATAATAGTTAAAATGGTGAAGCGAGAAAGTAGTCGTGATTTCTTGTGTACTGTGTATACTTCCGAAATTAGAATAACAAATATCTATCTCCAAGTTAATTTTGAATTTATACAAGTTCATGGTAAAAACCGTCTCTAATAAATTTGTTTCAAAAACGAATTTTGAGTAGATGTAATTTGTTTTTGTTTTATAATTTCTTATCAGAGATTGCAGTTACAATCATGAAGAGTTACGTCAAATATTTAAAACTATATATATATATATATAAGATGTCGAAGATAAATTCCATTTCCTAGATATTGGAATTAGACGAACATCAGTGGGTACATTACAAAGATACGTTCATCGCAAAAACACTTGGAGTGGACTATATCTCAGTTACTACAGTTTCTGTCCATTGAGTTACAAAAAGGGCATTGTACGAACGCTTTTCGACCGCGCACGCAAAGTCTGATCAAATGAGTGTCTGGAAGACGAAATGGCTTTAATCACCAAGTGTCTACGTGAAAACTCATACCCAGAGAAATTCATCCATGAATATGCAAACACCAACCGTCAAGTAAAGTGTGATCGAGTGGAAAAGAAAACATGCTTCATATACCTACGTTTCAAAGGAGATGAAATCGCTGGAATAATTAATCACAGACTTAATTCTGCGTTGAAAGCGACCTACCCAGCAACTAAGCTGACAACGGTGTGGGAAACTAACTGCTCACTCAAACAAGCTAAAATCGACAAGTCCTCTTTTCTCAGTAGCTCCAACTGCATTTACCAATTTACATGTACGTGCCAAAGCACATACATTGGAAGAACCGAGAGAAGAGTACATGTTCGCATTTCTGAGCATGTTCCTAAGAAACTGAGGCTGCGAGGGACCAGGGCTCTCAACAGTGAAATAACTCAGCATTTACTCGACACCGAGCACACCATTCCTCTTCCATTACCCCATTCTTAAACCACCCTTTCTCTCACACATTTCCGCCCACTTGTCTCCCTTAAATTATATGAACTCTCCAAATTCTATTGAATTATTACGAAACCCACCCTATTTGTTTTTAATTCCATGACTCCTTCATTACCTCTAAAATTATCACACAATTTATCTTATTTGCCTCTGAACTCCACTCAACTATTACACCACCCATCCTTTATATTTCCTTGATTCTAACACCTAATAACATTTGACCGTTTCTTGCATATATATATATATAGTTATCATTGATAACCTTTTGTTATTTAGATCCTTTACATTCAATTATATCAATTGTTCCACACTATTTATTACCCCAATGCTAAAACTGTAATATATATTTGATTGTAAGCAGCTGATGAGGAACCACGAAATATAATGAATTCATATATTTCTGCATCATATTGTGTGGTCATTAAAATTTATCTGATGATTTAATCTTGATAACTGAGTATGGTTTTGCTCAAAATATGAAAAGTACATCCAATGTAAACTATTTTGAAATTTTCAATCTATAAAACATTTTCATAATATTTAAGCTTCTACTAATAATTCATTCAGATTTTGATAATGAGCAAATTAATTTTCCTCAAGAACAATTAAATGAACTTTGTGTTTATATGAGATAATGATACTAAAATTAATCTAGACAATAGTAACTAAGATTTATATTTTTCAGTTATTGAAAAACATAAATATCAGTAGTATCGTGTAACATTAGAATGAAAATAATGAATAACAACTGGAAAGAACTGGAAAATATTGCCCAGGACAGGGTTGTATGGAGAATGCTGGTGTACGGCCTATGCTCCTCCATGAGGGGTAAAAGGGGTAAGAATGTAAGCGTAACATTAGAAGATAAAAGCGTTATTTACTGTTCTTTTTGAAATGAAATAAAAACTAATCAATATTTATAACTTTGTTTATTACAATTATAAGACTAATATTTGAACGAAGAATATTCTTTTCGATAAATTCTCTTCAGGTTCTACAATTATATATCTAAATTAATAATCCGAAAACATGGCCAGGTTAAAGGCAAAGTACATCGTTTAAAGCATGTGAATTTAGGATTGTCAAACTAAATAGAATAAAATTGTTAATGTTGATATGACTCATATAGAATGTGAACTTGAATCTGTATATATGTTAAGTGAATATTTAAGATCCATGATCAGAGTAAATACGGGTCAGATAGGTTGAGAGAGATATGACAGTGCAATTACAGTTATATTGGCTGGAAATGATTAATTTGATAACCATTGATTGAACATAATAGTCGAGCAACGATATACTTCCGGTGACCATCATATATATATACTAAAAATGGAAACACTTATATACTGTGAATATTTACTCTAATTTTTTCTAAAACAATGAATGAAACTTCATCGGAAATATTAACATTTAAATTCCCATTGTAGATAATTTTCCATAGTTTATAGTCCATACAGCATATGTTGATCAGCGTACACTTCGTTTTATAAAATTTTATAAACTTTATGATTTTGTGTATTTTGTTTTAAAACTACGAAGTACTGGATTATGAATCAATGTTGCATAATTGGTATTGCAATGATATACATAAAAAGCAGATGAAGAATATATATCATCAATGTGATATATGTCTTATAATAACTTCAAGACAATGATATGAAGGTCTTATATTTATGCAATATTACATTCGTAATACAATAGACGATGCTTAGTACGATATAATTTGTAATTGGAAGACTGTGAAGTTTTCCTGAAAATGAGCTTTTATCAGTGTAACAAACTATGGTTTATTATTTTCTTTCCAATCGAGCTCTAGGAAAGTGATTTAATACTAGAAAAAATTGTCTTAAATTTCTAAATCATACAAACCTGATTGATAATAAAATATTGATTTAGAATTCATCAATATACTAGTACCGTTTTGTCAACTAAATGTGTGATATTTTCGTTGTATCCCGTTGAGAATTATGAATGGTAACTTTGAGAAATATTTATGGACCAATATAATATGTATGTTTCCTATTGTATAATTGTTAAGTAACTAAACTATTCATATTCGTGTCCCTCTTATCCTAAGCTTTATTTTGACCTATAGACTATTATTATACGATATACCATTCTTGAGTTATCCCTAGTCTATTGATTACTGTTCCCCCTATTCACAGACACATTCGGCCAAATCTTGTACAAATGTTATTTTCTATTTTATGGTACAATGTGGTCTGTTTGATTGGTATATGAACCCAGTATGTTTGAGAATAATGGTTGATATTGCAGAGGCTGTTATTAGTGTTCTGAACTTAACTGACTGGGCTAGGCAGATAGCAGGAGTGATAAGTACTCAAGACTGCTCATACGGCTTTTACGTATCATTGCTTTGATCGATAATTCACTCCTCTCTAATTGGCGGGAATCAGCACGTTCATATATATCAACTGGGCAAGAACGTACGCAATCGATATAGCAGTTTTTCATCTTAAAAGCAGAACACAAAACAATCAAATATTCTAAATGAGACATTTTACTCAGTAAAATATTAAATGATTACTTAGTATATACTCGATTTGTTAAACATTTATCATACAAAAACTAATGATATCAAACTAAGTGAATATTATGGAGTTTCTAGCACCCATGATTTGGTCAACCGTATACGATTAAGTCATTTTAAGTCTCATAGATAGTACTATGTATTTATCATTCTACTTTCAAATTTTATACTCTCATTTGGATATTTGTTGTGTATTATATTATACTTGGCTTTATTACTATTTAAAAATTAATTAACATTTCAACATTCAAGATATCATTCAAATTATTGGTTTACCACAGTAAAGTAGATAGTCATATAATTGAATAATAAAAGTATAAGAAAAATTGTTAAATCCAATAGAGGGGGTTGTTTGTGGAGATTTTTTAGTAATTTTTTATATATAGTTGAAATCATGAATCAACTGAAGCTAGACCACCGTGGAAAACCTGGAAGCACTGGATGGCCGTTTCGTCTTATTGTGGGACTCCTCAGCGGTGAGCATCCACGATTCCGCCTCGCGAGATTCGAACCCAGGACCTATCCAATAAAGACAGTAATCGAGTGTTTTATGAAATGATTAAAAAAACTCAAAAATTTTATTCAATAGATAGATATACCTATGAGGATTCTAATTTAAGCAAAAGTGTACAAGGGAGACAAGTAACCATTTATGTGAATTTATATCATTGAAATGAATATAAAATGAAATAAAAATCTGTTTAGTTTAATTAATTCATAATATTGAATTCTATTTTTAAGTAAAATAATATACATATATACATATATCGGTTAAGGGCTCTGGCTCGTAACTGGTAGGTCCTGGTTCCCAATCTCGCTCGCGAGAGCGGGATCGTGGGTGCGCACTGCTGAGGAGTCCCATGATAGGACGAAACGGCCGTCCAGTGCTTCCAGGTTTTCGATGGTGGTCTAGCTTCAACTGGCTCATGATTTCAACTTTGAAATATACTGAAATCTCCACAAATCCCCTTCTGAATACATATACTTGTTTAGTTTACATACTTTAAGGTAGTAGACAGATGAAACATATGGAAATAAAGACTCATATGTTAACTTAAAAACAAAATTACATAGGAATACAATCCTAAGTAAATGAAATAATTTCATCCTTAGGAAAAGTTCTACATGTATTTATTATTTCAAAAGGTACTATTCAGAATTTTGATAACCCAATCAATAATTTACTTCTACAAGACAAAAATCATACAAAAAATGAAATATAATTTGTATATTTCCAAAATATAAGGAAGTGAACCTATGAGCAAAGAAAGACTTCTGATCAAAATACCAAAGAAGGGCGATCTCAGAGGCATCACTCTTCTTTCAATAACAGGAAAAGTCTTCAACAGATTGTTGTTAAACAGAATGAAGGACTTCATTGACGCCCAACATCGAGATCAAAAGGTTGGATTCCATTAGAATCGATCGTATACTGACCAGATCGCAACACTACAGATCATTGCCGGAACAATCAATTGAGTGGAATTCATCACTCTATATCAACTTCATTGACTATGAGAAAGCATTTGATAGTGTGGACAGGACAACATTATGAAGGCTTCTTCGACACCATGGAGTGCCTGAGAAGATGATCAACATCGTACGGAATTTCTATGATGGATTAGATTGCAAAATCGTGCATGGAGGATAGCATACTGACTCGTTCGAACTAAAGACCGGTGTCAGGCAAGGTTGTTTACTCTCACCCTTTCTCTTTCCCCTGGTGATCGACTGGATTATGAAGGCGCCAAAATCCGGTGGAAGCACGAGATAAAATGGACAACTAGGATGCAACTGGATGATATAGACTTCGCAGATGATCTAGTTCTTCTATCACATATGCGACAATAAATGCAAGAGAAGACGACCAGTGTAGCAGCAGCAGACTCAGCAACAGTAGGTCTCAACATACACAAAGGGAAAAACAAGATTCTCCTATACCACACAACATGCACCAATCGAATCACACTTGAAGGAGAAGCTTTGGAGGATGTATAAACCTTTACATATCTGGGCAACATCAATGATGATTACGGTGGATCTGATGCAGATGTGAAGGCGTGTATCTGCAAAACAAGAGCAGCATATCTACAATTGAAGAACATGTGGAACTAAAACATTTGTCAACCAACAACAAAGTCAAAATTTTCAATACAAATGTCAAGACAGTTCTACTGTATGGGGAAGAAACTTGGAGAACTACGAAAACTATCATCCAGAAGATACAGGTGTTTATTAACAGTTGTCTACGCAAAATACTTCAGATCCGTTGGCCAGACACTATCAACAACAACCTTATGTGGGAGAGAGCAAACCAGATTTCAGTGGAGGAAGAAATCAGGAAGAAGAGCTGGAAGTGGATGGGACACACACTAAGGAAACCAGCCAACTGCATCACAAGGCTATCCCTAACATGGAATCATTTTTATTAAAAAAATAAAAGAAATGTTTAAATTACGTACTGACTGAACTGATACATTTTATGTAAATGATTTATATTAAAATTAACGATAACATAATTGTGATTAATTTACTTATTCAGTAGAATTACTCAAATATTATGTGTAATTGTATTATTCTATAATACAGAGAAAATATGCATCAATACAATATATGACTAATATGAATAAATATTTGAATAAGACATAATTTCATTGTCCAACTTGATTGTATAACCTTCTTCTTTGTATATATGAAAACATTTTAATATGCAGTTTTTCAACTGACATTATACATACAATTGTGTACGTAGGTGTTTGTTTCTATGACTCAGTGATGTTTTTACTTAAAAAGAAAAAAAATTACAGAAAAGAAAATCATTGATTATACTTCCTAGCAAAATAAAATCAAAACTTTCTCTATATAACGAAATAGTCACTATCTTGATAAATTACTATCCACTCGATAATATCATTGTTTGTGATGTATACTCAGTGGAGTTCAGCTTTAGAGATATTCAGTTGCGTATCATCATCATCAGGATAAGAAACATAATCATAGTTTCTAGTTACCATGTGAGGGCTTGCCTTGTGACGCAGTAAGGTTCTCTCCTCAATGTGTATCCTATCCACTTCCAGTGCTTCTTCATGATCTCTTTCTCCGCTAGAATCTGGTTTGTTGTCTCTCACAGTAGGTTGTTGCTGATAGTGTCTGGCCAACGGATCTGAAGTATTTTGCGTAGACAACTGTTAATAAACACCTGTATCTTCTGGATGATAGTTTTCGTAGTTCTCCAAGTTTCTTCCCCATACAGTAGAACTGTCTTGACATTTGTATTGAAAATTTTGACTTTGTTGTTGGTTGACAAATGTTTTAGTTCCACATGTTCTTCAATTGTAGATATGCTGCTCTTGTTTTGCAGATACACGCCTTCACATCTGCATCAGATCCACCGTAATCATCATTGATGTTGCCCAGATATGTAAAGGTTTATACATCCTCCAAAGCTTCTCCTTCAAGTGTGATTCGATTGGTGCATGTTGTGTGGTATAGGAGAATCTTGTTTTTCCCTTTGTGTATGTTGAGACCTACTGTTGCTGAGTCTGCTGCTGCTACACTGGTCGTCTTCTCTTGCATTTATTGTCGCATATGTGATAGAAGAACTAGATCATCTGCGAAGTCTAAATTGTCCATTTGCATCCTTACTGTCCACTGCATCCCGTGCTTCCCTCCAGATGTAGACGTCTTTATGATCCGCCTATAGCTCTTCCGGGGGCTACTGCCGGTCACATGTGCGGGTAAAGGAGGAGGGTTAGGCATAGGGGTTAGCGATCCCATCCCGTAGAAAACCAACTGGCTAAAAAAAACGCTAACCAGACAAAATAATTCAAACCATTTTAGTATGCTGATCACATTAAAAATAATAGATCAACATTAAAAACCTTGAAGCACTGGACAGCCGTTTAATCCTAGTGTGAGACTCCTCAACAGTGCGCATCCATGATCCCACACGTGGGACTCGAATTCAAGACCTTCTGTCTCACGTACGTGCTTCCAGGTTTTCAGTGGTGGTATAACATAGATCAACTCATGCATTCAACCATTAAAATAGCTTATTGTTGGATCACTGATGAAGTGATCATGAGTTTCAAATGTCAAATGTAAATTATATGGTGGTTTAAAGAATAGTCAACATTAGTCAAAAACAGTACGTGGGACAAATTATAAAGGAGATTAAAAAGAAACGACTAGGTGATTCTAACACTCTACACAATTAGAAGAGAGGTTAGGACTTTGGTGAAGTGAGTAGCTAGACATGTCGCTTTAAAACATAATGTGCAAGCTCATATTGGTAAATGATTCTGATACCTAAATATTCCTTGTAACTTACCACATATTAGTTAGCCATAAATGCGATTGAAAAGCTCTAGTAAACGCAATCTTCCCAAAGAAAACATTTCGCGCTAAACTGTGCTTAGACGATTTTGTGACACGGCATATTGCAAAATGTCATTTTAAATGTCTGTCAACAGTAACAGTTATGTTTAAGAAACTATCAACAACGCAGCTATTAAATATTTCAATCCTTACTGACGTAGATATTCAATAGTATAGTGAACATTAATATTAGTAGAATAAATCAAATACCGAGATAGGAATTTATTTGCTATTCAGTTAATCGACAACTTAGCCATTAAAACAGTTAATTGATGCATAAGCCAATGTGTTAAATTTTCCATATGAATTAGGAATAAGGCATTGATTCTCAATTTTAGAAAAAAAACAAGAGATAATTATAAAGTTACAATGACTACGCGACATGAAAGCAGAATACTCAATACACAGTGTGACAAAGTGGTTAGAAATAAACGAATCTAATAGCTTAGAAACGTCAATTATCATGTATGAGAACTGACATGAAACGTTTTATAGTATTGTAAACTTATATTCAATTAGAAGGGGTTTTGTGGAGATTTCAGTATTTTTCAAAGTTGAAATCATGAGTCGATTGAAGCTAGACCACCATGGAAAACCTGGAAGCACTGGACGGCCGTTTCGTCTTAATGTGGGACTCCTCAGCAGCGAACATCCACGATCCCGCTCTCACGAGATTCGAACCCAGGACCTACCAGTTACGAGCCAGAGCCCTTAACCGATAGACCACTGAGCCGGCATCCAACGGTGTTAATGTCTAACTTCAACCGACCCACGAAATTGAGCAACCATTCACCAATGTCATCAGTGAGTTGATATCTCCCAACAGACCTGGTTGGTCTGTTGGTAGGTCCTGGGTTCGAATCTCTCTCGCGATTACGGAATCGTGGATGCGTACTGCTGAGGAGTCCCATAATGGGACGAAACGGCCGTCCAGTGCTTCCAGGTTTTTCATGGTGGTCTAGCCTCAATCGACTCATGATTTCAACTTTATATTCAATTAGTTAGTTAATATAACAGTATATTTCCAGATAGGCAAGTTTCATAGCCATATAAATCTATTCACTTCCTTCGCCTATACATGTCTTTCAATTTTTATGCTCAAAACTTTCTGTCTATCATGTTTATA
The DNA here is from genome assembly GCF_000237925.1 of Schistosoma mansoni. NCBI lineage: Eukaryota > Metazoa > Platyhelminthes > Trematoda > Strigeidida > Schistosomatidae > Schistosoma > Schistosoma mansoni. The sequence continues at coordinate 43,699,554 of NC_031495.1, read as the reverse complement.
AAATGACTTCAACTGAGAATTAGGTGAAGATAATGTATGAGAAATTTCGGAAGTTACTTAGCGACTCATATGTCCACACGCTAATAAAAAAAATATAAAAATATCAACTTTAAGCTAAGGAACTTTCGATAATGTTTAAATTCACTTCTCTCTCTAAAATATTTTAAAAAGACAGTAGAGAATCAATGTAATATCTATTTTTATTATGTAGTTGATTATATTTCATTGATAACACGCACTATATACATATATAGACCTTCCTTTCTAGTTCTATCCAATTACTGTTCATTTTTTTATTTCTGTCTCCATTACCCATTGTATTGTGTTCTCTGGTCTTCCTCTTCTCCTTCGACCTTCAAAACTCCATGTGAGGGCTTGTCTTGTGACGCAGTTGGGTGATTTCCTCAATGTGTGTTCTATCCACTTCCAGTGTTTCTTCTTGATTCCTCCCTCTACTGAAATCTGGTTTGTTCTCTCTCACAGTAGAATGTTGCTGATAGTGTCTGGCCACCACCTAACAGATAACGTAGATTTATTGCGTCAGATGTGAATAAATTTATAAGTTAGCTTTATACCTAGTAGTATATAAAGTTTGGGGTAACTTATTTAAATAAAATAAAGTTACCAGGCTAATCCAAGTAATTTTGTTTTAGAAAGGTTGAAATAAACGTACATACATTTACGTGAAAATGAATTGTCTAACGAATGAGTGCGTGGTTTTGGAGGCTTACACGTTAGTAATCACTATCCAACACCTATGAAAACAGAAAAAGAAAGGGAATCATCCTATTTTGAACGTTTGGAAAATGAGAATAAAAACAAACTACGTAAATTGTTTTGTGCAAAACAATGTTGTTTTGGGTTGGAAAAATATACTTTAAAGAGCTAGCTATCTAATCATTTTGCAAAAACGTCACTGAGTCTTTACCAGTCAAATTAGATAATCGTTTCTGAAGTGTTTAATTTCAATTTAATCTGTAATATCGTATTACAATAACTCATTTTGCAAATGTGTATACAAACACATTTGCAAACAGGAAAATACACAAACCTAATATTCATTTCTATTCTGAAAATATCAAATGCTTTTTCTCTTTCAATTCATAATCTTATTTATGCTATAGATTATTTTGGATTAATACATTCCAAAAATTAGTTCACTGATGTTTGAAAGAAGATGGGTTACAGAGAAAACTAAATGCAACATTTAGGAAATTCCCTTACTTCGTACGAATACTGAATAAGTGAGTTGGTCTACTTATATGTGTGAAATACGTCGTTATTAAAGTATGGAGTGTATCTGATGAAGTTCTCGACATTTTTGTCAGTAAATTGACAGTGGCTCAAGAGGGATAATTCTTACGTCGGAAAGTAAACTTAGTTTCTTCTTTACGTTTATTATGACAGTTTACTGGTGTTTTCGATAGAAAAATATAATCCTCAAAACTTTTTCAATGGATATGTTTAATTCCTTCCTTAAAAAGTTGACCCTAAATCGATGTGGTTTTATGCAAAACATCTGATCAAAATAATTTACCAGTTTATTACAGACTTCAGATTTAGTCAGATTTCTGAGCTGAAACAGATATAACTTATATAAATGCATATTTAATTCAATTTTTAGATGAAAATCGGGATTTACTTATTTGTTCGTATATGATATAGATAGCTTTAAAATGTTGGATTAGGGTTTACACAATTAATCAACACTGTGAAAGATATCGATTTCTAAATACTTTAGAGCTTACTATCAATTCCCAAGACTCCTACGCATGCCAGTTAGAAAGCAGATATACCGTTTATCTACACATGTTGGAAACGTAACATATTTAATTCAATGAATTATTTGAAAATCTGTACGAACGATATTCACTAAATTCCTTATAGATAAGCATTTAGGTATTTTGCTTTTGTTCATTAGTAAACGGAATTGCATAAATTAATCTCTGATGTTACTTATTTATTGTTAATCTCCTCATAAGTTCACTACTTTCATAAACGATAGTTATTGTTAATTAGGTTGTTGGTTAAAACGCAGTTATTTCAAGTGTCATTTGTTAAATTCTGTTTGTTTGTTTTTTCATACATCATAAATGTTTCACTTATTTGAACAAAAAAAAAGGAAAAATAAGTTCGATTCATTTTATGTTAGTGAATCACTGAAAGTAATTAAAGTTTTTAGAACCACAAGATCTATCAATTGTATAAAGAGGATTAGATACAAAATTCAACATTTCAGATACAATTAATGTAATGTAAGTGATATTTACACTTAGATAAAAATAAACTACATTAAATTCAATAGCTGTCTATATTTTTCTAGAAAACTAATCATGAAATGAACACAAAATACTAGACTTTCGAAAATTATTTAAAACGCCAATCTATCAGCAAAGCAAAGAAAAACAAAGAACGAAATTGGTGTCAAATGATTTTCAATTAACAACGAAAGAAGTTTTCATCATGATAGGGTTGTGGAAATTGTTGGGTTTCAATAGAGATCATGAATCGATCGATGTTAGACTAATATTGAGAGCCTAAAAGCACTGGACGGCTGTGACTAGTGGAGTTCTACCCTGTCAGGTGTGAGGCAGGTACCCACTGAAGACAATGGAAGGTGGTCACGCAATATTGATGATTGTTTGAAGTTAGACATTAACACTGTTGGATGTCTGTACAGTGGTCTAGAGGTTTAGTGAACCGATGGGTTAATGATCTCAATGAAAGAAGTTTTATTGTCAGGTTAGCTGTCATTCGGGAAATAATTTCATCTAGTCAAAAATGTACTTAATTCGAAAGTAATAGTTGATAAAATCACAATCTCTCTGAATAACAGTTTTACGCTGTCAGGGATGTACATAGTTCTTACTATAGTGAGGCGTAATTGAGGAGATGGGAGTAAATAATCTATATGGTAATAAAGTTTTGCATGCTTTTTACTTCAATAAACACATCTATTTCAAAAATCTAATTACATAATTATTTAACAAAGCCGCTAAAATATCAGTCATGTTCATATCATAGGATTTTCTCGAAATTGACTTCCCAAATCATCAACGAGGAGCACAAACCTATATGATTAACTCCTTGGCAATGGAATTTAAAAAAAATTTTATTAAGTGATATTAAATGTTATTACAGGTGGATGATATTGAAGGTAAACTATACAAATTAACGAATATTTATGAATTATATGCAAAGATAGATAGTGGCCAGCAGTGGAGTCCAGGACGCGCGTTTCGTCTTATTTGGGATTCGTCAGCTGGATGTATCTGCATCTCAGAATTGATATTCACTCTGGGACTCGAACCCAGTACCTTTCGCTTCAAACGCCATCGCCTTATCCACTCAGCTGCTGAGTCCTGATAGATACTTGCTTGTGCAATGGGGTGAAGTTTAAATTCACTTAGTATTGTTTGTTTGAATCTTCCCATGGAGGTTTAGGACTGCAATTGATCCAGCTAACGAGTCCCAAATAGGACGACACGCGCGATCTGGATTCCACTGCTAGCCACTATCC